>NC_059342.1:82719615-83020576 GCF_018350155.1 Leopardus geoffroyi
AAACCACTTTGTGATCCCGCCTCTTCAGTTCTGTGTATCTGAAACAACGCGATAAGGGGCAGGGTGTGCCCCCTTCCACTTTTAATAAAAGGTGAGATTTCAAAATAAACTGATTCAAATTCAGCTGCTCATGTCCTCCTCTGAAACACAGAGTCAGATATTTGTCAGAGATAAAGGATGAATCGTTGAAAATGTCCAGGTTTAAATTTTTTATTAGCTTAAGGCAGAATACGGGGGGGAAAAAAAAGCGTACCTCTTCCCTCATTAACCCAATTCAGCTAGTAGCCTGCAGTCTGCCACCCACCACTCGCCTGGATTTGATTACACACAAAGAGCTGTCTGTGAAAAGGCAGGTCGTGGTGAACTTGGCTACCCAGCGAGGGGCTGCCAGAGTCTTGGCGAGAAAGAAAGGCCCGCTGTCCATCACCATTCAGACCCCATCATCTCCCACGGCTGCTCCTGCCTCTGCCCACCTCATCTCGGAGTTCCCATGCAGATGACTTCCCGAACCCTTTCTAATGTTTGGTTTAACGTGTCGCCGGTTAGCGCACGCGTGTGACAGTGGTGACAGGCGCGGCTGTTCCTTTTTAAATACCATGTCAGAGACACGGCGTCAGGAAGCGGGGACGTGCTCTGTGGCTCTCCGCCGTGCCGGGATCGCATGGGCTTATTTTTTAATGAGGAAGATCTGCATCTCGAGAGTTTTTTTCATGTGTCACATCGCGTGGACAAATCAGCAGCACGTCACGCTGGCCCAAAATGAAATGCTGACAAATGTAGATATTTCAAATTTAATTGACATTTAAATGTACTTGAGATAAGGAAGGGAAAAATCAGCAAGGACTTGGTCTCCAGAGGTAACAAGGGGAGCCGGTGATCATTTTTTAAAGGATCATTTCACTCCAGCACAAAGGATCTTCACTTTGTAAATGGCCGCCCTGGCATCCTTTGATTACAAGGCTCCTGTTGGGCCGATGAGCGGGGACGGGCCCCAGGACAAGGCCAGGTCCTGCCAGCCCAGTAGATGTGCCATTCTGTGCAGCTTCCCATCACCCCCCCACTTCCCAGCCAGATGACCTTGGGAAAGTCATTTTACCTCCCTGCACCTCAATATCTTATCTGCAAAATGGGGGTTCTACAGCCCTCCTGATGGTGTTGTCACAAAGTTGAATGAAATTATTCGTAAAGGGCTTGGCCTCATGCCCAGGGATAGTACATACTCAATTACTATCCATATGCCACATTCACCTGCTAACAGACAGATTCGGGGCATTTTCATCTGGTGTAGGGTCTTCCCTAGGTGTTCAAGGACGAACATAAGGTGGCTCCTGCTTTCAAAGACTTTCCTGGTCAGGGTTAGTGGTCCCCTAACTGGTTAGGTCAGGGTTAGGTCCCCTAACCTAGAGGGTTCGGGTCAGTTGGGCCTATGGTAGCACATCACAATTCCCACGCCATGTGTTGGTGGTATAGGGGTGAGCGTAGCTGCCTTCCAGAACTCCCATGCCATCTCTCCATCACCATAACACAGGACCAAGACTCCAGACCACACCCGGGCATACGCATAGATGAAAACAATAGAACAGAGCCCTGAAGCAAGTCAGAGGGTCTTTGGGGGAAACAAGTTGGTGCACAGCCCCCAAGGGAAGCTCCAGAACTGCACTGGAGCTATTCTCTGTGTGACCTGGGTTAAGAGCTAGGACCATTCTCAGGGAGGAAAAACTGGAGACAGATACAGAGCCTGCTGGACACTGGATCTTTGCACTCAGTTGTACGTGAGGATCTACTCTAAAACAGGAAGACTGAATCACTGCTGTCATGAGTCAAGATCACCAGCAGAGGGTGCTCTTCCTGTCAGGTCAACTGGTCTGGTGGGGATGGGTGGGTGTGAGATCAACTTTTTCTCACCCCACTGGGAACGTGCCCTGCCAGAGGGCAGTGGGGGGGGGGGGGTACCCCTGGTTCAGGGGCTCTTGGTTGAGGCTCCATGCGGGAGGTGATGTGGGAGCTGGGCTTCCAATGCTGAGTATGGAGGAGGCTGCAGGATGGCCTGGAGGGGTCTCTGGGAGGAGTGGGCACAAAGGGCTTGAGGTCAGGGCGGGAGTTTCAAGAAAAGACTGGCAGGGTTGGTAGGGACCAGGTGGTGGAGGAGGGCCTTGAACCCACAGGAGGACTGAGGTGACGTGCCAGATTAAGGGGTGATGTGAGGACTGGGGAGGGGGCCTTACTGGCTTGGCCTCATCTCTTTCTCTCTTGAGAGGGTTGGCTGTACCCTTTATCTTTCCATTCTTCATCATTCCATCTGTCTGTCAACGTTTATGTTCATTCATTCATCCTTTCTTTTGAAAAATCACTAGTGTCAACTTCACATGTTCCATACCCATCCCCGAGACGCCCTGAGAAGTCCTTCCCAGTCCTTCTCATAGGCAGAGAAGCCCGAACAAGGACCCAGGCTTCACCTTCCCATTCTTCAGGCTCTTTGGTAGAGAGAAGACGGGGGTGGGGACACCATCTACACATTTCCTACCCAGAAGAGAAACCGTGTAGACTGTAAACAACAAGTAGCCCTCACCCCAAGGACCGCCTCTGCCTGCCCTGAGCCTGAGTCTCCTGTGGGGGCCCTGGGAGCAATGGTGGAGGACAGGGTGTCTGGTGAGAAAGCAGTGGACGTGGCCATGGGACCCTGCAGACCTAGATGCACATCCGGGATCTAAGGCCACCATTCCACCTGTTAGAGCCTTGGTTCCCTCACTGGCTGAACAGGTGAACACACCTGAGCCGTGATGACTTTTGGGGGTGTGGGGGGGGGGAGAGTAGGTTAACCAAGGTGACATGTAGAAGGGCTGGGCCTGAAACAGGCCCTGAGAAAGGGTGACGGGACTCCTGGAAGAGGGAGGGGCTCAGGAGAGGTGGCAAAACTTTCAAAGGAGGCTGAAAGCAGCAGGTCTTGGGGGTGGAGCACCTTCTCTCCCGGGGGTGCGCTAAAGGCTTGGGTTCTCAGCTGGAACTAACTCTCCCTGTCATGACAGCTCCTGGGAGGGCTCCTTCCCTCTGAGCGGTAGGCAGAAGTGGCTGGGGACAAGGGAGACCTGTGTTTGCCTGGGCCGCTGCGCATCCCTGGGGACTCCTCAGCAGTTCCTTCTTTTCCGGTCTGGGCTCAGGCTCCACGTCTGACTTCTGCTGTGTGGCTTTGTCTCCAGGGCCCAGAACCTACTGCTGGAGAGGGGGAGGGGGGCCTGAGTGGGGTCAGGGGCCTCTTTCACATTGCTAATTGGGTCTGGGACCCTCTGCTCCAGGGTTTGAACTCTTGGCTGCTCAGGGAGTGGGTCCTGGCAGGCTGCCAGGGGGTCAGTACCGAGAGAGCTGTCCCTACCCCTGGGGCCCAGGGCCCAGCTGGCATCTTGGAGACTTGCTCCTGGGGCTGATGGCAGTTTCTGGCTCTTAGATGGCCTGGGCGGGACAGGTGCTGGTAGCTTCACAGTCACACCCAATCATATTTGGCACACAGTAGGCGCTCTTTCCACATTTGTGGTTAACTGACATCCCTTCCCCATCTCCAGGGGGCTATGAGCTATAAGCCTTCAGTGATTCCCTTGTCCATTCATTCAGTAAATGTCCCCGAGCAGAGCCCTAAGCTAGGCTCCAGTCTGGGAGTTGAAGAGGCACATGGCCCTTGCCCTGGAGGGGCTCCTAGACCCCTGTGTGTGTGACATAAAGAGCACAGCCTGCGGAATTTCTCCTTGGAGAGAAGGATTCCTGGGGCACCTGGGTGGCTCAGTCGGTTAAGCATCCGACTCTTGGTTTCGGCTCGGGTCATGATCTCGTGGTTCGTAAGTTCAAGCCCCGCGTGGGGCTCTGTGCTAACAGTGTGGACCTGCTTGGGATTCATTCTCTCTCTCTCTCTCTCTCCCCCTCTGCTCCTCAGCTCATGCTCTCTAAAAAAAAAAAAGAAAAAAAAGAAAAAAAAGGCAAAAAGTCTTGCCCAGGGTCTCTGGCTGGCAGCTAGTGGGCAAGATGCTGACCCAGGTCTGTCCCTGGCACCAGAGTCCTAGGCCACTGCCCTGGCAACAGTTCACCAACCACACCCCTGGGGCAGCTCTGGGCCTGGGTAGGAGGGAACGGGGCTCTAACCCGCTGTGCTCTGTGGCCAGCACCACCAGGGCTGTGCTGAGCCCTGGTCTTGAGGACACGGCAGGGTGTGGAACATCGTCTTTGGCCAGAGCACGTGTGCACCCGGCCCAAAGAGATACAACTGCAGTGTTCTGAGACCTCGTCTGTGGGTAGAGCTCTCACTAAATGCTTCTGGCAGCTTCCTCTGATCTTATTTTAATCTTCTGGGGCTTTGGGTGCTGGGGTCACGCAATGCAATTTGGATGATCAGACTCTACAAATTCCAAAGCAGTGGGGGCTGGCCATTTGGTGCACAGACTATGAGCCCAGCCAGCACAGCCTGCGGAATTTCTCCTTGGTCAGAAGGATTCCTGGGGCACCTGGGTGGCTCAGTCGGTTAAGCATCCGACTCTTGGTTTTGGCTCGGGTCATGATCTCGTGGTTCGTAAGTTCAAGCCCCACGTGGGGCTCTGTGCTAACAGTGTGGACCTGCTTGGGATTCATTCTCTCTCTCTCTCTCTCTCTCTCTCTGCCCCTTCCTCACTCACTTGCACTCTCTAATAAGTAAATAAACAAACAAACTTAAAAAAAGGATTCCTAATGCAGCCACATGCTCTTCTGGGTCCCTCCAGACTCAGATTCGCAGGCAGTCCAGAGTTTTGGTGGGAGTACAAAGTGGTACAAATCTTTCAGCAAGTTATTTAGCAATTTAGAAATTTGCCTCTATGACTGGGTAAGGGTACAGGGCAGTGACAACCTCTCAGGGTCTCAGCTACTTCTTCTATAATATAGAGCTAATGATACCTTACCCTCACTCCCAAAATTTCTTGCGAGGATTAAATGAAACGGTGTATATAAAGTGCTTGGACAGCATTAATGGTAGTGGTTAATCATTCCATTCCTTATGACGATATCAGATGAGAAAAGTTTAAGAACAGGGGTATTTTTTTCTGGCGTTTCACGTCTACAGATCCAATCTAGAGCAGTGTACAGATCCAATAGGAGGGGGCGTGGTGAGGCGGCCCACGCATGGACGCAAAATGTGATCTTGGCACAGTCACGCACGGCAGGGGTTACAAGGACACGGGCAAGTCCACAGGGCGGAATACTGCAAGGACGCTGCAGCTCCACAAGATATATATAGGAAAAAGACCGGAGGGGAACCTGCAGAAATGCTGGTAGGCAGGGAGGTTCAGAATGATCTTGTCTCTTTTGCCCAACTTCTGGATTGTAAGGTTATGGGGTTATTTTTATAGACAAACAAAATCACTTGAAAAGAGCAGAGGCTGTACAGATCTGGCCAGCGAGGTGAGCAGGGCAATGGCTGGTGGGCCCTCGGTGCCTGAATCCTGACCATTCCTACTTAGTACAATGAAACTTCAAATACGCAGCCTGCAGCCAGTCAGGACTCCTGTGGGGGTGGTGCCTGGCTCGCCCGCTGGAGGGGAGACAAAGGTGTGCCGTCAAAAGGGTTCAGGCTCTGCAGCTGGTCGGCACGGGGCTCGTCTCTGATCTATACTGACTGCAAGCCTCTTCGCCATTAAGGCTCAGAAGACAGCCCTACCCTTCTGGGTTGTCGTGAAGATTAAGCGAGGTGGAGGCTGTACGTGACTCTGTCTGTACCCTCAGCAAGTCTGCGAGGGCCACTGCCCAGCCCCCACCACGGGGAACAGATGACGAGCAGCCCGGCCCACGAGAGGCACCTGGGGACCAGCAGGCCACTCCTCTGTCTGCACACCGAGCGCCATCCTGAGGGGCGGGCGGTACTGAGCCCAGCGCTGCCTTTGAGAGTTTGCCGCCGGCTCCTTCTAAGCGTCACGTTGGATGAGAAATTCTCCGATACCTGGCAGGCCAAAAGGAAAATAAGTTGGGGCCTGACAGCCATGCACACTGCGGCCGAAATAGCCTTTAACAGGCGGGAGATGGGAAACTCCTCGTGCCCACCGCAGCCCCCACTGTCCTCATTACTCACAGTAACTCATGGTCATACTTAGGTTCGTAACGGAAAAGCTTGGATGGTATCGAAGAAGGGGTGAGGCCTGTGTTATCAGACGGCCGATCGCACCATTTTCTAGCCCAGAGACCTTCAGCTGGTTCTAGAAGATCTCTCTCTGAGCCTCAGTTTCTCTGTGAGAGGGGAAAGCCACCACCTACCTTTCTCAAGCTTAAGGGATGGTTCAGTAAAGGTCGTAGGCAGAAGCACTCAGGCACCAGGGGACACTGCTTCTTTGCCAGGAAGACGACTGAACGCCTCTAGATCCCAACTTCAAGGAGCCAGACAGAGAGGGTAGCGTGTGGGGCAACTCATCTTAGGACACAGAATCACCAAAATGACGAGGGGACCCCGTGGGCAGCAGAGTGTAGCGGAGAGAATGAAATCAAGTAGCATGTGGAGTCCTGGCCCCGCCACCTTCTGACCAGATGACCCCGGGAACACCGGTCAAACGCGTTTTCTGAGCCCTAGTTCCCATTCGGTGGAAGAAGAAACAAATACCCGCTGAAGAGGGCCTAGAACACAACAGGCGCTGGGCTGTGCTTGCTGCTAACTGGTCTCTGCCCCCCAGCCCGCAGTGCCTGACCCCTCCCAGCCCTGGCTCTCCCCCTGGGGAATCCTCAGGGCATTCTGGCAGCCCGTTCTGAATAATAATGGAAGTAGCTAGTACTTCTGGAGAAGAAATAGTCACTGAATATTAATTAGCTGGTGTTAACTGAAAAACAGAGGGAATGTTTTCCCCAGAAATCTTTCTGAAGTGTTCCTCCAGTTGTCATCAGACGGTTGTCAGGGGCTGGGACACCCACCTTTGATTCGGAAAGAGCATTTGACATAGGAGAGAATTTCATTTTGGAGAAACGCAAGTCAAAAAAGAATTGGCACGGGGATTCTCTTTAAAGGCCGTCTTTAAAAGGTCCCAAATAGCTCACACCTGGTAGGGTTTTGAAGCTATTTGCTCAATGAATGGATGCATGAATGGACAGATGGACATCATCTGGAAAGAAAGAACTAGAGTCCAATGGGTGGGCCAGCCAGAGAGCTGGCAGCCGATATTCCTGGGCCTTGATGAATTCCAGACTCCAAGCTGCTGCGGGAGGCCAAGGAGACTGTCTTATTGTTAATCAGCTCCATCTTGCCGTCCACAAAGTTAATTATTTAATGGTCTATTTGGAAGTGAGAGTTGGGGCAGAAGCCGGGAGGACGGAACCTCTCGCTCCACTTCAAAGATCTCCTGTCTCTTGCTGCCGTCCGAACCCTCTAAGTTGCCGATGCACTTTGATATTCCCAGCGGAGACAAAGATCCGTGAGTCCAGAAAATCCAGGCCAGATTAAAGGGCCAGGCACCGAGTCCACGTGCCCCACACGGAACCACCGGCAACAAAGGCCCATTAGGATCTGGCTCCTGCCTGCCGGCTTGTCTTCTCGTGTCTCCCAACACAATGCTGACAGATTGGTGGAGCTGCTTTCTTTCCCCCCCAGAACAATATTTTATGAGGAGTCTGTTTTATTAAAATATTTTCCGCTGGATGCTTCCTGTGTTTCAAGAACTTGGTCTTGCCAGCTGGAGCTGATGACAGTTGAGAAAAACACATCCAAGTGCTGTTGTGACATGGCATTTGGAAGTGGAGGAGCACAACGGGGGTGGGGGGTGGGGGTGGGGAGGTGGGGGGGATGGGTAGGCAGCATGGGAAGAGATGCAGGAAAATACCCCGGTTGCACCAGAAATGTCGCTGGTATTAGGGGAGAACAGCACCCCTCCCCCCCACTAAAAAAATACGAACAGAAACTCTTGGAATAACATCCCCAAATGTACTTCTCTACCACCTGCAGGGCTGGAGCTGCCGTGGCGGACAGAGAACCTGCCATTTGCGTTCTATCACTGCCAGTGAACTAGTGCCCGTGTTCCCACTGGTTCATTTCAACCCAAATGTTTCCGGAACAGAAACCTAAAACAAGGCGTATTGCACAAAGAAATGAAAAGTGATACCGGCGCAGTTGGGCTAACGACCAGGATGATGGGATGGCCAGACGCTGGCTCTGGGGCATGGACTGAGGAGGCTTCCCCTATCACTGGGCTGGGACAGCAGCGGCATAAATGAACGAAATCAGGAATTCTAACCTCTAATTGGTGCCCTGGTCACAAAATAGGAAATGGTTTTCAGTAAAACGTGGAGTGTTGTTAGCTCTGGGTGCTCTTGGGCATGCACGGCGACTCTAGGCTTGCATTTCAGTATCTACAGACCCACAACTCTCTATCCCAGCACGGTGTCTAAAAGGTTTAGCCTGGTTTTAAAGACGTGGTTTTAAAGGAAAGTAAACTAATTTCATCTCTTCCTAAGGAGAAATCTTCAGGGTCTGAGGAACTCTGGAGCCATGGAGGACTTTCTCCACATGGGGGCAGTCATAATCCATGCCAGTCAGAGCCAAAACTATTCCTTAAGATTCCCACCGTCCTATTGTGCAGAGGACAAGTTGTACCTACAACCAACTTCAGGACTCCTCTCTTCCACAGTTCGCATAACCAAGCATCTCTCAAGATGTGCGTGCTCGCGCGCGCGCACACACACACACACACAGGCCATCTCCCATTGCTTTCTGGGCAAGGTTGTGTAGGCCTTGGTTGGCTGGTTCTGTAACAACACGGTGGCCTCCAGCAACGCCATACTGTAAACCAGAAATCCTGGAAGAGCTCAAGTGTGCTGCAACCTGGGTTAGGCCACAAGTGGACATTTCAGAATTTCTTCTTCCTTTTGGCTCCTTTTCTGGCTAGGGCCTGCCGTTTCCTTTAGCTTGTTTCCTGACAACTTTTCTGAAGGTAGAGCAGACAGGAGGCGAGTTCCTCGCCTCAGCCAAGGGACTTCAGGGTCCCCGGGGCAACAGTTTTGGTTCCCCTAACAAACCCTAGACGGAGAGGCTTTCGTGGACTTTTTCAAAGCATCGCAGGAAGCTGGTGTGTAGCTGCTGAGTTGTTTGGGGAGAGCCCCAGGGCTGTGGGCCTTGGGACAAAGGGAAGCACTCCAGACAGTTCGGGACTTGGGGCCGTGTGCCGCTTTAAGCCTCACATCATCCGGGCAGCTCAATCTCAGGCGTTGCTTGCCCACCTGTCATCTCCCTCGTCTATCCAGCATCTGTCCTGCATCGATTCTGAGTCGGGCCCTCTGCTGGCTTCCGGGCAGAACACCCAGTGCCTGCCTGCAGAACTCTGGGCCCGAGGGGAAGTGGAAAAGCCAAGCCCTAGTAAAATAAATGCTATGGCACAGGTGAGCAAAAGTACTGACGGGTGTGGGGCGACGGATAAGGACTGTCCTGGGTGTAAAGCCAAGCTTTAGAGACCTCGAGCACCCCAGGCCTAGGAGGGTGGTGGCCCTTGTTAAATGGGTCAGCTCCTTGACCAGGTTCCTAGCTCTCTCCTGCTGACCTTATACCTTTGGCATAAGAAAAGGCCCGGAACCTTCTTCTGAGCCTGTCTGAGTACGCTCTGGGTGTCACCACTCAAAATCCAGCCCAGATGCCTGGCTGGAGGCCTCCGGGGCCTCCCGCCGGCATGAGAACTGCGAGCAAACACCGATGCGGAAGATCAAGCCTAGCTCCCCGACTGACCTCTTTGTTGAAACACCCGCTCAGGGCTCCAGGAAGCCTTTCAAAGGCCAGGGTTGCAGCGTGGACCCCGCAAAGGCCTGGCCCACTGGGCTCTGGCAGAGGGGAGGCGAGCGACGGGGTACTCACTGCTCGGGGCTTGAGACGGACGTCCTCCGGCCTTCCACCGTGATGTTGCTCTTTGGTCTCTTTACCACATGTGGACGGGGAGGGCGCACCTGCAGCGGGCACAGAGGGAAGTCCCCGAGGAGTGAGTTGGAAAAGCCACACAGGGACATTCCACACATCTAGATGAGCAGCCCCAAAACAAACGTGGAGGCATTTGCATAGTACAGGCTACAAAGCCTCTGCTTCTCGTGAGAACGTGGCACTGAGTGTGCAGCAGATACCTGCACGGGAAATCCGTGGCCTATTTAAGTGGGAAAGGTTCTTCTGAAGAGCTTGGTCTCCTCATCTACAAGGAGGGGACAGCTCCACCTGCCCCCTCCTTGCGGGGCTGCCGTGGGAGTTCGACCAGACACCGTCCACGCAGGACCGGGATGCGGAGGCCCTCCTTGATGGTAAGTCCCCCCTCGCCTTCTTCTAGAACCCTGAAACTGGTTTGGTACAATGAAAAGGTTTCACTCGGGCTTTATTTCTAGGGTACACGTGCTTATTTCCTTCTTTTTACAACTGAATTACAGGATGCTTATTTTCCTGAGGAGGAACGGGGAATAAAGCAAGTGATAGCCATCACCGAGCACCAATAAAAATCATTTTTCTGTTCCCCAGGTTGTGTCCGTGCAGTCCTCCTGAGCACGGCTCGGCCTGGATGCCACACACCCCGTGGGGCTCCTACATTCACGGGGACCTAGCTTGAGGGTCGGTGGTGGGGGTGCGTGACAGGGAAGCATACAGCTTCCTAATTCACAGCTGGCCTGTGGCAACAAGATGTGGGCCCACAGAAAAGGACACCTCCCTCCTCCCCCACCAGAGCCTGTGATGGGAGTTAGGCTAAGAATTTCTAGGTGTCCTTAGAAGGATCCTCGTCTGTTCCAGTCCACGTTACGTGGCTTTAATTTTGGCCCCATCATCTCTGAACATTTCCAGTGCCAGAGAGGGACTGGAGACAGCTAAACCAAGAAAGTCTATCTGTGACTTTTGTTGCCAATAAAAATGCCTGGACGTCCCCACGCAGAGGGCTGGCTCTCTCTCTGCAGATGAAGGGCCAAAGTGGATACAATGCCACAATTTGCTGAGGTCCTCAGACAAGACAAGGAAGAGCACACACATATTCCGTTTATTGCCCCCCCTTTCCTGAGCCTCCTGCTCCCCACCCCCCAGCAATTTGTGGGCAACACAGCACAATGGCTGAGGAACACAGATTACAGAAGTTGGCTGCATGAAAGACAAGTCTTTATAGAGTCTCATCAAGCCCTCAGGTCTCTGCATGTCTGATCTAACCGAAGTTTTTCCTGTGGAGTGGCCAGTCTGATCTCAGCCTTGTTTGGCAAATCAGACACACGGTAACAGCCAAGTGCATTCCACGAAACTTGTGGTCTTCCCCCCACCCCATTACCCCCCCCCACCCCCTCCACCAGGGTTACTCTGAATGAGGATCCAACCTCCCCCTCACCAGGGTTACTCTGAATGAGGATCCAATGAGATGGTCGCGGGAAAGCACCAGCAAGGAGTCTGGCACCAGCCGGGCTTCCCCGTGACCTTATCAGTAACAAAAAAGAGGAGGAGGGTGGGCTATCTCTGAATTCGAAGATGCCATCCAGGATGACCCTTGCCTAGCATCCTGCTCCGTGTGTAGTGTTACAGTGGTCACTCAGCAAGACTTTGAGGAACAGGTGAATGTTGCTGCTTGGAGTCTAAGAAGCGCATAATAACGTCGCTATTATTGTTACCACGGTTATCAGAACCGTGTCTGCTCCGAAGCAGACGTCCAGGCTACGTCCGCTCAAACTCTGAACCGGTTTCCCCGCCCAGAGCCAGACTCCTCTCCCTCTCGCTGCTGCTCAGCAGGATCACAGGGTCGGAATGCTCCCCCAGACTTTTCAGCACAAAGGCGGATGTGCAGCGTGGGCTGACGGAGCAGTTCTGCCCTGCCCCAGAGGTCCCGGGGTGGGGGTTTCGGGAAAGGTCAGATATTAAGGCCTGTCAGCCTGTCCTCTTCGCACACGGCTGCTCCTCGCTACAATAAAGGCGGGTTTGGAATGTGAACTTGTGGCTGAAATGGGGGGATTAAGTTTGTGGCAACTTCAACTGAACTTGCAACGTGGTGAAACATGGGGAAAAAGAACAACAGAGCTAATTAGACGAGCTGAGCTGTCAGAGTGCCGCCGAATGGCTCAGCGCCAACAAACAAAAGGAATGGGTTGGCAATCAGCAGGATCGATGGAGAAGACTGCTTCATTAGGGATGATAAAACAGACAGAGCAGGGAGAGGGGGTGGGGGAGGGGAGCAGGGAGGCAGGGAGGCGGGGGAGGGAGAGGAAGGCACAACAGACCCGGAGACAGTCAGTCACCTGCACAGCTACAGACACACCCAGAGTCACACACACCTGACTGGTGTGGACAAAGCCAGACACAAATTACACTCACAGACAACCATCCACGCACAGAGGCCTCCAGGCGCCGGCATTCAGCCTCACAAATACACACTCACGAGAGTCGAAGGTACGTGCACGAATCACACACTTGCGTGCACACACACGGCCACAGACGTTCAGCTGGTGCCGCAACCAGGCACACACATGCACGCGTGCACGTACACACACACACACACACACACACACACACACACACACACAGACAAAATGGTTTAATGAAGCCCGAATCACAAGACGATGCCGACTACTGGCCCGTCAGATTTCAGCGATCACATCGTCTTTGGGGGGTGCTTAGCAGGGGCGGGGGCTAGGGGAGGGGGAAGAAAACACACGCACGCACCACAGCCACCGGCCCCTCCAGTGTTGGGATCCCAGCAGCGCCAGGGGAGAAAATGCTAAACAGGGATTTTGAGCTCTGTTCAAGGGGGACTTGTGGGGAAAGTTGGGAAACCAGCCAATTCCCCACTGGATTTAAAACCTGAGAAATCTAAGTCGGCAGGGTTAAATGTGTATTGAATACAAAAGCACCGAGTACATTTGATTTTAATGGTGAGCAAGAAATAATAAATACAGAGCTTATAAAGCGCTTCACATGCGGCCGGGCACAGCCTGCCTCTCCCCTGCATGCCCCAGCCCACTCCCCCTAGTCCACCAGACACTGGCAAGGCTTTCTTCTGCTCCTTCCTTTCTCTTCTTGTTAAAAAGAAAATCTAAATCCTCTGGTAACATCTGAACTCCAGCCACAGGTGCCTGGCTACAAAGCTTCTTCCAGAAGGGCTGAACGGCTAGCCCCCATGCTCCTGCCACCCCGGGGCCAACGGCCGCACTGCTAACCAGACGTTTGTGGCCAAGTACGTGGTAAAGCCCGGCTGGGGGCCAGAGGCTCCTGACAGGAGAGCCGGTCGGGCCATTCTTTTCAAGGCCCTCGAGGGGCCCTGTGTCTCCCCGGGTCACCCGGAGCGGACAGCGGTGCATACTGGAAAGGCTTACACGGGTACACTCAGCGGGCAGATTCCGGGGCACGGGGCGCTGCCGGGCCCAGAAAGCACGAGCCTTCCAGGACCCCCAATTTAGTCCCATAGTGACCCTGCTTGGCAGAGGGTGTGTGGGGTGGCAGAAGTGTGGCATACATGCCCACCTCATGCCAGGCACCACACACATGTGATCTCACTACCCTCACCAGGCCGGGGGCTGCTGAACCTATTTTACAGATGATCAAACTAAGGGTCCGAGAATTAAACGTCTTGCCTGAACTTATACAGTCAGGAATTGCCAACCTGTGATTCAAATCGGGTCAGGCCTCTTCGACTTCCAAGCTCAGGAGAAATGGTTCTGCCAGGCACATTGCCCCGAGGGTACCACAGCGCAGGGTGGGCAGAGCCCGGGGTACCGATCCGCTCGCCTCCTACACCAGAGCAGTGGCACAGGCGGGTACTACTCGAGTGTTTCTTGGGGTAACGTTTGCCTTCCCAAGTCCTCGGTTGCCGGTTGGTGTGGCTGGGCCTCCCCCAGTCCACACGGATCCCCACGCTGGTGAGACCGCACGGAATCCACAGGAGCTGTCTCCAATACCTGAGCTTTTCCAGCAGGAGCAGTCCTGTCCCGGATCACGCTTTGCAAGAGAGTCCCTGCCTGCCTTGGATCCCAGGTCTCTACAGGGAATTCTGAGAGCAGCCCTCTGTAGGGCTGGCTGAAGGAGAGGCTGCTTGGTGAGGAGTGCGGAGAGGCAGGCCCGGGCTCCGTGGCCAGCTTGGCCTCTTAGCATCTCTGTGGTCTCGGCTGCCTGCTGGATAAATAGCTCTGCCTCCTCCAGGCTGTGGTGGGGACACATGAGACCATAATCACACGAGGGCCCAGCACAGTCCTAGGCACGGAAAAGGCGCTCAGTGCATAATTGTTAATTCTCTTCACCTCTGTGTCTTGCCAAGCCCCAACACTGCCCCAGAGATTCCACAGAAAGCCCAGCTCACCGCTAATGATTACTTTTTCTCCATCAAAGGCTCTGGCCCAGTATTTCACACTAAGGCAGATTCCATGGGACTGCAGGTGGAGGGTCCTGGGAGAGCTCAGTATGCCGGAAAGACCATGGGTTTTAGAGTCTGGTAACCCCTTTCTGCGTTTGAGGGACTTGGGTTAGGTTACCAAGCATCACTTTTCTCATCTCTAAAATGGGTGGAGATGATGTCTACTTCACAGAGTTACTGTGAGGCCCAGCTAGGATTACTTGCTGACTATAAAAAATCCTCGGCAAATGATAGTCACTAAGAAACTGAGTCACTCCTTAGAACTTCTGAGGTTCAGGGGCGCCGGGGTGGCTCAGTCGGTTAAGCGACCGACTTCGGCTCAGGTCATGATCTCCCGGCTTGTGGGTTTGAGCCCCGCGTCTGGCCCTGTGCTGACAGCTCAGAGCCGGGAACCCATTTCGGATTCTGTGTCTCTCCCTCTCTCTGCCCCTCCCCTGCTCACACTCTGTTTCTCTCTTTCTCTCTCAAAAATAAATAAACAAACAAACAAACAAACAAACAAACATTTTTAAAAAAGGAAGTTCTAAGGTTTAAAAGCCTGTTAAGAGTACGAGCCACTGCTGTGTGGCAGGCACTGTGCTCGGTGCTTTACAAGGATCGTCTATGTTTTCTCTCTCAAGGCCTCTGGGGAATGAGGGCATGTTAGACAGAAGGTTTTTTTTTTTTTTTTTTTTTTTTTTAAATTTTTTTTTTTTTCAACGTTTATTTATTTTTTGGGACAGAGAGAGACAGAGCATGAACGGGGGAGGGGCAGAGAGAGAGGGAGACACAGAATCGGAAACAGGCTCCAGGCTCTGAGCCATCAGCCCAGAGCCCGACGCGGGGCTCGAACTCACGGACCGCGAGATCGTGACCTGGCTGAAGTCGGACGCTTAACTGACTGCGCCACCCAGGCGCCCCTTTTTTTTTTTTTTTAAATGTTTATTTATTTTTGAGACAGAGAGAGACAGAGCATGAACGGGGGAAGGTCAGAGTGAGAGGGAGACACAGAATCTGAAGCAGGCTCCAAGCTCTGAGCTGTCAGCACAGAGCCTGATGCAGGGCTCGAACTCATGGACCGTGAGATCATGACCCGAGCCGAAGTCAGACACTCAACCAACTGAGCCACTCAGGCGCCCCCAGAAGGTGTGTTAAAGGGAGAGAGGTGGGGTGCCTGGGTGGCTCAGTTGGTTGAGCGTGCTTTAGGTGAAGGTATCTAAGTCCCCACCGCCCTCGCCCCCCCACCTCCACCCCTGCCCTCTAACTCCTACACACAGGAGGGAAGGGAAGGAAAAGAGCACCACAGAATTTTCCAACATCTGCACAGAGAGCAGCCACCCAATCGATGCTGGGCGTGTGCACCAAGGATTAAAAACAGACACGGTAGGGCCTGGCCACCTGCACCCCTCGGCTGCCACGTGTCACAAGATCAATTTGGATGTGTGCATTGGAAAAGGGGGAGCAGGGGTTGGGATGTGGGTTTGTGGGGCACTCTGGTCGCAGTTGGATGGGAACCTGACCTCTTGCTGGGCTGCAGGAGCGGTGGCTACTTTGAACACAGAGACTGCTGCTTTGAGGCTGCTTTGAGACATAGAAACTCTTCTCTCGGTAAACAGGCCTCACCAAACGGTCCTGGCAAGTTTCCACTTTGAAGGAACCCATTGAAGTGGTTACCCCTCAGCACAGCCCAAGTCTGAACTTCTAAGGAAAACGGGGCCCCACATCCAATACTTTTCCATGGTATTTGTCTTTAAAAACCTTGGGTCGGGGGGGCACCTGGGTGGCTCGGTCGGTTAAGCGTCTGAACTTCAGCTCAGGTCGTGATCTCATGGTTTGCGAGCTAGAGCCCTGCATTGGGGTCCACGCTGGCAGTGCAGAGCCTGCTTGGGATTTTTGCTCTCTCCTCTCTCTCTGCCCCTCCCCTGATCATGCTCCCCCCACCCCAAATAAATAAACTTAAAAAAACAAGAACAAAAACAACTCGGATAGGTCTCTCTGCTTCGCCCACCCCATTCCAAGGTGTCGGTGGGTTTGTCGCCCTGACTTGGGACTTCACTGGGCAAGGTGGAGCTCCACGTGAGGCCTGGAACAGGAGGCCCTGTCTCCATCCGAGCTAGCTCGAGATTCTCTGGGCGTAGCCTCTGCCCTCACAAAGGGACATCAAACGCATTTCCAAACCAAGAGCAGGCAGGAATGAGACCCCTGCTGCCAGACTTCTGCTTCCTTTGTGAGGAAAGGCAGTTGGAGCTGGGCTTTAAAGCTCACTGGCTAGAAGTAGGAGTCAACCTAGGAGATGTGCTCAAGTGATGTACACACGCACACACGGCAAACACACCACACGGTGGCCCACGGCTACCTACAGCTCTGGCCTACAAGTCGTCAAACTGGTTCGGGGAAAAGGAGACAGAAGCCCAGGAAATGCAAGTTTGGGTTCATGCCACGCAGAGAGGGAAGCTGAAAAACCCAATTCCCGGTTTTGTTTTGCAAGGCAGCTGAGTTCAAACTCCCGAGGTTTAGTCAGGCGGGGAGGACGGCTCAGGCAGTGTTAGGCGGAGGGCAGAACCACTGGCTACTCACGGGCCTCGAGCGCTGTATCTTGGGAGGCGGCGGGCGAGTGGGACGGAGTCTTTGTGGCTGCATTAAAGCGAAACTTAAAACATCAGTACACATGGAGACGGTTTGATGCATTTCCACACACGGCACACGAGAGGACGCATCCAGTCGCCCAAGCCAGACCCCAAGAAGCGTCCTCGATGCCTCCCGCTCTCTCACTCCCATGTCAACTGGTCGCTGGACCCTGCGCATGCATTTCTGAGGCCTGGATCACTGTAATCATCTCCCAACAGGATCTCCTCCAGCCATTCTCCACACGGGCCCGGGGGGATCTTCTAAAATGCAATACGACCTTGTTGCACCCCAACCTCGAGACCTCTGCTGCCCTTCCTGCCTCCTTGGGGGACAGCTCAACAAGGCTGTGGGCTGGCATTCCAAGACCTGGGCTCTCTTGTGCCCCATACAGACCCCTCCCAATCTTCATCCTTGCTCACCAGGGCAGATCCTCAAATGGCCCTGGACTCTCATGCCTCGTTTCCTGCCTGCCTCTTAGGGTCGAATGACCCACCCCCTCCTGATCTGCCTGGCAAATAAATGTCTACTTGTCATTCACGATAGTGGGTCACCGGCTGCCTTCAATGCTCCCCCTGCCCAGTGCTCCCTGCTACCTGGGACTTATCACCCGGTGTCTCCCTCCCAGCGCCCCCTCCCCTGCACTATCTTTCAAATGTTCATTTCCTTGAGGGATTCATCCCTGTTCCCGGGGCGGGGGGGGGGATATCTGCAAAAAAAATGTCTGATGAACGAATAAAATGGAACAAAACGCTTGGCTTTTGAAATCAGGATTTGAATAAAAACCAACAGAGCACAGGCTTGTTGGCTGTCTCTTCCGACCCTTTATTTTGAAAGTCAAACTTTGTCCTTTCAATGGCCTGCGTACGTAGATGCCCCAGACAGGTGTGGGGGGTGGGCAGGCAGAGGAAGGAAAGGAAGCCTTCACACTAGACCAAACCACGACCCTCCGCAAACCCTGGGAAGCTTCCGGCTGGTTCCTCCCCCTTCACCCAGGAGGTTCACAAAGTCTACACCTGCACTGCTCCCTTCGGCAGCCGATGGCCATGGGTGGCAGGTCTGAATTAAGATGTGCCGTACGTATAAAATACACACTGGCTTTCAGATACTCAGTTAGAAACAAGTATGTAAAGCGTCTAAACAATTTTTTATATTGATTACGTGTTGAAATGAAAGCATTTTGGCTATTTGGTTAAATATCATTACGATTAATTTTGTGTTCCTTTCTACTCTTTCGATGTAGTTACTAAAACATTTTTAGAATTCCACGTGTGACTTGCATGGGAGGCTCCCGCTAGGTTTCTCCTGGACGGTGCGTTAAAGCCTCATTTGGTTGCAGAAATTCTTTGGATACCAGACCTGCCTTGGAGCTCACTCTCTGGACCCAACTCCTGGAGAGTAGGGGCCATGTCTCGGGGGTCCCTGGGTCCCAGCACAGGGTCTGTCAGAGTGGCCCAAGGGGAGAGTTGGCGGAGGCACTCGGTAGAGAATTGGGCCCCCCCGTAGCACGTCCAGAGCATGTCTGGATGGAGATACACTGGAGATACACTGAGGCTTTCTGGGCCCTGTGCTGTTTAGCTGGCAGCGTGGGCCCAACCGTGCTCACAGACCTGTCCCTGGCTGGAGCCCACCCGGGGGTTGGAAATGCCACCCGGGTGGAAATGCCAGTGAAATGAGCCCAGCAGCCCACTGCACTCTATTTCTTCTCCATCATGTTTACAGGAAAAGTGTGGGGCAAAAGGGAATGGAGCCCCTCAGCCCACACTGATCAAGGGAAAGTAAAAGGACAGGGAGAGGGGTGCCTCCTGCGGTGTGCACAGGCTGCCGCCTCATCCTTCCCCCGCCTCTCCTCATCACCCCGCCTCCCCCCCCCAAGCCCCGCTTCACTTGTTTTGGGCCGCTCTACTTCTGGATGACCAGTTCTCCAGCCCACAGTCCTTGTGGCTCATCGCCTCTGACCGAGTCATTGCCACCCTGCTGGCGGGGGTGGCAGAACCCCCAGGAGGCGGCCTCTGGGGTCAGAGAGTCTTGGGCTGAACCCCAGCCCCCCACCCCACCATTTGGATTTCCACAGGCCCATGATATAACCACCTGTGCCTCACTTTCCTCATCTGTAAAAGCAGGTAGTGGATTACCCACCCCAGGGGGCTGTTAGGGAGATTCAGTGAGACATGTTCGCCAAGATCTTCCCACCGTGCCGCCAGCAGACTTTAGCAACCATCACCGTTAGCAGGTCTCTCCCCCTCCAGCCTCTCCCCTCCCCATCCATCTCCACGCTTGTTCCAGAGCGGACTTAAAACATATATATATATATATGCATGCCCAATCGTGTCATTTGCCAGCTTAAATCATCTCAGTGGAAGGCCAGCGTCTCCCAAGGCATCTCCCAGTGCATCCCGGGAGATGCACTGTATGAAGGAAGAAAAGGGGGTTCCCTAGCCTGACACGTCCGGGAAATGCTGCCTACCGCCTTGCTCCTTTTGGAGATTCACAATGCCAGTTAGCACAGCAAAGGCTGCCAAGGCTTGCAGTAAAAAACCCACCTTAAACAGGCAAATCCCTATTAACTTTTTTTCTTGTATGTCCTATTTCTCCCAATTTATTTGAACACAGACTCACTTTCCCTATAACAGCTGTTAATCTACCTGCAGCGTTCAAAGCCCTCCAGGCACTGGGCACCACCCACAGACCTCTGCTGTCTCCTCCCTGGTGTTTACCACCCCCCCCCCACCCCGCCCCATCCCTCCCCAGCCCCTCTACCCCATCCCACTCAGCTTACCCTCCTGTTCTCCCTGAGTGCTTCAATACTGGTCCCCTTGCCTGAAGCACCTTTTCATTTCCTTGCGTCTCACCCTGGGCGCCTCCTATTTGTCCTCTGATGCCTGGCTCAGGTGTCACCGCCCCCAGGAGTCCCTCCCTGCCCTTCCCTGCTACCAGTGTATTCACAGCACACAGGGTGTCATTTCTCTGTTTATCCTGGGATCTAGTTGAGTGCTGGTACATAATAGGCGCTCAGCAAAAGATCCTTGGCTTAAAGTTTCTGGCACGCGCAGAGATTTGACAAATGTTCGTTCTCCAGATTTCGTATTTAACTTCTTTCCCTTTGACTGTCACCAGGAAGTGCTGGTCCTTTTGCAACTGAATTTATACATGGTGGGGAGAACGTAGACTCTCGATCACACCCGACCCAGAAGCCAGCAGAGTAAGTCAGGGGGATTTAAAGTCACTATGAAAGGGTGATGTGGTACCTATGTTAGGGCCCCACTGCTGCGGTATATGGCACTTCCCACAGGGCCACGCACCAGCGGACACACCACTCCAAGAACTTCCCAAGTCTGCTGGGGTGGGATGGCAGCTGGGGACACAGGCTGGGGAGAGCTGAGTGCCCTGGGGACAATCAGAAGAGGCCACAAGGGTGAGTGGTGGTGATCTGGGTGGGAAGAGGGAGTGAAAAAAGAAGTCGGGGAAGGATAAACTCAACACACCACTTTGCAGAACGTGGCCCCAGTGCGCGGAAGCTGATTCGGGGACTAACTGAACGTGGGGGCAGGGTGGCCTGGGTGGCTCAGTTGGTTAAACATCTGACTCTTGGTTTTGGCTCAAGTCATGATCTCCTAGTTCGCAGGATCGGGCCCTGCGCTGGGCTCTGCGTTGAGGGTGCGCAGCCTGCTTGGGATTCTCTCTCTGCCTCTCTTTTGGCCACGCTCTGATAAGGAAATAAACATTACAAAGAAAAAAAGAAAACGGGGACTCTGGCAGTGTGAGCGGGGGCCCAGGGAGGCTGCAGAGCTGGCCAGGAGCCCTGTCCCCTACTCCCTAAGGGCAGAGACCCGCTCACGTTCTTCTCTGCACCGCAGTCCCCAGTCCAGGGCCGGTACCGGCTTGTTCTTCTCTTCGCATGGCCCTAGTATGAGGAGCATATCTATCTGTGAACAAGGAAACAGACTGCAGCGAGGCAAAGTGACCCGCTCGTGGCCCCAACTGGTACTGGGGAGTCCTGGGAGTGGGTCTCAGGCCTCAACTCTGGAACCAATGCGCTTCCCACCGCTGGAGTAGGTGGAGACAAAACCAGAAGAGCCTTAAATCAGAAGGAGCAGAGCACTGAGAAAGCCAGGTCCGGGCACCTGTGCACAGAAATCACGTTGTACGCGGCCCTCAATTCCCTGGCTGGATCAAAATGCGGCTACACTGACTGCTGTTTCTTAAGTGAGTTCAAAAGGCTGGGCCTTTGGCAATCTTTTGCTAAGAAGAGTTCCATTCAGCATTTCATCTGGCACTTCCTGAGCTGGGCTAGGGTAGGAGGGATGGTGGGGCTGGAGGTTTTGATAATCAACACATACACCTGTTTTCCTGAAGGTCGTGTCCAATCAGGGAAGCAGATTCATGCTCACAGAGTGGAAGCATTCCTCCTACGTATGTTTGCGGAACAACTGCTTGGGGCCAGGGCCCAGAGACTCAGGAGAGTAAGATACAGTTCCTGTCCTTAAGAAATGTATGGTCTGGTGGCATTTGACCTATCGTAGAAAAACACCTTTCTTAGTTTATAAAGAGTATTTGGGCTAAAACCAAGAGATATACTTCGAGTTAGAAAGACGTGGGTTTGTGTGTCAGCTCTGCCGTTTTCCAGTTGAGTTCAATACTGGTTCTGCCACTTGGGTGAGTTATTTAACCCAAGTCCCAGTTCACTCTTCCGCAAAATGGAAATAACTCTTGAGTCACATGCACTGGTGTAAGGATGCTACAACAGGAGTGCAGTTGTGGCTGGGCTTTGGCCCAGCGCCTGATGATGAACAGGACCAGCCAATCCCCTCTTCCCCCGTTGGACTGACGAGTCTTCCCAGAAAGGTCCCGTGGATGTGAAGACCTTGGTTTTCCAAGGGAGTGTATTGTCAGCAAGGCACTGTTGAAAGTGACTGGTGTTTAATAATAATCTCTCTTATTTATACGATGTGTTTTCCTTTCAAAGCATTTCTGCTTCTCCTCTTTCCTCTGAGACTCATATCCCTCAGTGAGGCAAGTTAAAGGAGGATCATTTCTCTGCTATAGTGGCAGGAAACAGGAGGCCCAGAGAGGTTAAGGGACTGGTATGAGGTCACACAGCTAGTAGCAGGAACTAAACAAGCAGGTATTCTTAGTGCATTGCACTACCCTTGTCAACCCAAATTTCCAAAGTCCTCTGGAATCCCTTCTGATGTGGTTTTTCTAATCCGTCTGCAGACAGAATCTGTTGTTAGAGATCTGTGCCTAGGAGAAAACGTGCGTGAGAGAGTGACTCACATCTTCCCCTTCCTTCCTTGAGCATGTCTTTCCAGTGCCTTCCAAAGGAGGTATGAATTCATTTGTTCATTCATTTAACCAACAGTGCACATCAGTGAAGACGACACAGTCCTGTCCTCCAAGGCCTCCCACTCTGATAGAATGGGTGATGATGCAGGGGGGACAGAGGGGTGTGGAGGTTGTGGAGGTCCACAGGGGGAGCTTCTCTCTACTGGATAGGGGTGGTAGAGAGTTCGAGTGCACAGTACAGGGGAACTACAGTGGCCCAACATGGATAGAGCAAGGATAAATGTGAGGACAGGTCAGGCCAGGACCCTGGATGGGTCGGTGGGGGTCACATAATATAGGTCCTTGAATATCAGGCTAAGGAGTGTGGCTTTTCTCTTGGGAGCAGTTGGGAGGGATTTAGGTAAGGGGTTGGGGGGACATATCAAAGCCTTGGTGTAGAAGTTGGATGGGAGGAGGAGGATGGGTGGGCTTCTAAGGACAGGCATTCCCCCCCTCTGCCCACCGCCAGCCACAGGGCCCTGCCCAGGCCTCCATGTTGTGAACTCACTGCTCCCGGCCACCTGACTACTGCGCGATGTAAACGTGAGAGAGTAAGAGAGACAAGAGAGTGAGAGAGTGAGTGAGAGAGTAAGCCCGAAAGTGTGATTGACACGGAAGTCCCAGAGAAGAGAGGAATTCTTTGGCCTCTGCCCGGCCCTTGGCGTTTGTATCTGTCAGCCGTGTGAGCCAGGTGAGTATGCTCATTGGCTATGAAGCCCACATTTACGAGGACAGCATCTGATTTGCAGTTAATTTGTTGATGCAGCAAAACACATTGTTTCCAAAAGGTCAGGAGGGGAAGCCGTGTTGGAATATCAACTTAATTACCTGGGCGGCATGGATGAGCGGGTGCCCTGCACAGGGCTCCGGGTGGCAAATGCTTGACTGGAGGCACGGCCCTGGAGCAGAGGGTGCAGTGCGTGCTTGGTGGGGGTCGGGGTGGCGGGGGCAGCCTGCACAGTAGGCACAGCCAGAGCACTGCCTGCCTGTGTGGTATGGCGTCTAACCAGCTTGCTTGCTTGCCGGGGGAATCCTCTGGATGGAAACGAGGGTCGTTACCCCATTTCACAGATGAGGGGAAGCAAAGACTTGCCCAGGGCCACATAGGGCAGTGGATGACAGGCCTCCGGAAGAGGGTCAGAGAGCTCATCTGAAGTCAATTGTGGGTCAGGGAGGGGTCCTGTGATCTAAGTGGGAGGGGCTGGCTGTTTAGGAAGCAAAGCATGGATTTACTCAGTCCCCAAGGGGGACACATCTTGGACTATCCCTTCAACATGCTTCGAGGTCACAATCAGCATTGCCATTTGGCTGCTGGGAATGTAGGGGCAGGAGGGAGTGGAGGGACAGGTGCTACCTAAGGCCACACAGAAGGTGAAATGTCCAAGTCAGTGGGGAGATAGGCCAGACCCCAATCAGAGACTGGTGGCATGGCAAGGGAGGCATAAGAACAGAGATGCCGGAGGCCCACGCGATCGATGAGCTTTGCTGAAAGCAGAAGGCTGTGCATACAAAGCTTGGGGTGTGGAGGCAGCCAGGGCCCTCGCACTTCCCCCTTCTGAGGGCTGGAGATAGTGGATGTGCCTGGTGGCAGCTGGAGGTCTCGGGTCCTATGTCCGAATGGTGCTCTGAGCTGCCTCTTCCCCGTCAGACTCTGTGTAGCCCATAAGGAAGCTGCCCCAGCGTCCCCAAAGGGGAGGCTGGATAGATGCCTGGGATTTCTCTATCCTAGGGATGTGCCCCAACCAGGTATGTTGCCAGGAAGGAGAGGGAGAAAGAGAAAATTCACAATTAAACTCTGTCACTGTTTAAGGAGGAAGGAGTTCACCTGGTTAATTTCCCTGGCTAGTAGCCACATCAATTCTCTGACCTGTGCATGAGACGGCCCTGGTTGGGAGAGGAAGGCAAAGCGTTCTGTGGCTTTACAAAGGGCCTCTGGGCTGAGAGTAGGCCTCCTGTACTCCTCGGGACTGGAAAGCTGCTATTATGCAAGATATGGAAATAAAAGAAGGTTCCTTTTGATACGCCTCCAAAAAGGACCGTACTGGGGCTATATTTTGCGGAGAGCGTCGCCTTTGAAATGCCCAACCAGCTCTTTTGGGCACAGCTCCTACCTGTTTCCTAACTCCTGTCATTACCTGCAGTCCTCTCGTCCACCCTTGAGAGCTGGTCCTGCCTGTGGGAGGGTCAAATGCCTGCCTCTGCTTCAGCGTTTCAGCAAGGACAGCTGGAGGGGCTGGGCGCTGGTGTCCTGGGGTACTCGCTCTGTGCCGACAGCGCTGGGCAGGGCCCTGGGCCCCTAGACAGCATTCCAGAACCTTCCAGCCCTGAGCACCTGCAGAGTTACCTCCATGCTCCAGGCTGTAATCTTGGAGGGACGCTCCTTACAAGATGCGGCACAGGGTAGACTTTCTACATCATGGCCGAGGATGAAGTTTCCAACCTGCCCACAGCAGGTGGCAAGGAGGTGCTTGTACATGGGAAAGGGAGGCTGGTGGGGGGCTCTTCTCTTGGAGCACCCTGGATGGGCCAGTGTTACTCCAAATATCCCAGTCAGTCCTAAAACTCTGGACAGAGACTCCATCATGATCCCTGTTCTATAGACGTAGAAACTGAAGCCTCTTGCTGAAACTCACACAACATAGTTAGGAAGTCAGTGGGGCTGGTTGTCGGGCAGAGGAGGGTCTCGACATGCCGTGACTTGCCGTCCCGAGGCATCATCTGTGAGGGGACACTCAGGACCAAAGGTGGTCCTCTGAGAGAAGCCGTGGCACCTGCCACTAGGTCTGTAAGCCATCATCTCCGGAAAGGGGATGCTTAGGTTACGGTCCCCTCAACAGGTCACCTTGCGAGGCCATTCTCTCAGGTTGGTCCTGGGCACTTTCTCTGCAGTGAGTGTGGAGCTGAAAGACATCTCAGCCCGGTCCCGAAGAGCGGTGCGTTCCTCCCTGATGTTGACAGGAGTAGTATTTTGTAGTGGTGCTGGTTAATTTGTAGTGGCATTTGTGGTTTGAAGCCTTGTCAAGATCCCTGATTACCTCCCGTGCAAGGAGCTTGGCTGATGGGGAAGTTCACATGCTGAACAAAAGCGGCGAGGCAGCTGTGAGGAAGGCTGCGAGGGGGCCGGGTGACCCCAGCCGCTTGGGGGACAGAGGCGGGGGTAGAGAGGAGGGCCGGCAGTGGGGTGGGGGAGGGGTGCCTTTTGTTTTTAGTCAGGTGCAGCTGCTCGGTCTGAATAGGTGGCATCCCATTGGTGGCCGGAGGTCGGGCACCAGATGCGGCTGGTGGCTGGGCAGGGAGCTTTGCTGACGCGTACCATTCTCTGCCCAGACAGAAGCAGGAGGCGGGTGCTTCGCTGCTACCCACACCAGGGTAGCCATCGGGGATGCCATCAAGGGTGCCTGGGTGACATTCCCAGGAGGTGGGGGGGTCATGGGGAGGGGCTTCCAGATGTCGGGAGACAAAAGTCCCGCGATATCAACACGGGCTACTGTTTTCTTGGCCCTTGCTACATACCGGGGCCTGTGCTAGGAGCGTTACACGTAAGGCCCCTAATGACATCAACAACCCTGCAGGGAAGGGAAAAGTGGGGAAAAATCCCCATTTGGTAGATGAAGAAACTGAGGCCGCATGGCTCAGTGACTTGCCCAGGCCAGACCTCACAGCTAACAGGTGGCAGAGCCAGGATCCAAGCCCAGGTAGGTATGTCTGACTCCAAAGAAGCCCACATTCCTTCCATCAGACCCGATATCCAACTAGCAGAAGGAAGATGCAGAAACGTATCCCCTCAAGGCCAAGGGTGCTCTCCTCTCCCTGGGGAGATCTCCCACACTATCCTTTGAGCTTTTGGCCCTGCTACGTCTGTTCTGACCACACAGAAGCGTTCACCTCTGCAGCCACCTGCATTTCACCGGGCCTGTGCCCTGACTCGGTGAGGGTTTGCTCAGTGCATTTAAGGGCCAGGGCCAGCTCAGCAAAACCGAGGCTAATTTATCATCTCCGGAATGATGTCCACCCCAAGCGGTACGCCACTAGCAAATTAAAATAAAAATCTTCTCCTGATTTTGCAGTTGTACAGCTAGAACTGCATGGCATCCTCTGGATAGAGAGCCTGATGTCACGAAAGCCTCTCCACTGCTCTCCCTGGTCCGGCTCGCCGCCTAGGGGAGCTGGGCCAGCCCCACAGACTGTCCTTAGCAGGCTGTCCAGGGCCAGCCCTGCCCCCACCAGCCCCATGACTCACCCCACAACAAGCAGCCCCTTCTGTCTAGCCCCAAACAGACCCCGCCCTGTCCGTCCTGGGCCACCCGTCTTCGCGGTCAAATGCTCATCTTGTGTGCCCCTTTTGCTCTTGCCTCCCCGATGGATCCTTCTCATCCCTCAGGCCCCCGCCCCTTCCCTGGAAGCCACCTGTCTCTTCCTGGCTCCACGGGGCCGGGCTTCTTTCTTCTGTCCCTCTGCTGATGACACTGGGCCCCTCACAGGTGGCACCGCGTCCTGTTCACACCTGGACCACCGGCTCTGGGCACAAGGCCGGCGCGTGGTTAAGTGCAAAGTATTTGCTTGCCCAAGACTGTGGAACCGGGACCAAATGATCAGGGAGGCCATCGCCCAGCATTTGACTCACCCAGACCAACTAGTCATTGTCCCCGGACCCCAGCCGCTATGCCCAGAAGGCTGGCGGCATCTCCGGCATGCTTTTGATCAGGAAAAACTCCCAACCGAGAGGTATCCCGGTCCAACAGGTTGAGCCCCAGGGCCATGCCGAAAAGCAGGAGACTTTTTGAGAGGAATGCGAAAGTGAGAAGCAATACGATGCCCAGATGTGAAACATCCCCAAGTTTCCCCAGTGTGTCTGTTAAAGAAAGACAGTCAGGTTCAGGAGACAGAGGTTTTTTTTTTTTTTTTTCCCTCCCTCGGAACAAATGGATGGAGGACCTGGTTTTAAAATTCCTGGACCCTGGAATACATTTCTATCTGTGTCAAAGTCTACCCCTCCACCGCCTCAGCAGAGTTTAAAATCCTAGCTAATAGGTTAACAACTGTTTTTCTTCAGCTTCAAATGGAGAATATCAGAAGGCCGGGGGAATATGCGGCTCTCCAATTTGTACGGACTGCACACAGCTCCCTGCAATGTGTGTTTGACAGGACTGACATTTTGTACCGCTGTGAGATGGGAAAACGTGTGACATTTTTATTCATGGTGGCGTACGCCCTTGTAATGATCAGCTCTGGTCGATGTGCTTACCGCAGCAGCCCCAGAGCCCTCGGAGAACAAACAGGAACCCAAGGTGCCAGCAGTTCGACTGCCTTATTAAACACCGCCAGGATCCTAACGAAGACCAACTACTGGAAAATCTCACTGTCAAATCCTCAAGGACATTGTCAGCGCACAGCTAACTGCATATACTTTTCATTTAAAATACTGAAATCCAGCATTGTGCCATTACGAGCGAGGGGAGGGGCGCTCGCTCCAGTGGCCATTCTGTCAGCCGCTTCTTCGGAGCTCCAGATGCTGGAGCCAGATGCCCAGTGGGGTTCACGGCTCGGAAAGGGGCAGCAGAGATGGGGAGCCGACCTTCTGAAAAGCCCAGCCCTACCTTCAGGGCGAAAGGCTGAAGGTTACAGGCCTCGGCTACGCGTCACCCGGAACGTCGACCCACGGGTTCTCTTCGTAAGCTGAAGCGAATCTGCAGAATTTGAAAATCCGCTCCCCTCTCCACCCCCACCCCCCACCCCAGCCAGCCATCTTCCTGTAGGCACAACCCATTACATCCTGCAACTTGGTGCTAATCAGCCTTCTGTCTGGTGGCAGACCTTAAGACATCTGTAGGAACACACGGCCGCGGCAGGTTTCAAACCCTGGCAGGAAAGCTGCGTGTCAGGATGCCCACCTGCATCCTCACCACTTGCCTCAATACAAAGGCCTCGAGGTCAGCGGGCAGGAGGACCCCCTCCCTTCCACTGATACACACTGATGGATGGAAGTCAATCACGTGGCCGACCCTCGGAGCTTTTCGGGTTGTTACGCTGGGTGATTTGGTTATGGCTGCATATACTAACATACTGATGTATTTATTTTGTAAATATGTATTATTTATACGGTGCCTCTATTTCCATACTCCAGCCCTGACGCACCAAGGCACGCTCTGCTATTTATTTATGGGGTCCTTGTCGCAACGGGCCTAACAAGACGCCTGTGCGTGGTTCTTGCAGGTTTGCAACAAGCCTTAAGTGGTCGGCTAAACAACCGGATGTTCTCCATCCATCACGGGCAGAGGCTTGCATTTTAAGGGGCTGCCCGTAAAGTTTAGCATAATACCGTCCATCATCCTTGGCAGAGATGACCTGGGACACCGGAAAGCTGGCAACCCAGAGAGCAGGAGCCGTAACACTCCACGCCCCGGGAAGGGGGAGAGGGTGGAATAAGGTATGGGTAACAGGACCCAGAGAGAGCGGAAAAAGAAAGGCGGCTGGTAGACAGCCTTGGGGCAAAAGCGGGACAGAGAGGGTGGAGGTCACTGTACCCTATTTCCCCCAAGCTGGCCGTTCTGTCCCTCGGCAGAACCTTTCACACTGGGCTACAGAGGGGGATGTCCATTGGGTCTGCACACCCCGACAGATACTCCCGCTCTCATGGGCTGGGCCTCAAATCTCATGAGAGCACGTTGGTGGGCGGAAGAGAAGCTCAGCCTGTGTCTAGCCTTGGGTCATTCTAAGGTGAACTTCAATAGCTCCCGCGGAGGGCAGCCAGCAGACCACCGGGTTGTGTCTCCCGGATCTCTCTCAAACCTTTCCCTCCTCTTCACCCCCATAAGCAGGGTCCTAGGTCAGACTCCCACTAGCTCTTGACTGTGAGTTAGCGGCCTCATCAGCAGCATCCCTGCTTCACCCACCTCCCACCCCTTCCCATGTGGCCTAGAAAGTTCCCGGATGCCACTCCCTCAAATACAATCTTCACTGGCTCCCTGACACCCACAAGACGCATTTCAAGCTCCTCCGAGACCTGGGCACTGCCCACCTCCGCGGTTTGGCTCCCAGCCCTGCCAATTGCTTCCTGGCCTCTTGCCTCCCCGTGTTAGCCCCCCTCTTCTCTGAAGAGTCAGCTTCTCCTATCCTTACATAGGTTACTCTGCTTCCCTGGAATGCCCTCCTCCTCCGCCTCCACCTAATATACAACTTATCTTTCAAGATGCAGCAGAAATGTCACCTCTTCTGAGAAGCCTGCCCTGGTTCGGCCAAACATCTTAGGGCCCCTCTCCAGCCAGTACACTACGTCCATTAGCATTTCTCTCTCCATATGGTTTGGAAAGAATGCCATGAAGGCAGGACCATATCTTATTCCTCTGTGACCCTGGGGCCTTGGACAGGGCTTGCAGCCGATATGCCTGGTTATATGTTGGATAAGTGAAGGAAGGCATTAATGAGGACATAAAAGAATAACTCAGAGTTCTGACTGGCAAAAAAAAAAAAAAACTCCAAGGCTTCAGGATTTTTACTCCCAAAGACAGAAGGGCGGCAGGGGAAGAAGAATTCTTAGCTGGTCATCATGGCTTGGGCAACTGAAGGTGTTTGGGAGATAGCCCTGGGGCAGAAGCTTCCCTCCCACCCTGCTTCCCCCATCTGTAGAAAGAACAACCCCTTGGTTAGCAGGCCTGGGAAGTGACAGTCTCCTGGGCTTCCTGACTGCTTTATTCCAGCCGGCCTCAAGGCACCATCTTGCCAAGACCCCACCTACTGGCCCTCTGCAAAGATTTTACTGTCTCTTCTCCGGAAAGAGAGTGCAAACAGGGATCCACCTAGAAGGAGTTTGGGACCGGGGCATCCCAGGGAGGGCCGGGATGTACCCGTAACCATGGAACCGGATGGCTGATGGGGAGCAACACCTCAGAAACTCAGTTTCAACGGCTCCCAGGCAATGATAATCCCCTACCACACTTTGCATTTCAAGTGGGATAGAATCAACGATCCCTTGGGAGCAGTCCCTTTTATACGTTCTGTTTTCGTACTTTGATTACATTTTAAAATTCTCTGCAGTATCAACAAACGCACCGCAACACTGCAGAAGACGTGGAACCAAGCAGACTGACGATAAAACCAACGTGGCAAAGCAATAGCTCAAATGAGGGACACGGTCAGGGCGATCCCAGATCCAGTGTGCAGGAGGCTGGCACGCAGCCTTTGCTGCCAAGGTGCCCCAAGGTCAGGGGGCCTGGAGGTAAAGGGAAAAGCAGCTGGGGCTCTGAGTCTGAATCCGTCGTACCAGCCGGGGGATTAGGGTGAGGCCCCTGACCCTACTGAAGAGGACGGCGGTCTAGACCCCACTGCATCAGTCTGGGTTAAGATAATGTGAGAAAAGGCAAGCACCCAGTACCCAGGCATTCAGAAGGGCAACATCACTGTCCCTTGTACACTCCTCACTCCATGGTGGTAAGGAATCCGGGACTCTGTAGGTTTATTCTGGGGAGAAAGCCAGGTCCCAAATTCAGGCAGCAGCCATGAGCAGAGGCAGAACAAAGTGCCCTTGACCTCCACGGCCATCCTGTCCACACTGCTGGAGTCTAAACAGGCCCCACACCGCTGGCAGCTACCACCAGACGCCTCAGGAAACCAGGCAGAAATGACGACGAGAGTTTGACGAGAGGCTCAGAGCGAGGGGAGAGCCTGGTCTCCGGCGTCAGACAGACCTGGTGTGGAATTCTTGCTCTGCCACTTACTGTGTGGCCTTGGGCAAGTCGCTTAACCTCTCTGGGACTGGCTTTCTGGAGATAATAATAACTGTATCAATCTTACACGGTTGTTGAGAAGATTAAGTGAGGTGATTTGCCGGTGAGAGGCCCGAATCCCACAGAGTAGGTCCATGTTATAATGAAAACCGACCCAGTCCACCTGACCCGTCCTTATGGTGCCACTGCTCAGTCTGTCATCCCTTCCTTCTCGGCATGGCCAGGTTAATAATTTACCTAGTTCACAGATGTGCTTAGGGATGGACGGGGGACAACACGACAGGCGGCTCCTGGCATAGCACGCTTATAGCCATGGGGTGGGGACTCCCGGCATGGCCCCTGACACCATTCGAGTCCATTCTCCCAGAGGATCTTGCTTGTGGGAAATAACTTATTTTCAATATTTTATGTTTTATTTCCCCTTCCCTACCGTGATAAACGCCCCACCTTTGGCACAGAGAATTCTAATCTGAGAAAATGCCTCCTCTGGTCTCGCTGAATCAGATTTCCTGCTCTTGTCCTGCTGGGCTCAATATCTCGCTGGCAGGGAGCTGGATTCGGAGCTGCTCCAGCACAGACCTTAAAAGAAATGCTGTTTTTAGGCTCTGGTCAGTCCTCTGGCAAAGAGGCCCTGCTGGCACACTGCGGAGCGTGCACAGACTCGGGGGACGCAGGAGGCCTGTCGCTCACGCACGGCACCGCACACGGGGGTTTCAAAGGGAACACAGGCCCTTCAGAACACCAGCCACCCCTGTTTTCAGTTTCTCCTGCTCTGCCGAACCGAGCGGCTGCTCGAGGCGTGCACGGAGCTACTCCCACCTTTTCCTGTGATTCTCCACCTTTCACGTACTCACTCAGCACTCGGTCATTCCCCAAACTCTGCCTGGACAAGTCCTCTGTGCCAGGCCCCGTGAGGCTGCCAAGGCCACAGAGCTGAAGCTGATACCGTCCCCGTCTCGGGACACTGTGTCAGGCATGGGGATGGGGCCGATCCAGAGCAGGTAGGGAAGAGCTCTGCTTGGAGGAGTCAGGGAGGGCTCCTCGGGAAAGAGGGGCTTGAGGGGGGCCCTGAAACGTTGATGGGCTTTTGTCAGGAGGAACAGAGGAGGAAGGACATTCCTTCCTGGCAGTGGACAAAGTAGGAGCTGGTTCGCCGAGGGGCTCCCCCCGGCACCCAGCATGGGATCTGGCCTGGAGCAGATACCCAGGAAGAGCAGTGGAATGAACGAGTACAGATTGTGTGCTAGGGACAAGAGGAAAGGATGGGACCCTGTCCAGGTTGGAGGGCACTTGGCAGAGCCTCACAGGGGGAGAAGCACTGGCCTGACGTGGAGGATGGCAGGTACTTGCAGCCCAAAAGGCTCAGCGGTGGGCAGGGGAGCTTGAGAGGGGGGTGATACCGGCAGAGCCCTGAAGACTGGGTAAGTTCTCCGACCACCAGGTGAGTCTGTGAGGGGAGGGAAAACCTGGGGAGGGTCCCCTATTCTGGAGGGCCAAAGGGCCTGCCTATCTCATTGCTTGCTGATGTTTTCTGATGTCCCTCTGCCTCACTGACCAGTTGAGGAGAGCAACATGTGACCCTAGAAATAGAGGGATGTATGGGTACAGTGGGCTGGCGTCCTGGTAGAACTGGGGTGGGGCAGGTTTGGGGGAGGCCAAGGGCAGTGAGAGAAGCTCACGAAACAGGGATGAGGTAAAAGCAGATACCGGGGCGACCAGAACAAAGATGCCGTGTTCTCAGCACAGAGCTGGGGTACAAACCCAAGCTCTAGTCACAAACGACATGGCTTGGAATCCTGACTGTTGCTTCTAAGCTGTGCACCCTGGCTAAGTCTCCATCCTCGCTCTGTCTGGCCCGTCCTCCCCTCTGCAAGGGGAGAGAATACCTGAAACTCCCCCAGGTGGCTGAAAGGATTGTGGGCTAACCTGTGGGTACTGCCGAGCACCGTACCTGGGGTTGGAACACAGTTCTCCGGGTCTCCGCTCAGTGCCCGGCGCGACATGAGCAATTCGTCCTCACGCCCCTCCCACAACTGCCCTGAGACCATCCAATGCCTCGCATACAAGAGGTGCTCAAACTGTTGGTAAACTGCTCAAAAGTTCTGGAAGGTGGGTGGTCAGGGAGGGAGCTGACCATCCTCACGTGTGCTGAGTGGAGACCAGGTGCTGTAGCTTAGCCAGCTACATTGCTGTCCGAACCCGGATTTTCTCCTGGCTGCTGACACTTCCCGGCCCTTCCAGGGCGCATCAGGAAATTCACCCCGCAGTGCTGCACTCTGGCCTTCTCAAGCTCCCGGTGACGAGACGAATAGCATCTGAGAAGGCTTAATCAGAATTCTCCTGAGTTTTCCACTTGTTATGAATTTCCAGAATCTGAGTTCTCTCTTTGATTGGCAAGGTTCCCCTCCCAAATCGAACATGTGTGCCCAGAGGAGCAAACCCTGGCCTTGTTAACCTTCCATTGGAAAGCTGTCTCTGGGCTAGCCTGGGCTCCTGAAAAAGTGAGTCCGCGTGGAAAGACAGGCCTGCCAGCCACCCTCCCCAGGCAGACCTGACAGACCCACCAGCAATTAGGGGCCTCGCTGCTTTTGGAATGGCAGTGAATGAGTCCCAACAACTCTGGACAGCCACCCCACCAGGACTGAAGGCAGAGTAGGCTGTGGTCAGGCTGCAGCTGGCACAAAAACTGGAGTGGAGCCAGAGGGGCTGGAGTGGGGGAGCACCACAGTAGCATCCGCCTTCTCACGCACAGACATGGCTGAGAGAGCAGGAAGAGGGGCGATGGAAAAAGGGGAACCAGGATTTGGAAACAACGGGGACTCTGTGGACTGTGAAAACACGGCTGACGAATCAGAGCACGAAAATGACTTTGGACCACAGACCACGATGCTCATCGGCTCCCTCCCGTCTGGTGCCCCAACCTGCCCCACAACCTGCCTCTTGTGCTTGCTGTCCTAGTCACATCTGCTCCTTCCGGCGCCATCTCCTGGCCATGCCGCCAGCCCCTCGCCCTCTCTTCCATGAGGCAACCCCTGCTCAGTCGAGGTGTTGGCTTTCCCACCAAGAGCTGTGGGGACACAGGTCAGTCACCAGCGCACACAGGCAGGAAGGCTGCCATTGAGGGGTATGGGTTCTGAGAGCCACGATGATGGTCAGGGCCTGGGCAGCCAGGCTGGCTGGGGGGCTGTGTCAGTGGGTGACCACCAGCTGGCTCTTGCTTCCCCACTGGAGAAATACACGTATTTACCGAGGGCCTATGTGCAGCACTTAACTGGACAGATAACATCGCACTAAATCCTTACAACAACCGGGGACATGGGTACTACCATCCCCACGCCCAAGATGGGGAAACTCATTTTACTGAGGTTAGTTAGGAACAGCTAGTTAGTAACAGAGCTGAAATTTAATTCCAGAGCCGCCTGATGCTAAAACCTGTGCTTTGTTCTCTCTACTACCCTGTCCCCCAGCAACCGATCAGCATCTGCCTTTTCAGTAGTTACATTTTGAGGGGTGGGGGGACGCGGGCTGTGTTTGCTTCTTCTGTCTCTGTGAATGGATGGTATATACGCGTGTGTGTGCACGCATAATATTTTGACCACGCAACTTGAAAGCAAGTTTTAGACATCATGGTTCTTTGCCCCTAGATGTTTCAGTATGCATCTCCTAGGAATAAAGATAGCCCCCCACCAACCATGATATTAACAATAATTCCATCATATCAACTAACATCCTAGTCCATCTTCAAATCTGCCAACTTCCCCAAGAATGTCTTTAAAGCTTAAAAAAAAAACAAAACCCCACCATAATCCAAGTTAAGTTCTTCCTTTGCATTTGGTCATGCAGTTTAGTCTCTTTTATAGACAAAATTTTGCTTTATGTAATTCAAGGGATGCCAGACTTTTCCTTCCCTTGACTGCTCTCCCTGGCTTCCCTCCTCCCTGGCTCAACCCACCCTGGGAACAGGGGGTACCCCATTCTTCTGCCTCTTTCCCCTGCCTTCCTTTCCCCAGGCACACGGGACTAGACCTTGGGAGCTCATAAAAACACAAAATAAGAGGATCTAAATTCCTATAATACAAAGCTGTTTCCACTTGGAAATAAACCCCTTATTTATGGAAAGTGATTTGGAAGTAGTTTTTGGCCACTAATGGAATATTCATTTTTCTTCTTCACATGAACAGAATTATAAGCAGAGCAACTGCAATAAAACCAAATGACTGGCTGGACACACCGCAAGTACTTAAACAATAATCAATCAATTATTAATCAATTTAAAAATCCACATCAATAATAAAACCTTAAGATGTTTACGGAACGCCAGTTCAGCGCCAGGTCTTGTGGCAGACTTTCCAGAGGCTCACATTCTCACAGGGGAGGACGCGCATCAAAGAAATAATTACAAGGCTGTGCGAGACGCACGGCGTGTGCCAAGTTCTAGGGTAGCACAGAGACAGGAGCAGCTAACTCTTCCCAGGAGAGGATTTACAAAAGGGTCCTGCTGTGAGGGCAGACAGGTAGACCATGAGGGGCCTTGTGTGCTAAGCCAAAGGAAGAAGGGGGAATGTTTGGGGGTGGGGAGGAGCAGGGAGGTGACAAGGCCACTTGTACACGCTTCAAGTGGACCCTGAGAGGCCATGTGGGGTATGTAGTCGGGGGTAAGTCTGGAGGCCAGACGCCAGTCAGGAGACGGTGGGCCAGTCCATCTGAGTGATGACACAGCTTGAACCAAAGCTGTGATGGAGGCCATGGAGAGGAGAGGGACTGAGCAGTGCCCGGGAGGCGGAAGGGAGAGGCTCTGAGGAGGGGGTGAGTGGACCCAGGCTTCTGGAGAGAGAGCGGCCATTCACTGAGGTGGAGACGGAGGTCGAGGAGTGAGTTTGGCGGGAAATGTGTGTGTTCAGACTGCAGGCTTGTGGTTTGAGGTGCCCGGGGATTATGGGAACGTCTGTGGGAGGTGGTTGGGAGGCAATGGCTAACTTGAAAGGAATCGCGTGTGACTTCCAAGCTCAATGGGGCAGAAGGGGTTTCTCAGGGCACTCAGAGCCAACGGTGCTGAGAAGGCAGTCACGGGCTGGGCAGCTTTTCCAGCCTAGTGCGAGACTGGCACTAAATGGCCCAGCTCATGCTTGTCAAGCAAGAGCTCTCCATATGCACAGACGAGCAGGCAACCATATTCCAAGTTTGCTCCCGGGGGTGTATCCAAACCACTCTGTCCCAGATCTCTGGAAGACACGCTAGTGCCTAGTTTGGGCTTCGGTTTAGCCAGCTTTTCAAACTTTATGTTAAAGAGATTTAGAAGCCTCTGCTCAAGTGGGAGAACAGAGCACCTTTCGATGCGCTTTTGGGGATCTCCAGGTTGGAAGGCAGGCGATCGTGTAGTTTGCAGGACCAATCATCTGGAGGAAACACACGAATGGGGCCCTGGAGGGGGTTTACCATGACGTTTTTGCTGGTGGGGCAGGGGGTGCTGTCCTACTTCTGAGACGCATAGCGTGGCCAGCACGTAAGCAGGACTAGAACCCAGTCACTAGGCCCGTGCGGCCAGTCGGGTCCCGCCAGCCAGGGTGGGGGCCGAGAAACAGAGGTGCCGTTGGCTGCGCGGTGTGAATCAGCTACTCAAGCACGCGTCTCCTGAGTCTCTTTCCTCATTTGTACAACGGGTGTTGTGCTTTTCTTCCTTACCAGCACAGAGGTGAGAGCACCCAGCGGCCTGTCCACCTTATTGGACACAGGGAGCAAAGCGGTTTCCAGGGTGGTGCTACCTTTGAGGACTTCTCCAAAGAAGGGGTCAAGGCAAGGTGTTCTGGCTGAAGGGTGAGCGGAGGGAATGTCCATTCCCCCTCCCAGGAGAGAAAAGCGGGGGGGGGGGACCCCTTAGCTTCTCTCTGCACCCCTGCCAGGGGGGAGGACTGCTTCCCCGGGGGCGGGGACGTGGGAGAAGAACTGCCCATGCGCTTCGCTCCCTGCACCCTGGCGCCTCCCTCCTGCAGAGCAGCCAGTCGCAGGCGCTGCCCGCAACTGTCCCCCTTCTCCTGTGCGGGGTAGCTCGGTCTTTTTAATTCCGAAGTGAAGTTTTAGCAAGCCCATCTGGCCTCAGGTCTAAAACAGTATTCTCCTTTCAGCCTTATCAGTAAAAAAGCTGGCATTCTTATCTCATTTGACTATCTCCTGGGCCTTATTTCTCAACTATTCCGAACTTGGGAGGGGAAGAAAGAGGTATTTAAAGCCTCTCTAAACCTAAATACTTTCCAAGGTAGGAACGGGCATTGTCAAGTTCTTTGAGGTTTTTGAACTCTTTAAGAGAAAGCACACATGATCAGGATGCAGGGGCTAACTGAGGATCCATTTACTTCGCTCTTGTCTGGAACCATCAACACGGCTCCTCAGGAGCGGCCATACGTGCGTGCGTCTGCTTTAGGAAACAATCGAATCCTTTGTGAGGTCAGTTTGTTGACAAAACATTTTTTAATTATAGGGCCCAACTTGGGACTGTGGGGAGCGGTCCTGGGGGGGGGGGAAGGGGTTGCCTCTGGGGGCCCTGAGAGTGCCCCAAGCTCACCCCACATCGGTGCTCATCACTCAGGGCTGGACTGTCCATTTGCTAGTCTGTCTCCCTCATTACGCCCCACAAGGACTTATTATTGTTTTTTGTACATGGTAGGTCTCAAGACACGGATGAACAGATAGATGCATAAATAAATGGAGGGATGGTCAGAGCCTCAGAGGAGGAAGCTGCAGGGAGGCACAGAGGCAGAGAGCACCTCCTCTCCCCCCCTGCAGAGTCGGCTCTGGCCCTGCCCGGCTCCTCCTCCTCGAAGGCCTCCCTCTGCCAGCTCCCGGGCACAACCACCCCCCTCCCCCCCGCAGTGTCCCCACCGACCTCCCCTGGCTGGCCATACTACTCCTCGAATGTGATAAACCATCTCTACAGTCTCTGGCCCAGATGGAAAGCTAAGCGTCCTTAAAGAATGAGATCCACAGAAACGCACAGCCAAGGCCAACTCTTCCTGAGGTTCACCTGTACTGTCTGGCTAGTTCAAATTCTTTCGCTGGGACACATTCGCTTCAACAGACACATCAAACAGCTGAAATCCCTGCCTGGTGAGGGAGCCGGAGTGGGCTTCGCAGGTGGACTGTCCTAGGTGCTGGCACTGTGGCCCCGGCCAGGTCCCCCTGGGTCCCCGGGCTTTAGTGCCGGATCCTTAAAATGTGCCTAATGATCTCTTCCTCAAAGGGCGAGGGCACAGATGACACATTTTCCAAAAACAGAATGTGTACTGTTGGGGTCACATGAGTATTTCAGGTGACATATGGACGGACACTTAACAAGATTTTTTTGATATGCCTTAGAGAAAGAAACTGGACTGAGACGTCAGACCTGTGATTCTGTCAACGTCATTACTTAGGACGAGGCTAAAGCTGGTACCGACGTCAGGTCTGAGCCTATTTAAAGAAAAACAGCAAGTACAAGAATAGCACAGATGGTAGGAGGGTGTGGCCAAAATTTCTGAAGTGGAACTCGAAAGCCTGTTCTTTGAGAATAGAAAGTCCCTAAAATTCCTGCTTGCCAGTAGTAGGCGCTCTAGAAACATCGCGGGTTCCGGTCAGCGGCCCACCAAACCGGGGCGCCTGGAAAAGCACCGAAGGACACCCCAGCCTGGGGGGGTGAGGGGCAAAGCCGGAAAGAGTTAAAAGAAAGGGGTCTGCGGCTTCCCGGGCCCATCCCCCCCGCAGCTAATCTGTCACCTAATGAAGAAGCGGCCGGCAGCAGTGAGCTGGCTGGCAGTTCACTTACGGCAAACTGATTAAGAATGTTCAACCAACAGCAGACTGTAGACCTTTCCAGAGAAAATAAATAGAGTGTAGACTGTATGCAAATGTGTTTGTCACTTTGACAGCACGTCTCAATTAAGGCATCTCGCGGCTGCGGGTAGGCTCTGCGGCTGCAGCTGTAAGGGAGAGCCCGCTGCATGGCTGATACTTGGGGCTTGACCTTAATCCGCATGCATGCATTAAGAAAAAAAAAATCCTGCCTTCCTGTACACTTGCATAATGCTGGCAGCCACGTGAGGGAAGTGACAAACGGGGAGAAAAAGCCACTTTCATCCTCTCCAGTTTACAGACCTGTGAAGGCACAGACAGTTCTTATTTCAACAGAGTTTGGGGTGGCTTTTTTAATTGTTTATCCCCCACCCGCACACATACACTCTTATTCTGCATTTAGCTGGGAATGACATTAAAGCGTCTCCACTTCTTGCTGAAATGGAAAGAAGGTTTTTCTCCATTTCAAATAGGGCCTCCTTTTTTGTGTTTCGAAAATGGAATGTTTAACACCATGAAATCCCTCTCCCCCGCCCCCTCTTTCTCTGTAATGGGCTTCAAACTCCAGCGAGGGGCTCTTTTCATGGGAAGGTTAGTGTGTGCAGGAATGAGGACAAAGGAAAGCAGGAAGCTGGCTCTAGAATGCCACGCTGGCTACAATGGGGGCTGTGCTTTCAGCAAACACCGCCAGGGAAATGGGGTGCAGATGTCTCCAGCAGGGCCTGAGCCCCAGAGGAGGCCGCTCTTGAGGGTGCAAAAGCAACAAACACAATCTGAAGATAAGCATTCAACCAAGGCAGCACTGCCCCCAAGAATGCCTCTTTCTTGTACTACATTTCCATTTTTATCACGTCCCTTTTAAGTGTAAAATCAGGAAAAGGGGTGACCCCCCCCAACTTTACGACATATGAACGTATTATCTGAAAATACTGATTACAGAGGAAGATTGTTATGTGTCAACAAACTCACCCCTTACAATAATAACCCAAAGCAACCATTTCATTAATTCTCTTCATTCCTAAATAGCTCAATGCCGGTACACAGTAGGCACTTGATAAATAAATGTCTGTTAAAAACAGGGCATTTAAAAATGTATCTAGATCCTTTATGTGACGGAAAAGCAATCATATTTAAGATAAAATAAAAGAGGCTATTTTAATTATGCTCCATCTGATAAATGGCTAAAGAGTCAAGCGATTTAAAAATACATAACCTTGCGAATTCTTGTTACAGTCACATCTTGCTGACAGCCATTTTTCACAAACCAAATAATTATGACTTTTGCTCATCAGGAGAGTCAATTCAAGAGATATAGGGGAGAGTGCACAATCTTTTTCAACTAAAATACAGCCACCGCTTGGAAATAGATTTAAAAATTCCGTTTTTCTACAGAATACAATGTTTTACTTAAGGGGGAAAAAATCAAACAAGACAATTTTTTCAAATGCTCAGGTCATCAAAAATAGTTGGAGAAAGAATCGGATCTCTAGAATAGTAGCGTGGGTGTTTACTCTGAGAAGCACCACTCCCGATATTGATTTTCAGGAAGTACATTAATAAAGAACTCCTAATTGATTTTTTTATAAGACTTCGCTTGTTTCCTTTTATTTGAAGGTGCAAAGAAGGGCCTGGGATGCTAAAGTGTTCTAATGAGATGCTTAGCTAACGGAGGCACCTTAAACGGAGTGCCTTGGAGTGGGGGAGGCGGTAGCTGCATTTAATGACTTCATTCAAGAGTTGAGCTAGTTTACGAGCAGAGCCACGCTGTCTCAAAATTTTTGAGAGTTCACCTTCAAAACACGCTTGTAACCAAATAAACGTTCAAAGGTGTGCAAAACTCCACGGAGTTGTTTTGCCAACGAGAGCGGCAGTGGAAAGCCTGTCTGCTGCAGGTGCTATATATAGCTTCTGCTAAAAAACCAAAGGGCAGGGTACGTACCTGTCCGAAGTGGACAGTGATTGGCCTCCGGTCTTCTCGGAGCTTAGGGTCCTTGGCCTCCACCAGTGGGGACGGCACAGTCTTTGGCGGCTGCTCTTCCATGGTGGGGGCACAGCCATTCTCGGTGATGTCCTGCAGAGAGAAGCCAGTGGAGGTTGGTGTTGGGGTCGCGGCACCTGCTGTGTGCAGATGCTCCCTCCAGGCCCATGGCCAAGGGGCCTGCCCCGGAACACACCCTCTGGGATGTTCAGAGCCCGTTCTCCTCCGGGCGATGGAGGAAGCAGAAGGCTAACTTGGCTCTTTGACTTTTAAGGATTAGAGAAACCCAAATCATACACGTTAAATTACAAAAACCAGGTAGCAATTCGTAACAGTGGGGGGAAAGTCTTTTTGTTCTATTACCTTGCACAGCTATTTCCATTTTTACATATTCACTTTGTCCACATGCAGACATTTAAAAATTACTTGCAATCACAGCTCATGCATAATTTTACATTCTATTTTCTCCTACTATATTATAAGCATTTCCACAGTACTAGTCATTTTAATGATAATTTTAATAGATGCATAATATTTCATTGAGTGGCTATATAATAACTTAATAACCCACTCTACTGTTATTGGGCATTTAGGCTATTCCGTGTGTGTGTGTGTGTGTGTGTGTGTGTGTGTGTGTGTCTTTCTAAACACCGTAGTGATAAACATTGCAGTTTTTCTTTCTTTTGGATTATTTCTTTTATAGAAATCCCTAGGAATAAAATTACTAAGTCAAAAGATACAAACATTCTAAGCCTTTTTATTCATTCTACCAAATTGCCTTGCAATTTACACCAACTACTGACAATGGATGAGTTATCAGCTTCATGGTACTTGTTACCCTTATCATTTAAAAAAATGTATTGCTAATTTAAGAGGTGCAAAATTAGACCTCATTGTTGTTTTAATTTGCATACTTTGTTATTTGTGAGCGTGGACGCTTTCTCCACACTTGCTTCCTGATGATGTTACTGTCTGTGAGAATGAGGTGTTTATGCTCTATCTTTCTTAGCCTTTATCTTTCTGGCAAAGAATGATGAGACCCGGGTCTGAGTTAGGATTTTATGACTTGGAGAACACTTAAGGAACCAAAAAGTAATATTTTTAAATTCAGAAATTTACACTGAATTTGGACTTCTGGTGAATGAAGTCAAAGTATAAAGAAAAGAAAAACCCCACTGTGCAAAAGGCAGGGAATGGTTCCTTTGGTTCTTTGGGAGGATGATGGTGCCCGCTTGTGCTCTATGGACCACGTGTTTTACTCAAGTCATGAACGTTGCTTAGATTCTCATTGGAACAAGGCAGAGAATAAATGTACAAATAAAAAAATTTTAAAAACCCCATTTAAATGATAATAATTTTTTTTTTACTAAGTAAAAATAACTCCCAGTCAGAATGAAATAATAAAGGAAGGGCGCCTGGGTGGTTCAGTTGGTTGGGTATCCAACTTCGCTCAGGTCATGATCTCACAGCTTGTGAGTTCGAACCCCGCATCAGGCTCTGTGCTGACGGCTTGGAACCTGGATCCTGCTTCGGATTCCGTGTCTCCCTCTCTCTCTGCCCCTCACCCGCTCATACTCTGTCTCTCGCTCTCTCAAAAATAAATAAACATTAAAAAAAATTTTTTTTAAAGAATGAAATAATAAAGGAAATTTCCAATTCTTTTCATTGCCAAAACAAAGACATATTTCGGTCAAGACACACGCCTTTAGTACTCATTAAATTCTGCACACAAAAGACTTGACAACTGGTTGCTTTTAACCTAGCCAAATAAAGAGAATGGTGGCCAATGGAACAAAGTGGTCCTCTCTCGGATAATAATGCATTAAGGAAGAAACACACATAACATTTGTGAGCCTCAATCTCCTCATCTGTAAAATGGGGATATGGTAGGTAGGAGGAGTAAAGGAGATAAAGCAACATAAGTGCGTCTAGAACATTATTACTCAATAATGTCCTACGTACAGCACTTAATAATAATGGAGTACTTACTAATAATAAGGTATAGACTTTATAATAAACTCCAGGGATCTATCTATCTATATTCAACCCCACACACTCAGCTGCAGACTCTGGTCCTGCTTGGTGACAACACAGGGAGGTGATGGCCTCTTGGTTTCACAGGAAGGGCTTGCATTAAGTGGCCCCCAAGTCTTAGCTTGGCTGAGGCTGCGTGATGAGAGGCTGCCGACAGCCAATTAGAAAGGGCTCTTTTGGAAAGGGGCTGCCCTAAGGTGCTCAGGTCAAGTGGAACAAAGAGGGGGAGGGGCTCCATCTGCACCAGAAAGTAACAAAGGGCAAAGGGGGCATTCTGGATCCAGGTGGGGTTACTGAGAAGACAGACACAAAGGTTGGGTAAAGCCAAAGAGTTAAAAAAAAAAAAAAAAAAAAAAGAGAGAGAGAGAGAGAGAGAGAGAGAGAAAGAAAAAATAAATCCACTTTTAGTTCAGGAAAAATATTGTGCGTGTGTGTGAGTGACTGGCTATAAGAAGCAGTAAGGTTACATGGTAAGAAAATATTCACAGTAATAAAATTATAAGATGATAAAATTTAAAAAAAATTAAAAAATATATGTGGTGTTTAAAAAAATATATGTGGTGTTTTGGGGCAAAGTGTCTTAGTTTAAGCTTGTAAGTAAGCACTGTCTTCTAGTTTTGTTTTTACCATCAACTAGCTGATCTTTCCAACCTTTTTGTACCTATTCATTTGTACAACGGGGAGACCACCACCCGCCTGGGGAGACCACCACCCGCCTGGTGAACTTCAAAGCTACGGGAAGAATGAATTAAAGGAGACAGAACACAAGAGAGCTTGAAAAATGTTACATTCCCGTGCAAACGGAACCTTCGATCTCTATCCCCGGGGGAAAATGGAAAGAGCGCTATCTAAGAGGAGCTCCCTTCGTTGTGTTGAGCGCCCACTATTGGCAGGCACTTTTCCAGACCCTTGACCTTCACCATCGTACTTAGTTTCCACAGCAACCATGAGGTAAACAGGATGATGGCTCTTTTATAGGTGAGGAAACAAGGCTTAAAGAGGGCAACTCACCCAAAGCCACACAAGCTAGAAAGTGGAGGAACCAAGAACAACAGGATTTCTGGCACTTATACTGACATCAACTCGTAACAGCGGCATGCGTGAAGACATCGTGAGCTGAGGAGGTGCTCAAGAGACCGTGAGGTGTGATCCCTGGAAATCCCTACTGTTAACACTGACCTTATGCCGCCGTGCCTCACGGTCTCTTTGCACTTGTCTGCTTGTCCCTAAAGACTGCCTTCCTTGGGGTTTGGGTTCTCTGCCCCAGAGCCTGCAATATATAGTAGTACATGCTCTCTAACAAATCTTTGTAAATCGAATTGAACATTTGGAAAGCAAACGTGTCCAATATACAAATGTGCTTGTGTATCAAAAAACAATGCTGCACGTTAATTTTCTTCAGTTAGAAGATCCTGAAGTGCGTAAGACTTCTCACAGTCCCGTGGCTTGCCCGGCTAACTTACTAACTTCTTCACTCTTTCCTGCCGCTGGGGAAGGACACCTCACTGCTTCCTCCCAGGGAGAGCAGAGCTGGGAGGAGCCCTGGTAAAGAAAGAAATGCGGCCAACTCTGTTGTACCTACCGGCAGAGATCTCACACATAGTAGAGATCCTGTGATTAAAGAAATTGTGGTCTAAGAACTGAGAAGCTGTCAGCAAAGGGTTTGGGAAAATAGGCACTCCCAAACCCTTCTGGAGGGAATACAAATTGGCAATTTATATCAAAACCTTAAAAGAGGTGCATGCCCTCTGGCCCATTAATTACATTCCTAGAAATTTATCCTAATGAAACAATTAAGAATTCCTGCAACGTTTTACTTATGAGAATACCTGCCTAGAAGAAACTGGAACTAACTTAAGTATCCAACAAAGGGACTGACTAATGTATATATGCCCATCAGATAAAATTTTCCGCAGCCACACAAAACAAGGACGAGCGGAAGAGAGAGACCTTTAGTGGTCTGGGAAATGCTCAGAATATAGTAAGTGAAAATGCAGGTTATAAAACAAGGTCATTTTCTTTTTGCTTGTCTGATTTGTTGAATTGTCTCCAATAAACGTGTTTTTTGTTGTTGTTGTTTGTTTGTAAACAGAAGGGGGAAAAAAAAGACTATGGAAATGTCATTTTGAAAAAGCAAAACCAAGAAGCTGACAGGAAGGGTAAATCTGTTCCTTCCTTCCCGAAGGGTCACAGGGGAGGGAGGCACTAGACACAGCTGTAGATCGGAGGCCACGACACGGTGGCGAATCTCTTATCAGGAGCCCTGGGGGCCCTACCAGTTCCCATCTCTTGGTAAAGCCAAGGAGTCAGAAAATAATTCAATTCCCATCACCTTCCCTAAGGGTTTGCTGGAATCAAAAAGCATGACTAGGGTCTAACCTCCACCTGTCCGTGGAAGAGGCAGGGACATGCACAGTAAGTCACCGGACAGAGTACCTCTGAGAAGGCAGAAGGCAGAAACCTAGGGGAGGAGGGGGGCGCTGAGTGGCCTTGGGTACAAGCTAGGGAGGGGGCTGGACCCAGAAGGAGCTGAGGACAGGACTTCATGAGGCAGAGATGTAGGTAGAGACTTCCTGGCCCAGGGGTATGTAGAGAGCACAGCCCGGTTAAGGAAGGGCAGGTGACCCAGCGGCTGGGGCATTTCCAGAACCCCCTGGCTGAGGTGGAGGAAGGTTTGAAAAGTCTGAAAGGTTTTAATCAAGAGAGTGACTCAGAGCTGTGGCCTACAAAAATTGCTCTGGTGGCTGTGTGGATGACCAAAAGGACGGTGACCCCATGTCAGCCATGCTCTCAGGGTATATGCACACGTGGGTGTCTGGGCAGATCGGCTGCTCCGAGGTGGGACATGAGGAAACGAGTGGGATGAAAATTCCCACTTAATGAGTGGCTACTAAGTGTTGCTGTTGCAAGGCATTACCTCTTCTAATCCTTACAACAATCCAGTAAAAATGGATCCTTCTCCTAGTTATAGATGAGAAAGGACTAGGTCCAGAGAGGTCTAGTAACTTACTCAAGGTCACACAGTTAATATCCTACACAACCGGCTTATCTACCTCAGGAGCTCAACTACCACCCCGTGGCGTCAGGGGTTTAAAGGCGGGTGTGAGGCTGAGCCCTTAATATCTGCGACTCAGATTACTGGTCTCCAAGTTCAGATTCGTGCAGCGCCCTTCTTTTCCAGTCTACCTCACACCGCAGCAAATGAAAATTAAAATGTGGATATTGACATCGAAACAATATCGAAAGTTGGAAATTTCTGTGAATGAGGCTGCGCCGTTATTTTAATGTGTTGGAGACAGGGAGCTGACAGTTGTGTGATAACGTGTGAAAATGTCTGTTCTACGCGAGGTCTACCTAGATCTGCCTGCCCCACACGTGCTTACTCCCTTCAGTACACCAGGAGATGTTTGGCCAGAAACTCGAGGCTTCGCTAACCCAGCTGTGAATTTGCTCCTTTCCATCAAAAGCTCTTTATCAACAAGCTCGATTTGTGTCTCCAAGATCAAAGATTTAAAACTTTAAAAAGGGCTGCGAAATGGGCCCACTCGATTCAGTCACTCTAATATGGAAGAAAAAAGGTAATTCTTCAGGGGTTTCCCAGGAGACGACAAAATGACATTCTGATGTGAATATCTTAATGCTCCTTGCAGGTGAGAAGGAGCGTGTGTGCGGCCCCTGTTTCCCAAACAGCACTCCGATGCCACCCTCCTGTGACGCTGTAGGAGTGCAATCTGTTGACAGTCACAAGCCCAGCCACACGGCGGCGCTCTTCTGGAGGCCAGGTCTGGTGGCGGCGGGGAGATGCTCTGGAGGAAAGCACTACACTCTGTTTAGAAAGCGACAGCCGGGAAGCATCCTGGCCATTTCTTCTTCTTCCTAATTTTGAGCTTGACTTCAAAGAAGGCCAAGCTACAGAAGAACTTGACCACCTTGCTGCATTTATCCAGAGAAACATGTTATTATCCATCCTTCTTCTTCTTCTCCTTTTTTTTTTTTTTGTTGTTGGGCTGAAGCAGAGCAGGTCCGGAATAAAGCCACACTATAGTATCTATTAACAATTATTTGCCAATGGTCACACGGATACCGTGAAAGCTCCTCTTTCAGATGCTTTGAAAATCTGCTGCACAAATGAACAAGGGATGGAAAAGGGGCCCTGTGCAGTCATATTAGAGATGGACCCTCCACACACCATGGTGACCTCTCCGCAGGTCGGCCCCACATTTTCTATTTGCAATTCAAACCCAAGGCGGGAGAGCAGAGGGCAAGATTGGGTTCTTGATTATATCTGCGAGGTCACCATCACTATGCAGAGTTAGAGGAGGCCAGGTGGCAACCCAGTACATTTGAAAATTGGATCTTTGTTGGGAACTGCCTCAATTTCATAGCAGAAACCAAACTTGAGATGTCTGTATTAGACGCATCTGGGGAGCCACACGGATATGTTGCTGTGTGAAGGGGGGGTGGGGGGTGGAGGGGGGAGGGGAACAAAAAAAAAAGCCAAGGAAATATTTTCTGCCGCAGTGAGAGAGGTCAGATGAAGCCAAATCCTAAATTAGCTCAAGAAAGGGAGCAGGAGAGCACATCACTGAAGACCAAGTCCTGTCTGCACTGAACAATGCTAGAGTTTCAATTACAAAATAGCTCTTCCAAGAACAACTGCAAAATATCAAGCCTGTAGAAATCTGTAAGACCGAAGGGGGGAAAAGTGAAAATTGAAAAAGGTGCACTAATAGATCTGTCAACAGTCCGATGGTGACAAGCCACATTTCTATAAAATGCCTTCACCATTTGTGTCACCTGAAATGTACTGACACTTTCTATAGAACATTATCTCCTGAAGCTATTCTTGAAAAGACTGGCAGGGGGAAGAGGAGAAGGGGAGGGAAAAATCTGCTTTAGATACTATCAAGGAGAGGAAGGCGGGGGGGCCGCGTGGAAGGAGCGCGATCTGGATTGTTTAAGTGAAGCTTTGAACAACAACATCACAAAACCGGAGCGGAACCGGTTATTTGCAGAAATGCTACGTATCATAAAAAGGGGATTTTCGGAAGGCCCAGCGCTTCCGTGTACCAGGAGGGAGGCGATGGCCTGCAGAGAGCAGATCCGACCAATAAGGAACATCTGTCCTCCGCCTGAGGAGGGACCCCTTTCTTTACTTACTTCCAGTAGTATTCTAACACCAGCTGAGCCGAGATCAGGTCATCAAGGAGGGAAAATTTGGTGAGAGAACTCCCCCCTCCCTGTCACTCTGTATTTTATCCCACTCAGTTACACGCGGCTGGGGTAGGAGATAAAAAAGTATGTATAGGACTTAACATCCAAGAATTCCACCTGCCGGCCTCTGGCAGGGTGCGACAGACCACAGTTAAGGTCTATCTGGATTTACATGACAGGAGTTTTATTTCGGGACTTGAATCTTGGCCGTTAAAAATTCACTCTCAGCTGAAACTAGGAATTTAAATGCTTAGTCAGAACAAATTATTTTGCAATTAAAAGAAAGGAATCAATTCCTTTGACCATTGCAAGTTAATGAGAGGTCCTTTCTGACTTCATAAAATTAAAACTGCTTTCAATTTTTTAAAAACTGCCAAGATAGACAAAGGCCCTTGTTCGAGTTGCACACTGGGGGGTGTGGGATAACGAAGTCAAGTGCTCCCAAACATCTTCTGGAAAAGCAAACACTTGTTTTAGACGGGCAGTAAGAAATGCTGTTGTCGTAAGAGCATGGATGCTAGAAATGGACGGGTCTGGAACGGGATCCCACTTCTGTAGGCTCCAGCAGTGTGTCCTTGGGCAAATTCCTTCACCTCCGAACCACAGTCTAGTCTCTTTACACACAAAATAGGAATAATACCCCGCCCCGGGGCTGTTCTAAGGCTTAAATGTAAAAGCCCCCAGCACGGACCATCCTTAGGAAGTGGTGACTGAAGGGTGACAACAGTAATACTGATGACATTCATCATAATATAAAAATGCCCTCTGCTATGTTCACCTCCCTGTACAAGGCTAGAGAATCAGGCAGGGGACTCCGGGCTAGCGTGCAGCTGTAGGTTTCATACCATTTTACTGATGGTCCAGGAAGATAATCAAAGTCCTCTCCCTGTCTCCCGAGAGTCTGAAATGGGAACTGCTGGGCTCCTCTTGGTGAACCCACCACCATGAGGAGAGCCCGTGGCGTCCTCCAGAAACCCACCCTTTGTGCCCTGTGTCTGCATGGTGGCCAGGTGCCTGCCGGGATCATGGCAGTCATTTCCCTGGAGATGCTTCTGGGGTTTGGTCATAAGCAGCCCCAGGGCAGAGGTCGGCTGTGGTGCCCAGATGGGGGGCGGGGGGTGGGGGTGGCGCTGAGCCAATTTCGATACAGCCCGGTGAACCCCAGGCCTGGTGGGGTGGGCAAGGGGCAGACTGGCAGTGGGGACTCTGAACTTGCTTGCCTTTGTGGGTTTAAGCCAGTCTTAATGTTATTTGAAGACAGTTTTTTGTCTGTGAATATTTATAACAGTGTGAAAACTCCCGGACAGCTGGTAATGCATTTTGAAGTGTGCTAACAACACTGTATCAAACAGCCCTCTATTGATCACATCATACTTTTTTGTGGCCACGCATTTCATACACGGTGCTTATACATTTTGAATAAGAACTTCAAGTACCTTTTGCTTCAAGCGGTTTTTCACCTCTTTTATTCCCATTTTTGCATGATCTTTTGCCTGCATGAAAAATTAATTTAAGTTAAGATTCCCTCTCTGTTTCCAGCAGGGACTATGCTTGATTTCAATCCGTCGTGAATCACCTTCTCTGATTACTAGAAAAAGGAAGGAAAAATGGGATCATCAAGTCGAAAACATAATGGCCATGAAAACAAATACAATGTTAAGAGGTTAAAAAAAAAAAATCCCTTAAAGAGGCTACGGAGATTTTATTTTCTGCATTTTGATGGCACTGATTTTTACCCCCCCTTCCAAAGCCCTTCATCTGCTCTCTATGATTATTTATCTCAGCAGCCCGGTGATAGCCACCAGTAAGTGTTGAGCAGCAGCTTTTGAGGCTGCCAGAATCTGAATATCTATTACATTTCACCAGGGCAGGGCCTCAGGACCAATTTTCTGCCGGGGCTGAATGGCCTGAGCAGACACATTGCTGGGCGCCCCTAGTGCCGTTCCTTAAATCTCATTTCGGCACACACCCTAGCTTTTATTTTCTGTCGTTTCAGACCTGTGTGGTTCTCTTGGCAGGCCACCCGCCCGGTTAAAATAACTACAGTTTAAGCACGGAAAGGACTAACAAAATTAAAAATGGAAATAAAACAAAACCACCCCAGTTAAGTGGCTCACAGTCAAATTAGCAAGCAAGAGAAACCATGAGAAAAAAAAAAAATACTTGAGGCTTGTAAAAGATGGCACATCGGATCGGGAACTGACGTGTTCTCCTATTTTCTCTCTGCTTGTGGGCATGGGTTTCACAAACAATGCACGTCCTATAGGGCAGTGGTGAGAGAGATTGATGAAGAATTTGGGACAAAAATCAGGGAGTGTGTCCCACCGTGAACGGTCTTCAGTAACCAGCAAAGGAGCTGCTTATTTTGACGTGATAATGGGGATACCCACAGGAAAGGTTTTACCAGAACACTCCGCAGACCACGCCTCCAGGTCCCAGGGACACCGGCACAGAACAGCCAGCATCTTAAGCCACCCAGTCTCTATTTTAGTACAAGCTAAAACCAGTAGCTTCCCATTTCTTGAGGGCAGCAACTGTGAGCACAAACAGTTTCAATGAAAAACATCACCGACCTGGTCACAAAATATCAACACTACATGATTCTAAGAGCCTCGGAAGCTTTAGGATACAGCCAGCCCCTGATTCACCTCTGCAAGGCAGGGTCAGGTGCATTTAAGGGTTTTGTCATGCTAAGGGACAGATCTGTTTGGATCCTGGGTGCAAGACCCGTACTCACAAACTTATAGACAGTCTTCATAGCTGGGTTCGCCTTTGTTTTCACGGTATTCAGAATGGCTCCGCTTCCTTTCTATAATAAAAACATCAATTGGCAACTTGGACTGAAGACAACAGTAGGCCAACACCAACAGAAACCTCTTCCCTTTAAACAAGTTAAGCAACATTCCAAGAGCGTGTAATTTAATTAGAGAAACAGGCCTAGATGGTAACTGGTCCTGGGCAAGTAGTTACGGCCATGGTAGAATCACTATGGGTGGTTCTGGGAGAGCAGGGTGCGGATCCAGACACTGATAACTAGGCGCAGGGGGGCCCAGTATTTTGGTTGGCACCAGTCTGCTGGCTGGAAGAAAAGCTCTTCCCAGGCTCTCTGAGGCAAGGTTTCCCCATAGCAATCTATGACTTCTCAAGAAATTCTAGTTTATTTGGCTACCCGGAATCGTGTGCCTTCCTTTCCTCACCTTGGTTTTCTGTGTTGTTAGTTTTAATCACTCTGGCAGGCTGCCTCCCTTAACATTGATATCTTGAGAAAAGGAAAGAATGAGTAGCCATCAACATTAATCATGGCTCTCGTACACATCCGACATACCAATTTCTTGGTTTAGGTTCTCTGGGAGAGCGGGGAGAAGAGGAGGAAAGATGGCTTTCCCAGGACACAAAGGAGGCCAAGGGATGGATACGTAGTGCACAGGCTCTAGGTATTTTGTGAGCCCTCACTGCGGAGGCACCTGTGTTAGCCTTGCAGGATATGGAGTCACGGGAAGGCTGGCCTAAGCTGTCAAGGACCTCCAGTATGGGGGGGGGGGGGGTGTGCCCCAGGGTAAATAGCCGCAGCTGAAGGTCCTGAGGGCTGCACTACCTGTGTGCGCAAGGCGCGTGGAGGCAGCTCATGGTCTGCAAGGTCAGAGAAGGAGTTAAGAGGATGAAGCATTTGGCCTGGTCCATGAGGGATGACGAGGAGTTCTCACAGGGGGATAGGATGGGTAAGGGCATTCGAGAGATAGGGAAGAGCACATTAACAAAAGTGCAGAGGCTGAAAAGCCATGCGCTCCTAGGAAGTGGTCAGTGCATCATGGGAGGAATGACCAGCGGGGCTGAGGCCAGATGAGGTCAGCTCACGAAGGGCCAGGATATGGAGCCGGCACTCTAGAGGATTTTTAATCAAATTTATCACATAATCTGATTTGTGCTGGTTTGGAAAGATAATTCTAACTGATTCGAACAAAGAGACTGGATCAAGTGGGCATATAAAAGAATAAGATATAGTAATGTAATTATTAGGATTAACACTTAGCACAATTTTTGGTAACAGCACGTATTAGAAATTTTGAGCTTTAATTAAAAAGCATTGCAGTCTGACCCAGAAAGCATTCTGTGTCATAGGACAATATGAAATTTTGACCTGCTCATTTATTCCATACTGCTTTCCAAAATTACTCAGTATCCTATTTCAATGGTCCTTTGGAATATTAAAACTCCTTTTATCAATCAATCAGCAAGTCCTTATTGCTGGTCTGTGATTTGCCAAGTGCAGTGTTTGGCCATACAAGAAGAACAAAAGAGGTCTTTCATTGAGGAATTCCTTACTCTCGGCCAAATGCAGCCACTTCCAAGGGACCTGACTTGGCAGTGGTGTGCTTGGCTCCTAAGCAGAAAAGAACACTTATCACATTATGTTGCAGTTGCCTGTTTACGTGCGCCTCCCCAAGAAGACAGCAAGCTCCCCAGGGCAGGGCCTGTGTCTTTCTGCTCCCCACTGTGTCCCCAGCATGGCCTCTGGTACACAGGAAGCCTTCAGCACATGCACACTGATAAACCCGGGCAAAGGCGAGAAGTTGAATTCTTTAGTGGCTTCTGAAGACCTAGGCACCTGGCTTCTAACACAGCCAGAAACTGTTCATAACCACAGCGAGGGGATAAAAAAAAACAACAAAAAAAAACAACAGTGATTTGTTCTCCACCCTCCTGGGAGCCTTTGCTGTGAAAAACACTGCAGGGCGGCAAGGGGGACACATTTTTGGTTTTCCCACGAAAATGTCCCAATCGTGCTGGTCTGGAAGGAGACGCCCCAGAAAACGCTCTAGGATGACAACATCCACTCAACACTCCTGGGCCAGCTTCCTGAGACGAGGAAGCTTCTCCTGGCTCTCCTTGCCCTCACAGAAGGATGCTTCGGACAGACTCCTCCTGCAAGCCTCCACCTGGCACTCGATGGCCTGGCTTTACAAACAGAAGCATCTTCAGCTGAGAGAATGGAGGGCCCCAGGTGGGATGACCACCCTGTGGGTGGCAGGGGAGGCAGAGGGCTGCCAGGAGGCTCAGAGGGGCCCGGGTAGCTCTGAGGGGGTGCACACTTACCCGGACTGTGGAGAGCCACTGATGGTAGAGTTTATCGCTGCCTGGGGAAAGAGGAATCAGAGAACGGGTTAATGTCATGTGCCCTCAGGAGTTCCTCCAATTGCTTACAGCGAGCAGGACTTGGAAAGTTCAAAATCTAGAGAAACACGTGAGGCTCCCGTGCTCTACTCCCTGCAGGAGGCAGCCGTGAGTTGCCGCCGCGAGTTTTCTTTCTCGAACTGAGATCTGATCCTATCAGTGCCTTGAGCGCCAACCCAAATCCTCCTCCCCCACTGCCTACTGGATAGAGTTCGGGTGCAACCCCTTAGCGGCCCTCACTCTCTTCTCCAGTCTCGTCTGGGCCCCTCCCACATTCAGCCTTTCCATCGCGTACTTGCATTCCCCGCTTTCTCCATTCCCTCATCAATGCTGTTCCCTTGGCGGCCGCCATTCCCCACTCTCTGTGCTGAGGGATCGGCTCCGGTGTCATTTCCTCGCTAAGCCTCTCCCGCCCCTTCCTCTGACCAGCCCTCTAAAACAGGCAACACTCACTCAGAAGTCCACACTCTATGAAGTTCTGTGAGCCAGCCCAGGGCAGGAACCACAGGGCTGCGTGTCCCCACACTGCTGGACACACACTCAGCCCCCCAACACACCGGGGCAGCGACAGGGAAAGGAAAGGGAGGCGCTGTTGGGGAACTTACTCATTTTATCTGGGGGGATAAGGAGGTCTTATCACCGGACAGCTTTTCTAGAAGCTCTGAATGACTTGACTTAGTTTAATAACACAGAAAGCCCGTCTTGTCCTCAGAATTGGCATTCAACTCTGAGAGTGCGGTCTCCTTTGTGAAGCTCTCACGTTAGCATGAGGATTAGTGGAGTCCTAGTCCAACCGCATGAGAGCCTATTTCTGCTCTTTTTTCCTGCACTGGTTTAATCTGTGTTTGTCTTTAGTTACGTATCTCTTTCTCCCACCAGTAAAAGCTCCTCGAGGGCAAAACCGGGTGCTCGGGTTCTTACTCCATGGGGCTCTGGAAATGTCTATCAGTGACCCGCTGTCACTGTCCACAGACTCGGTTTATTGGGGACTTGCGCTCCCCGTGCAGCACAGGCTGGTCAGGCCTGTAAATGGGGTTTTATAGGTGAGATTCTGCCCGACTCTAGGAATTGGATTATAAAGTCAGTCCAGACCAGACACACACCCAGCAATGAGGGGGCTGACAGCATGAGTATTATGATTTTGCACTTGGTTTTGGCTTCACTGCCAAAGACTAAGGCTTCGGGACTCGGAAAGAAGGCCAGATTGGGATTGGAGAGTCACTAACACCTCTCTGGGCCTCAGATGCCTCCTCCGAAAGAGGAGAGGCCGACCTCTCCAGGTCTAATAGTCTGTGGCGACCGGGCACGCTGTGATGACGGTCACCTTTTAAAGAAATGCCCACTTAGCAGTGAACCTGTGCTAGCATCCTGTCCTGATGGCTGCACGGGCCTTTCCTCATGGACTCTGAGTTAATCTCCACAGGATTCCTGTGAGGTGGGCAGTGTTCTCCTCGGTGCTTAGATGGGGATGCTTCAACTGAAGAGGGGACATGGCCTGACCAAGTTCTCACCACTTTACTGGAAGTGGGGGCCCCGATTTGAAGCCAGCTCTTCTAACTAGACATCTTGAGTGCTTTGTGCTGTAGCATGCTGGCCACTACATTTAACTAGACTTTGGCCACCCAGGGGAAGCAGGTGACCTCAGGACAGAAGATCTCAGACAGGCCAAGGTACCTCTGTCGTATCAGAAAATGAAGAGGGATTCCTCAAGCATTTCAAGGGTGAAATCAGTCTCTCCCTAACCCCCACTGAAGGGAAAAAGAAGCTAATGTCACTCCTTGCCACGCACACTCTAGTCCCACATAACGGCCCACAGCACGGAAAGGAAAATAAAACGCTTTCTCACCAGCATACTCGCCCATGCTGATCTCCTCTTCAAAAACGTCACTGAAACCTTCGCCAGAATTGAGAAGATCCAGTCTACCATCGATAAACTATATAAAGAAAGAACAAAAGCGTAACAGCTTATGCAAAGAAACAGAGGGAAAACCATTCAGCTGGGCACCTGAGGGTACAACCAAAGAACCGCTACGTTTCCCAAGACAGGAAAGGGCCTTTGGAACCGTGAGGTTTTTGTTTTGTTTTGTTTTTTAAAGTGAGTTTTCAAAATACTGGCTGCATGTTTATGATAACTTGTGAAATCGAATGGCACATTTGTGAAGGGTCTGTCTGGTCGCTGACCACCCTCTGCGCCCACTCCCCCTCCCCAGACCCTGAGCCCCTTCAGGCTGAGCCTCGGTCCATCCAACATGACAGCTGCAGAGAGCCCCATTGGGGGTCCAGACACGGGCCACCCTCAGGAGGGCCGGTACCTGTTTGAAGAGCTGTAGCTGGATGGCATTCTGCAGGAACTGCCTCATGGCTCCCGAGCGATAATGGGACACAAAGGCTTCTTCACAGAAGGTGATTGGCTCCTCCTGAGAAATGGAGATGGGAGAGGAGGGTTGGAGGCACAGGGCGAAGGCGGTCAGTTCTTAGACTCAGTTAGACGGCACTTCTCCATCTGCTAATTTATTTAATCCTCGTTTACCTGGCGAAGTGGCTACTGTCATTGAAGGCATTCTATTCTGTGGAAGAGGAGGCGGTTTCAGAGAGGAAAAGCCACCCCCCAAAGTCCCAGAGCTGGTGGGAGGCGGAGCTTCTGAACCCCACCCCTGGCCCCTTCCAAACGAGCCAGTCATATCCCGACAGCAAGCCAGTGGGATGTGCCTTCCAACGCGATTAATTTCCAAGCTTTTCTCTTCACTTTGAAGAGAACCCTTTCTTCGGGTAGCACCTTGTACAGATGGAGCCCTGATTGTAAAATTGCCCAGATGCTCTTTGGGAGGCAAGGGGCAGGGGTGGTGGTGGCTGGGCTCTCCTTGCTGGGCCTCTTCTCTCACCCCAGTACGTTTGCAGTCCCTGAGGCCTCGGCCATGGAACTCAGTTTGGAAACCATTTACACAGGGCTCTCAACCATTAGCAAATTATAAATTTAAAATATTTACTTATTTACTTTGAAAACGCTTATGAGGGAGAGAGAACGAATATCCCAAGCACACTCCGTGCTCAGCACGGAGCCAGAGGTAGGCTCAATCTCACGACCTCGAGATCGCCACCTGAGCAAAAACCAAGAGCTGGATGCTTAATCAACGGAGCCACCCAGGCACCCCTAAAATGATTATTTATATTAAAAAGCGGGGATGATGAAAAATAAGATTTACCATCCAGTCAACTGTGTGCTTATGACGCTTGACGAGGAAGGTATGCTTTAACCAAACTACACTTTATGAGTGAAGAAAATAACACCCTAAGCGGAAGACACAGCCCATCCTTGTAGTCAACACCTCGATCCTTCTTTGAAGGTATCTGGAGTGCTCATCTACTCAGACAAGTCTTTAATTCCAGTGGTGGAGCCTCAATTCTGAAAGATCAGACTTTTCTACCTTGAACTGAATTAAAGGGACTCCTCCCTTCACAGACTTGGTGGCAAACAGAGATGTTTGAAGCTGCACTTTTATCCTGTTTTAATGAGTTGTATGAGTGTTAAATTTACTGTCTGGTTGCTGTAAATTCCAAGGGTTCCTCCTGCTTCAGTCTAGCCAATATTAGCTCAGCAATTGGGCAGACATTCTACAAAAGGTGCCAGGATGCCCCCCCCCCAATTAGGGTGGGGGGAGTGCTTATTTTTATACAGTTAAACCCCACCTAATTTTACAAAGGATCGGAGACAGCCTACACCGGCACCTGAAACAAAGAAAAAAAATCAGAGCTGAAGAATACGTAAATATATAAAACGTGTTTACTTAGGAAAAGAGTATCTGGATATGCACGTCCTGTACATATGGTTCCTAAAACAAAGTTACAAAATTAGCTCTGAGTTTCCTGGCTGCAAAAGCAAGAAGGGAAATGTGCAAACTTTACAATCGTCCATGATGACAAAAAGCATGGTGGTTCCTCAGGAAAAAGAGCTTTTCATGACACTTGCTACTCTGACATGTATCCACACCTGCCTTGTTGAACAGCTGAGATGGGCTAGTGATAGCAAAGGCCCACCTAACATCCCATCCTTGTGGCCTGCAAGTTCTGCTTCCCATCCTGGGAACCACAGCAGGGCAATGAAGTCCCTCTCCAGGCCATCTCATCCATGAGCAGTGTCACCCATACACGGATGACTCCTGATAATACTGTAGCTTGGCATCCTTCGCTCTAAAACCATATCTGTCTCCATCCCCATCTGGATGGTCCTTTAGCACCTTAAACTCAAAATGGCCAAAACTCTCAATTATAATCCCACCCAGACTTTACCCCAAATCTGTTTCTTTCTAAAACAATTTTTTTTTAATCTTTACTTTTGAGAGAGAGAGAGAGAGAGAGAGAGAGAGAGCGCGCACGTGAGCAAGGAGAGGCAGAGAGAGAGGGAGACACAGAATCCGTAGCAGGCTCCAGGTTCTGAGCTGTCAGCATAGAGCCTGATGAGGGGCCTGAACCCATAAGCCTGATCATGACCTGAGCTGAAGTAGAACGTTCAAGTGACTGAGCCACCCAGGCACCCCATGTTTCTTTCTTAAGCTGGCACTGTCCACAGCTACCCAAGAACCTATCACACTGCCCAAGTCCTCCTTGGTTTGCCAGGGAAAGGTCTCAAGTTTGTCCCTATTTGCCATCACTGCCTGGCACAGGCCTGCTCACCATGGTGGAGACTGAATTCTATGTCCCCTCCTGTCTACTCCAGTTCTTCAGGATTTCTAAAATGCACGTTAGGGGCGCCTGGGTGGCGCAGTCGGCTAAGCGTCCGACTTCAGCCAGGTCACGATCTCGCGGTCCGTGAGTTCGAGCCCCGCGTCGGGCTCTGGGCTGATGGCTCAGAGCCTGGAGCCTGTTTCCGATTCTGTGTCTCCCTCTCTCTCTGCCCCTCCCCCGTTCATGCTCTGTCTCTCTCTGTCCCAAAAAAAATAAATAAATGTTGAAAAAAAAAAATAAAATGCACGTTAGATCATGCTACTAGCCTACTCAGGAACTGTGACTGCAGAGGGGTTAAACTTTGTGATGATCTGGTTAATGTTCACTTCTTCCACCAGACTATAAGCCTCACGCTGGCAAGAGGGCACCTGTTTCACTCAACATCGCACACTTAGCAGCTCGGGAGTTATGGACACAGGGTCCCGTGTGGGAGAGGAGAGAAACGGTCCTAGCTCCTTAGCTGGGCAGATAAACCCTTCCTAAGCTGAGCCCAGCTTTCTTTTCCAGAGTCCTTTTGTGTCCCTTATTCCTCCCCATAACCCCCCCCCCCCCCACAGGTACCTTCTGCTCTAAGTGCATTTCTCCTGATCACATGGCATGTCCTTTTCCACTTGCTTCCTTGCGTTTGCCAGTTCTGTTCCTTGCACCTGGACTATTTTCCTCTTTTTTTTTTTTTTTAATTTTTAAATTTTTAAAAATGTTTTTATTTATTTTTGAAGGAGAGAGAGAGACAGAGCACGAGCAGGGGAGGAGCAGAGAGAGAGGGAGACACAGAATCCGAAGCAGGCTCCAGGCCCCGAGCTGTCAGCACAGAGCCCGACGTAGGGCTTGAACCCACAAACTGTGAGATCATGACCTGAGCCGAAGTCAGATGCTCAACCGACTGAGCCACCCAGGCACCCCTGGACTATCTTCCTCTTAAACACAGGCCTCTGTGTGGCAGTCACTCACCCTTGCTCAATGCTCCCACCCTGCCTGGCATACTCCCTGGGTGCTGAGTAATCTTCACTGGTGTCCCTATGACCAGGAGCTAAAGAGGGCAGAGGTCCTGCTGGACTTCGGGCTACACTGCCCAGACACAGTGCAGAGGCCCCCTCTATATCCCCACCTCCACGCCCGCCGCTGCTAGAAGCTCAGGAATGTTGCTTAAAGAACCACAGGATGAGCCTGACCCTGGTTCCTGCCCCAGGAGCCCCGTGGTCTTGGTGTGGCTGAGACACCACTTGGCCTGATGGTAAAGAGGTCTCCGATCACGATGCCAGGCGAGTGACACTGGTGTCCAGGGAGCTTAGAGCTCCTTGGAGGAAATGCTCATTGGAGCTGTTAGCATTCACTCCTAGAGCTGTGGCCCAGTATTGCCAGGAAGAAGTCTGCTGAGGGACCAATAAATTCGAGAGAGAGTTTGCAACCAGATTTGTATGTAAGGGTAGCCTGAGGCAGAATTTAGTTGTAGGAGAGCAGAAAGAATCTCAGCTTTAGGGAGACATTTTGGGCCTGTTGCCTACTTACTGGAGGTGACATCCCCCCTGGATCAGATGTCTGCACCATAAAAATGGACAAAAGGGCATGGATGGGAAAGATTCAGGGAAAATGTGACAATGGGGGCTTTTTCTGTAAAAAGCTTAAAGGACAGCATCAGCAGTGTCAGTTAGACACGGGGACAAATGCTAACATACAGTGTAGAGCTACTGGAGTGGGGTGGGCGGCAAAATGTCCACAGGAGCCAGGAGACGAAAAGGCTAATCCTCCCAGGGTTAGCAGGCCAGAAACTGTGCGAGAAAGTGGGCACATCTTGGCGGATCCTGAAAGCGTGAACGGAAGTCAGGTAAGCAAATCCCATCTATGCAGAGCAACTGTTTAATTCTAATCCTGGTGAAGAACAGGGACACTGTCACCCCTTGTCACGTATAGGGGTCTGGCTGACCACAGGCACAGAGGGCTCACTTCCCTGGAGCTACTCACCATCTAAGGAAATGGTAATCACCACAGTTCACCTAAATCTTTACAGAATAACAGGGAGGGTCACTTGCCCGAGGTCACGAGACCCATAAATGGCAATGGCCTTCAAAGCCCAGCCATCACGCATGAGGTCCACTCCAGGCCCAGGTGGTCTCCGAGGCCCCAGTTCTGTTTGGTCATCTGTACGAGAGCATGTGACTCCTTCAGGTTGGGACCCCTCATGTTTTCAGGGTCATGAGCTTGACCCTGGTTGCTGCCACAGGAGCCTGTGGTCTCAGTGTGGACAGATGTCCCACGCACCAGCCCCACAGAGATGAACACTCCCAGGGGTAAGCAACCGACCTGAAGGCTTTCTGCCACAGGTCCAGACCAAGGAAGCTGAACCATTTGCCCCAGCTATTCGGTTCTCCCTCCTGTGGTTGAAAAGGCCACCCCACTCCACTCCCTGCAGCGGAGAGGAGTAAGGGTGGGTGTCTCCTGAAACCCTCCTCTGTAAGAATTGCTGATTTAGTTCTCCTGTTATGCTGATTAAACCTTTTGTCTTCTTAGGCGACATTTAGCGATGGGACCACTGGCGGACAGCTACATGAATGCAGGCAAGTCAGATCGTGAGTGTTCAAGCTTAGATCACATTAGTAGAGTTTTCCATCTATGACCCGGAGGACAGTAAAACATAGCTGCTTAACCCTATCGAGGATTTTGGTACCAACAGACAAGTTTTACTCCTGGATTATCTTCTTGACATATGGAACCAATTGAAAACTTCATTACTAATGAATCAATCTTTGTTAACAGGTGAAGTTGGGGATTCCAGAGGTTTTTGAGACTTCTAGAAATAAATGGCTTTTATCCACAGCATTGTGGGTACTGGTGTAAAAATAAAATCTCCTCTTACAGTCTTCTGAGGAGACAACTTTCCTCGTTCTGCTGGTCCATACTTAAAGTACTACACTCCTTATTTTCCTGCACAAATTTATTAAAAAAATTAAAAAAAAATTTTTTTTAATGTTTATTTATTTTTGAGACAGAGAGAGACAGAGCATGAACAGGGGAGGGTCAGAGAGAGGGAGACACAGAATCTGAAACAGGCTCCGGGCTCCGAGCTGTCAGCACAGAGCCCGATGCAGGGCTCGAACGCACGGACCGCAAGATCATGACCTGGGCCGAAGTCGGACGCTCAACCGACTGAGCCACCCAGGCACCCCGATTTATCAAAATTTTATGTGCACATTTACTCTGCAATTCTAAGGGGAAAAAATGAGGCACTCCTTTATGGCCCTTGCTTAAAAATATATAAACAGTAATTTTGCAAGATTGAGCCATTCAAACATTTAAAAAACGCCCACTATGTGCCAGGATCTATATTAGAGGAATATAAACATGAATAAAACACATTTCCTGTAAGTAATACTACTATCAGTTGAGGGGTGGGGAGTAGCCGAAGGTGGAGATGATCCAAGAATGGCAGGATGTTATGTTTACAGACATTACTCAAAGTAGCCAAAAAGCCAGAAGCAACCCAAAGGTCTGCAGGTGAATGGATATACGTACAACGAAATATCATTCAGCCTTAAAAGGGAAAGAATTTCTGGCACATTCCATAATATGTTTGAACCTTTAAAACATCACGTTAAATAAAACAAGCCAAGAACAAACGGACAAATACTGTCTGATTCTACGTATATCTAGAGTAGTCAACTTCCTGAGGACAGAAAGTAGAAAGATGGTTGCCAGAGGCTGGATGGGGAGAGATGGGGGGCTGGTTAACAGGACTTTCCTCTTTGCAAGATGAAAAAAGTTCCAGAAATGGATGGTGGTGATGGCCGCACAACAATATGAATGTGCTTAACGCCACTGAACTGTACATTTAACAATGGTTATTGTGGTGAATTTTATGTTATGTGTGTTTTACTATAATTAGAATTTTTTTAATCTATAAAAAAGACAGAATGTTTATAATTGTGGAAGCTGGGTAATGGGTATGTGGGAGTTCATTTACTTTGCATAAATTTGAAGTTTTCCATAATAAAAAGTCCAAAAGAAAAGTTCCTATTATCAAGGAATTCCGTCTAGTTCAGGCAACTAAAAACCACAATACAGTGTGAAAACTGGCGTACCTGAGGGCTGGTTATTTTTGAATACTGCCGGGCAGGCAGGGGGTATAGGCACTTAAAAAAAAAAACAAACCTTAAAAAAAATTTTTTTTTTGATCCAGTTAATGTAACACAACACAGTGGAGAGAGAACGTGTCTTAGAATCAGAAAGACCTGGTCTCGATCTGTGACTCTGACCACACTAGTTATGTGATGTCAGGGGACTTTCATCCCTCACCTGTGACACTTAATCAAGCCTGGTCCATCAATGTGGAAGGTGACAACAAATTACAGCAAGTAGGTTTTCCACAAATAACCATTTTCTTTCTTTCTTTCTTTTTTAATGTTTAATTTTTGAGACAGAGACAGAGCGTGAGTAGGGGACGGACAGAGAAAGAGGGAGACACAGAATCCGAAGCAGGCTCCAGGCTCCAAGCCATTAGCACAGACCCCCACGCATGGCTCGAACTCACGAACCGTGAGATCATGACCTGAGCTGAAGTCAGACGCTCAACCGGACTGAGCCACCCAGGCACCCCAATAACCATTTTCTTAAGGGCAGAGATTGGGTTTTACCAGGGCTGTCAACATAATGTGGGGGACACAGTGCAACAAGAATATGCAGGGGGGCGCCTGGGTGGCGCAGTCGGTTAAGCGTCCGACTTCAGCCAGGTCACGATCTTGCGGTCCGCGAGTTCGAGCCCCGCGTCGGGCTCTGGGCTGATGGCTCAGAGCCTGGAGCCTGTTTCCGATTCTGTGTCTCCCTCTCTCTCTGCCCCTCCCCCGTTCATGCTCTGTCTCTCTGTCTCAAAAATAAATAAACGTTGAAAAAAAAAAACAAAAAACAAGAATATGCAGGAAAAAAACGTGCTGTTAAGTCTCTAAGCGCCATGCTAAAACATAAGGCTTTTTCTTTCTTTCATGGTTTCTTTCTAGGCCCATAATGGTGCTTTTTAAGTTTACTATTTAATGTCATTCTATGTAAAGAAAAAATAAAAATTTAAATTATTAGCATGATTGCTAATATTAGCGATTATTAGCTAATAATATAGCTAATTATTAGCATTATTGCTCAACTTTATACTGTGCAATGTGCCAGTTTTAAATGCTAACACGTGGGATCGTATTTCCTAACTCACAAATGCATTTGTGTTTTGTTCTTATCAGCCAGTGGAAATGCTGCACAAAACTAATTAAATGTTTTTATTTCAATTCCTGATATACACACGTTCTACTAACACTCTGCCTTCCGCTGACTGATGAGAAAGGAAGAGGAACTATGGTTGCTCCATCTTTTCCTTTCCTTCTTGGTCATCATTTTCACGGTAAGTAGGCGGCTAATACCGCGTGAATGGGAAATGCGATCATTTGAGGTTCTTACAACAGCACTGCCTTCTGCTGGCGTTGAAACAAGTTTCAGTTCTAACATAGAACGTGGCTCTCTTGGGGCTGCCGGCGCCCCTCCTTCTCGGTTGTGGACATGACAGCTTTACCTTGTCAGTGCTTTGAGTCTCGCCGAACCCCCAGACCCTGTGGGTCCACTGGGACTGTGTGCGTGGGGCTCCGAGAAGTTCTATGTGGCTGGGATGGCAAGACTCCGGGGAGGAAATCTGTGCAGGCCTTCTCTGCTCATGTACACGCTCCATCCTGGATGGATGCCCCCTCGGGCTACTTTTACCGAACACAAGTTTGAAGGTAAAATTATTAAGCGTTTCAAGATGGTGGCAGACAAGCATAAAAGTGGGCACAGGCCTGACACTTCTCCCCTTTCCCTTTACGGGATAAATACTCAGTAGGGGCTCTGGAGGTTGACCTCTGTTTGCCATCTGACTTAGTAACAGCAGCCTAGAATAGCTTCAAGCAAGTTTGTGGGCCCATGGAAGTGGGGTTTCTAAACTCGTGCGCAGGATGCTTCCCCAGCTGGATATTCTGGCTACGACATCCTGTCTACTTCATCCACACACTCATCTCCTGCCCCAGAGACTCTGGACTGCCCGCCACACCCAACCTCTCCCCGCAAACGCACTCCTCTGGCTTCCTTCTTCACTTTACGTCCTCTGAGAACCTTGCCTGATGCCTTCAGGGGGAGAGAAGCCCTCAGTTCCACCCGCCGCCTCCACACCAACGCCACCTGGGCCAGCCGACACCCCCAACGCGCTGCAGGCTCCCCGGAGGGCGGGCTACCCTCAGGACCGGGCATGCGGCGTCAGCTGCACGAAGAGGCAGGCAGGGGAGTGGGACATGGAGCCGGGTTCCAGTCCCGGCTCTGCCCTGTGTGCAAATGATGCAGATGACAGCAGCTCTCAGATCCTCACTCTCCCGCCAGCCTCAGGGGGGGTGCCGGGGGTTACACTGGGAAGGATGCAGTGCTGTGGTCAATTGTGCTCGACCCTGGCCACGCACTGGAATCACCCGGGGTGCCTTTCAAATCCCCATGCCACAGGGCCACGGTTTGTTTTTTTTTTAAACAACTTTTTATTTTTTTATTTTTTAAAATTTTTTTAATGTTTATTTTTGAGACAGAGACAGAGCATGAATGGGGGAGGGGCAGAGAGAGAGGGAGACACAGAATCGGAAGCAGGCTCCAGGCTCTGAGCCATCAGCCCAGAGCCTGACGCGGGGCTCGAACTCACGGACCGTGAGATCGTGACCTGAGCTGAAGTCGGACGCTCAACCGACTGAGCCACCCAGGCGCCCCTAAACAACTTTTTAACGTTTATTTATTTTTGAGAGAGAGAGACAGAGTGTGAGTGGGGGAGGGGCAAAGAGAGAGGGAGACGCAGAAGCTGAAGCAGGCTGCAGGTTCTGAGCTGTCAGCACAGAGCCCGACGTGGGGCTCAAACCCACAAACCGCGAGATCATGACCTGAGCCGAAGTCAGACGCTTAACTGAGTCACCCAGGCACCATTACGAGGCCGCAGTTCCTAAAACTCTCCAGGACTCCAACGTACCCGAGGCGGATAATCACTGCTGTAGGTACAAGAGACTAGCACTGCGCCTAGCCCAATCAACATTCAGTTTTTAAAATGTACGAATGAGGAAAATCGGAAAATCTGGCCCCATTTATCACCAGCAGTCCCAACCTGGTTGCATCTTGTTTCAATACCTCCACGTTCCTAATAAAACACCCGAGTCCCTGGCTAAAGTGCAGCACAGCCAGGAACCCTGTTCTGAAGTGTGCAAAGGGGGCTTCCACAGCCCCTGGCGGGTAACTAGTACTACCCCACAGGCCACGCTGGGAATCTCACGCTGAGCCCCCTGCCCAGGACCATGGTGCCACTCCCAGAGCTGGGTCCCAGGGGCCGCTCTTCACACGGTCCGCTGTGGCGGCTGCCAAGAAACCAGGGTGAGTTCCCAGCCAACACAGGAAAGGCTTAGCGTGGTGTCTCGCCTAGAGAATACCGAACCCTTCCTGGAGGCAGAGGAGGAGGGGTGGGGAGGCAGGGTTAGAGTACGATAATTTCAGGTTAGCCACAGCAGCCACGAGTCCAGGAGAAGGGGGCCCAGGTCGGCCGAGCTCTCGCCGTGGGCCTACCTGACCCTCACCCTGACCGAATCCTCACCAGAGCTCACAAACGTTTATACAGGCCTCCCATTCCACAGATGAGGAACGGACGCCCACACGGGTGAAGTGTTTTTGCTTGAGGTCCTCCCGGGGTGGGTGGGTCCGAAGGACTCCCAAGTCCACACACGCTCTCCCCTCACCAAGGTGGGCCTGGCAGGGTGGGTGCGACACGGCTACAGTCGGACGGCTCAGGCTGGCCCGGGCTGAGCCACGGTCTGGGGTGACGGGACCGAGATAGCTTTGTGAACCATTTGTGCGGCGGTCCAGGCACGCCAGGGGCAGACTCCCAGCCTGGGCCCCTGTCACTGTAACAAGCCCTAAACAAAGAATCAATGTGTCCCTGGGAGGCCGCCTCGCCATTCGGATGATTTAAGTCAGGGGGAATGTGGGTGCCCAACAAGAGCTCCTCTGCTGATTTGCACGGGGCAGGGGCTGCCGGGATGACAGCATTTGCCCGTCCCGGCCAGCCGCTCTGGTATTGACAGAAGCCCCCACACACACACTCGCTAGATTACAGTAAAGACATTCAAATCACAGGCGCGTCGGCCCACGCCTGGCTCCTCTGTGCCAGCAGCCCCTTCCTTCTGCATTAACCGAGACAAACAGGGAGAAGTCAGGAAATTCTGATTAGCACGGGAACGGCAGATGAGCGGGGAGGCCTGTGGAAGCTGAGGCACAATGAAGAGGGTCTCCGTGCATACTGGCTTAAGATTTGCTTTCCGTAAGAAATGCAGATGGGAATCGGCTCTACTAGGAAAGCAGGTGCAGTGATTAAAACCAGCTCCCGCTTACTGAGCGCTGCCCCCCGTGCTAGGTGGTTTCACATGCATTATCTCACTTACTGTTCCCGGCAAGCCCGCGAGGTTAGGTGGAGGTATGATCTCCATTTTACAGACAAGGATATTGAGGCTCCCGTAGCCGAGTGCAGAGCCAGAGTGGGAAGCAAAGTCACACGATGGCATTTGACCAAGCAGCCGCCCGCGGGGGGTGCTCTGGCAGTTTAAAGAGATAGATCAGAGGGCGGCGAGGAAGAGAGCGGGCTTCGGAGAATCGAGCGTGTTCTGGCTCCACGATGGGCTTGCGGAAGCCATCTCACCACCTGGAGCCCCCGTCTGCTTCCCGATACGCGGGGAATGATACCTGCCGCGCGCTCTAACCACCCAGTCCCATTATGGTGGCAGGTCCAAGAACGGTGCCCGGCTGGAAGTGAGAGAAAGCTGGTGGCCGTCCCCATGCTGCAGGAGAGCGAAAGCTCCCCTCCCCGGTACGGACCCTGCACCGGACATGCCGAGATCACGGTGTCAAACTCCTGTTCGCTCAGCCATCTTGGCCACACCAGACTTTGCCTGTCACTGAGAGCCAGATTCTGGGTTTAACACAGTGACGGTCACATCCCTAAGTCCCAGGAAAGGAGGTGCTAAACTGATTGGAGAAGAGGGTTTCGGCTTCCTGAGAGCGAGGAGAAGACGACTTCAGGGAGCATACTGCAGAGAGGGTGGCCTTGAAGGCCTGCTGGGTCCCCGGGACAGAAGACAGTGGGCCTGAAAGTGACCGGCAGGAAGGCTAACAGTAGTTGTAGACGCAGGAAAATGGGGGACTCGTGGGTCATGAGGCTAAAGGACATGGAGATAAAACTGAGGAAGCACAAATAAGTCTGTGGGAAGGAAAAATCCCAAGCCTCTGAGGTGAGTGCTGCCCGCCAGTCCCCAGGGCCCTCTGGGTGGTCCTCCGGAGCAGCACTGCCCGCACTCTGAGTTCTCGGGCTCACTCGCTGCTTCGCTCAGGATCACCCCTCTCCCGAAGGTCACTGATCCAGGCCCGATCTCTGGTGCCTGGTGGGGGCTCGTGCCCAGGCAGCTTCGGCAGCGAGCTTTTAGCCATGAACGAGCGGCAGCAATGTGAAGGCGAAATAACCCAAGAGGCGTCAAAACACCCAACTCGGCCTTGATTCCTTTTCTTTGCTCAGGTCTCAGTGTCTTCATCTGTAAAATGGGAAGGTACAGAGCTGGGAACGGAGAACGAACTCGAGTGGGAAGGACGGCTCCACTTACTGCATCTGGAATGTGGTGGATAGCCTACCCCCTCTGAGGCCATTTTCTCATTCATAAAATGGAGGAGATACTTCCCCGCAGGGCTGCGTGGGATCAGCAAGTGATTCACATAAACCGCTTGGCTCGGGGCTTGACCTCTAGAGGGGCTGAACGTTTATCAGTCTTCTGCCCCAAATAATGACGGTTCTCCGCCCAAAACACGCTTTCAGCCTCGTTTCAGGGCATGGGACGTGCACTGCCTGCCCAGGACACGTGTGGGGGTTGCTGGAGTCAAGACCATGACTCAGAGCAAGGAGAAGAGGCACCACCACCACCAAAGCTGCCGTCTGCCACCGACCAGGCCCAGCAGGCACAGGCTAACTGTGGTTGAGGGTTGGACCTGAATAACCCTATTAAGAGAGGCTCTTTTATCCCTCATCTTACAGAGAGAGGGGATGTGACTTGCCCAAGGCCACAGAGCTGGGGAAAGCCAGAACTGTACTTGAAGTCAATTCTGTCTGACCCCAAAGCCCAGGCACACTCTTCCCATGACACCCCAAGGCACTCTGAGCATGCTCAGTTGCCCATATTTTTTTTCTCCTTCGGGTTTCTGGGGATTTCAAGATACAGGTGATTTCCCACACAAAAATGTCCTTTTCCACATAGTGCAGCCCCAGTCCAAGGAGTCCGGCGTCTCTAGGTGGGGATTATGTGTGGTCAGGGGACTCAAAAGAGGCTCAGTGCAGCCCAGAGCTCCACGAATGGGGAAGCCAGTGAGCCTCTGTGAGCATCACTTTCCTCATCTGTAAATTGGGGATATTACCTATGTCCTATTGAGAGTTTTGAAATGATACAGTATTTGTCAAGGTGACACTACTGAGTAGCACACAGCAGGTGCTTAATGGAGGTTGAAGTCCTAACAGCTCTTTCAGATGCCCTGTGAGAGCTGGGTGTTACATTTGTTGGGACCTTTTTTTTTTTTTAGGTTTATTTATTTTTTTGAGAGAGAGAGTAGGGGAGGGGCAGAGAGACAGGGAGAGAGAGACAACCCCAAGCAGGCTCCGTGCTCATGGCACAGTGCTTGATGTGGGGCTCAAACTCACAAAACATGAGATCATGACCTGAGCCAAAGTTGGACGCTTACCCGACTGAGCCACCCAGCCGCCTCTTGTCGGGAACTTCTGTACCTTTCACTCGACAAAAACTTGTGACAGGGGTGCTGAGACAGCACTGCCAGGTGGCTCTGTTGGGCGGGGGTTGGGGGGTGTCCAAGAAAGGCCACATGGGGAAAGAGGTGCCGTAAAAATTGAGGAGCAGGGACTCACTGGATGGAAAAGCAGAGGACAGCGTGAGCAGGAGTGGGGCTGTGACAAGGCCCCGTGACGGGGCACAGTGAGAGCTGGTGTCCTCGGGCTGGAGGGGCACATCACAGGTGGGACAAGTGAGATGCTGACACTCTCCTTCTTCACTTGGGGGCATCTTCACTGAGAAGCGGGGGATGCCGGACCCCGGAACACCCACATGCTTGGCATATGCCGGGAGCTGCTGCCCGAGCAACCCACCCGGCCCTGAACCGAGCCTCCTGTGTCCAAAGAGCAGACCTCATCCACAGGGACGACTACCGAAGGGGCTTCGTTTACTCGGAGCCTCGCCCCTGAAAGCACCCCCTGTAGGCCTGGCCGCTGCAATGGCCACCACGTCACGCCCCCTTCCCAGCTCTCAGCGCCTGCACGTCCAGGCGGGGTGCGGAGTCGGAGAGATGCGCTCCGAGCAGCGTGGCCCTGTGCGGCACGTCAACCGCGGCTCCAAGCCTCCTCAAATGCCCTGCACTCCCGCAACACAGAGCCGGCCGTCCAGACTGGTCGGTGACTCCCGCCTCCGCACGCGCTGTGCCCTCTACCAGGAGGGCCTCCTGCTTTCTCAGGCTGCAGAAGTCCCCCTCATCCTTCAAGCCTTAACTTGGGGACGGCTGCCCCGGACGCACCGCCTCGCCTCCCTCCTGCCTGGGCTCGGGTTTAGGTGTCCCTGCTCCGGGGTCCACAGCTCCTGTGCTCACCTCCACCCTGGGACTCGCAGCCGTATCTGCACTGCCCGTCTGCCCGTCAGTTCCCTCGCTAGATGGCGGGCTCCTCGACGGTGCGGGCAGCGGCTTATTTGTCTCTGCCATCGCCGGTTCCTAGCACGGGGCCCGGGTCAGCGCAGACAATCCCGTGCTTGTTGGATGAATTATTCACCACAGACAAGGCAACAGGAGCATTTCTGAGGAAGAGGCCAACGGGGTAGAGAGCAAGACAGACAGACTGAGGACGGGAAGAAGAGGGCTGGCGGGAGGGAGGAAGGGAGAAGAGAGAGCGCGGTGTGTGCGCGAGGAGGGGCCGAGGAGGGAGGCGGGAGGCCGGGAACACCGTCTAATTAGACCACATGTGCAGAACAGCATCTGGCTCAAAGCACAGCAGTTTCCACCGCTCCTGGAGTTGTCGTGGAGACAACCACATGACCAGCCTGGAGCGGAGACTCAGGGGCAGCAATCCAGATGCACTCGTAACATATTCTGACAGAGAGCAGATGGGCAGCTATTTGCAGGGCCAAAAAATGCCAACTCCGCTCCCCTCCAGACCTGCGTGCCCTCACTGATCATTTTCATCTTGTAAAGTCATTCTCATCTGCCCTGGAACCACCAGTTCCGCCCATGTAGGAATCAGTGTGAAAGCTGCTATTTTTGTAGTTCTCCGACCATCACAACTTCCGGCCTGCTCCTATGGGTGAGGAAATGTCACCGCCTTTAACGGGGGGGATGCTCGACGGCTGGGCTCCACTTGCCATCGGCTCCGCCCCCCCACCCCTATCTCTTTCTCGATGGAAAGTGTCTAAATTCCTCGCTCTTTGGGCCCTACAGAACAGATCCAGACCTGGGAGCAACGTTGTGTGAGTGTGCAGAAAACACGAGCTTTGAGGCGGAGCACTGGCCGGCCAGGTATTCACCTTGGGTATGCACTCGGTCCCTCTGAGCTCAGTTTACTTCTCTGTGAAACGGGCCTCTGTAACACCTACTTTCAGAAGACTATTACAAGGATTAAATAATTACAGAAGATCCCTGAAAATTATAAAACTCTACATACCTTTTTTTACTGGGATAAAATTTCTTCACAAACCTCAAAAATTTTAAGTAGAAAGACTTACCAGCAGAGTCCTAGGAAAATGACAAAATCTTAGGCTCTGTATGAAACCATACTTTTTTTGCCCACATGTGTGGCAAATGTCTCTCATTAAGGTCTCCGCTGAAGTGAGAAAACACCTCGTGTTGGAGAGTCAAGCTGGGTTTGAATTCTGGCTCTGACACTTAGCGATGTGATCTTGAGCATGTAACTTAAAACTCTGTACAGCCTCAGTTTCTTCATCTACAAAATGGGAATAATCATTCTTATCTCCCGTGAGCTAATTCCACTTGCAAGAATTAATTGGGATGATATATGCAAACTGCCCAGCACGTAGTAGGCACTCGGTAAATGTCAGTTCCATTTTCCTTCTCTATTGGCTGTGTAGTCTTGGGGAAACACTCGTCTTTTCCGAGCCTCGGTGTCCTCTTCCGGAAGAGGAGGACAAGAGGACCTACCTTGTCATGTTGCTGTTGTGTGGCTTAAAGGGAAGAATGAACATAAATCCAGCCGTGAGCATCCAGCAAGCGACTGTTGCTGTGATCCCCCCTCACCCTTACTGGAGAAATCCTCCACCCTTTTGGGAAAAAATCATGTCTTTTATGTGGGTCCAGCCCGGGGCACGGATGCCACACGGTCGCAAGAGAAATGCATTTCATTTCTGATGTTGGGGAAGCAGAGTGAAGGAAGGACCCCGAGCGGAGGTGTGGGTGGCCCTGGGCGCACATCAGGACAGCTGTCCACCCAGGCCCCCTGGCCTGCTGCCCGAGTGCCGTGCAGCAGGCTCGTGCAGGTGCAGGGAGGCTTATTTATAAAGCACGCAGGGCTTCCCGCTGCCTCGTGCTCGCCTGCCATCACAGGTGTGGGGAAGGCCCAGCTAAAAATACTGCTAACGTGGGTTTAATGTCGCCCAGCAGAGACTAATGATTGTTTTAAGTAAATATTAATTATAAGAGTCACCCAGATAGAGTGCTGGAGTTGTGTAAATATTCCCGCATCTACATATGCAGATGAAGAGACCATTTGGGGGAGACAACTTCTTATACACCTCCTCCAACGAGTTAATTCACGGCTGGTGGACTCTAAATATTTGGGGGCGGCTTGGTTAAACTATCTGGGCAGGGTCTTGATGTGCCTGATATAGGGATTCCCTTATTTGAGAGATGATCTTCTCCAGACCAAATAGCTGATTCGGGTCTGCTGGACCCTTTACATGAGAACTTGTCACAATGGAATGCAGAACCCAGATGTGGTTCAAGGTCCAGCAGTCTGAGACGGTGTTCTGGGTCTAGGGCTTGCTAGCCGTGACCCCTTGGGCATGCTCCCCTCCGTCCCCGAGTCTCAGTTTCCACACCTGTATGGGAAGCTAACTTTGATCAGTGGTTCCTACATCTGGTATCACAAGGAGACTCACCTAGGGAGGTTTTTAATGCAGATTCCTGGGCCACGGTTCAGACCTTTGCAAAGCTGCTTAGATGGTTCTAATGTGTTTGGGAACCTGGGGGGTGGGGGTGGTAGGTATAACAGTAATAAGAGTAACAAACACCTGTGCGTTCTCTGTGCCAGGTACCTAAGCGTTTTACATACACCCACTCATGTAATCCTCGTTAACAACCCCGCGATGTAGATAATGCTGCTGTCCCACTTTACAAATGGGAGACTGAGGCACAGAAATGTAAGGCGACTTCCCTGGGTTCACACAGGCAGGATTCACCCCGGGTAGTCTGGCTCTGGTCTGTGCCTGACCTAGACTGTAAGCACCACAAGGGCAGGGGCTCTGCTCCTCTTTTTTCGTCACCATATCCCCGGTGCCCAGGGCAGAATCTTCCGGAGTAGGTAGTGGACATATTCATTAAACACGTAGGCACTTTTACATAGGCTGTATCGCACACTATCCCAAGGAAGCTGGGATCACATCCCTGCATTTTCAGATGAAATTGAGGGCTGGACAGCGCATTAAGCAACTTGAGGCCATTTCACAGTGAGGGTGGGACTGGGATTTGAGGCCAAGCCTGGCTCACTCCTTCATCTCCTGCCATAGCCTAGTGGGACATGGTGGCAAATTCCTGGCTCCATGAGATGGATGTAAGGATTAAATGGACATGAGACGCCGTTATAGACTAAACTGCTTTTCAAATCCTTCTGATTGATGGCCTCGGTTTCTCCCAAGGTGGTTAGCTTCAAAGACAAGGGGGCTCAATGAACATTTGTTAACTGACTATAAACATACCAATTGTGACTATGACCCCACATCGTTCTTGGGAAAGAGCAGGTTCTCAGAGTCTTTTATATCCTGGGCTCTTTCACTGGGACATGTGGACAATAACAGTCCTAGGTGAGGCCAAGGCCACCGGTCAGTGCCCCAGATGCTGACTTACTAGAACCTGTACTCATGACCTTTCAGCTCCTGACCTCTGTGCCCCAGGTCCCTTCTGTGATAGACAATGTTAAGAGAGGAGGGTGGGACTATATCTGACCCAGCAGAACTTGGGACAGACCAAGCCCAGATAACCAAACTCCAACTAGCTCTGCAGAAATCCATTGTGAAAACCCAAACCTCCCTTTTACAGTTGCATTATTGAGTCTTCCCAAGGCTTTTGGACATCGTCAATGGGATGTGCATCCAGGGGATGGGCGGAAGTCTGAAGTCTGTGCCTGGGGGCACCACGGTGGCTGTGACTTCCAGCCATTTCCTTGCCTGAGGCTAGTCCATGAAATAAGGACAGCCTGGCTCCCAGGAAATGGCGGGCTTGTCCTAACACCAAGGCTAGCAGGTGTCTTGTCTTTGGGAATATCAAATCACCACGACTGTCCTCCTTTCCTTGATGATGATGATGATGATGATAGCAACAATTTACTGAGTGTGTCTGCTATTCATAAAAAGTATTTATTATAATTAGAGATATACATGTTCAATTGTTTAAAGGGCTGATATCTGAACTAACTTTAAAATGCAGTGATTAATGGACAGATAAGTCTATACAAAGTGAGCGGAGTAAAATGTTAATGGTACAGTCTAGATGGTAGGCATGAGAATGTTCGCTGTAAAACTCCCACAAGGGGACACGGAATATCAGACTTTGGAGGGGTGAGGGTGGTAGCAGGATGTGCTGTTCTATAGTCAACTTGTCCTGATGAGACTCCAACCATGACACCGTGTCATCTAATTTACTGCTCATCTAGTGACAGGAGGTATTACAAGTGAGTTATAAATGAAAAACTATCGTACATCTACTGTGAGCCAGGCACTGTTTAAGCAGCGGGCTAGTAATGGCTAAACCAGTCAGGGTCCCTCCCCTGAAAGAGGTGGGGAGATCTCTCTCGCTCTCTCATGTGGGCACATACACAAATGTACATGTGAAAGGAACATGGAGGCATCTACCCTCTTTTTACAGCTCCAGAAACAAAGCTCTGAAAGGTCAAGGGACTTGCCCAAGACCATGTAATGAGGAGGTGGGGGTGTGGGGTTCACATCTAGGCATGTCTGAGTCTAAGGTCTGGGTTCTTTACTGTTGCCTGCTACCTTTCAAAAGGCCACTACCATCATCAAATCTCATTTTTTTTTTTAATATTTATTTTCTATTTCTGAGAGAGAGTGTGTGCATGGGGGGGGGGGGGGACAGAGGATCTAAAGTGGGCTCTGCAATGACAGTAGAGAGCCCGATGTGGGGCTTGAACCTACAAACCACAAGATCCTGACCTGAGAAGTCGGATGCTTAACTAACTGAGCCACCCAGGCACCCCAAATCTCATTTGCTCTTGATGAGAGGAGCTACACGGAAGAGCAGCATCCCAAGGTCACTGCCAAATTTCCAGTCCTTTTCAACCTTGCCCCTCATCAGACTAAGTCCCAGCACACCAGCAATTAACAGTTTGCATTCTTTTCCCTTTCACCCAAAGGGAAACCTTTCGGCTTTTAAGGTGGCTTCCCAATCATTACTGCATTTAATCCTCACGTGACCCTAAAAGATGGCTCTGGAATTCCTGTGGTAGTTAGCAACCCATCTGAACTGTGACAGGCTGTCTGCTCAGGCCTCCACTTCCCTCTGCCCCAGGGTTCCTGGGGGCTGGTCAGTCTGGAGCATCTGGATGAGAGCTGCCCCGACAGTTCCAGGCCTTTCACTGCCCACTGGGTCTGTCTGCCTCACCGGGACCCCAACGGCCTCTTGCCAATAACTTCTCTACAGGGACCAAAGGATTCTCCCTCTTGCTCTGGTCGTACATCGGGAGCCTCCCACTTCTTCCTTTAGAAAGTAACTGCAGGGTAATCTGTGGTCCGGCCAAACACTTCAAGAGTCAAAACCATTTCAAGAACCCTCGGAAAGAGATTTTACCTAGTAATGATGAGGAGAAGGCAAGTGTCAGCTGAACTAGTCTTACTAGCAATTCATTCCCTGTGTCGGGATAGACCAACGCAACACAATACAGCAACAATAAAAGCCAGCTGGTAACTTGGCTATTAGGAACAAAGCTGTTTTAAGAGAAACACAAGATAAGAGATTTTCTGCTGCAAGGCCACCTTCTTTACATTCTAAAAGCTCTGATCTCCTGAGCCCTCCCTCTGACCTTGTCAGGCCGCCCCGGTTGGTTCGAGGGTCTCCTCATCAACCCTGGACTTTGCTTCTAGGCTCTCTCCACCCAATGTTGTTGCAGCGCTACCCCGAGGGATCTTCCCAAAGGGAATGTGATCACGTCACACATGCCTAAAGCCCACACTGTTCCTTGCTGTCTTTGTGGGGGCTCCAAGGCTCTTGGTTGGCCTGCGAGCCCCCCAGAGGCCTCTCCAGCCGTATTTCCTAACACCTCCCCCTGCAAACCAGACCCAGACATCTCAGTCACCGCACATTGCCTACAGCTTCGGGTACAGGACACCGTTTCAGACCTTCCTGCTTCTCCCTTTGCCTGGAATGTCCTTTCCTCCCTTCACAAGGCTAACCCCCCAAGCCGTCCCTGTCCCCACGGCCTCCCCACTGTGGAACATCCTCTGGGCTCCCGTGAAACCCGAGCCTGTCTCCACCACATGACATATAGTTACCTGCTTACCCACTGGCCTCCCTCTTGAGGACGCAAGCTCTTTACGGATAGAGAATATCGGTTTGCGATACCTTTCTGAGCGCGCAGCGGCACTGACTACCTGCGTGTTGAATGACTGAATGAACTAAGCATCCACAATCCTGTATGGGAGCGAGTCCCAGGAAATGAAGTTGATTTCTGAGAAGTAAAAGAATACCAAGATAGTTCGAAACAGACCTGCGCTATCCCAGAATTCTTCCTGAAGCAGACGGTGTCACAGCAAGGCTGCAATTATAGACGTGTGCACACACATGCACACATTGTTTAAAAAAATTCATAGAATGCACTTAACGCTGACTTTTTTTCCTATTGGAAACCTGTTTACAATCTTGTCCACTGTCAGTCTTAAATGTCACTTTTCAGAGAGATGGCTGCTGCCAGGAGAAATTTATTTTCAAATTGAATCACAGCATGTTCATGCAGAGAAGCGCCTCTTTTGAATCTCCAAATTGGAGGGAATTCAGGGAAGAGAAAGCGAGGTGATTAGAATCTGCAGAGGCTGATTCAGAAGGAAAAATTATGAGGCTAAAATATGCATGGGTGAGCTAAACAGCAGTTATTAGTTGGTGGAGACAGTGAAGGCAGGATGGCAGCTACCTAGAAACCTACAGGAGCAGCGACGATGCACAGAAAGAAGTGGCAGTGGGGGAGGGGGGAACGAAATGGCGGGGAGAAGCCTAAGCCACAGGAAGCGCACGTTTACCGAATGCCTGCCTGTGCCGGGTGCTACGGAAGATGGCTTCACGCATGTAGCCTCTGCCCCCCTAGGTGTCATTATTCCCACCGTGAAGGTGAAGACACTGTGGGTCTGAGAGGTTAAGAAACCCAAATAAGGAAACGGTAGGTCAGGTTCCGCCAGCCATGCTGCCACCAGCTAGTGACCAAGAAAGGGTTTGCCGTAGGCATCGCTGTCCCGGCTATTTGCCATATGTGGGGGGATCAAGGAAGGCTTCCTGGAGGAGGAATGCTTGAACTGAATCTGATTACGCTCCTCTGTCCCTGCTCAGAAAAGAGTTGTTAGCTTTTAAGAAAGTGGGTCTCATCTCAGCAAAGCCTCATGAGCCGACTGCCACCCCCCCCCCCCCCCCCCCCCCCCCCCCCCCCCGGTGTCATGAGATTTTGAACACACCTGTCCTCCATGGCGGATTCTGTGCCCCTGCTGAACCAGTGTGGCCGGCACCTGTGAGCAAAGCGAGCTTGGGCCTGTCTGAACCTAGCTATCTCCCCTGGCAACTGGAGCTGATGCCGCCAACCTCAGGGGGACGCCGCCGGGACCGAAAGCGCTGGTGTGTGGCATCGGCTCAGTATGTAGGTCACCGTTATGTACTCATCCTTCAGGACCCGACTCAAAGGACTCTGCCTTCCCAAGTTTACGGGGTGGTCCTTGCCTTTCGCTCATCGATTCAGCCAGGAGTTGCCAGGGTCCTGCTGGGCTCTCACGGTCAGCTACCTGAGGGTAGTAGTCAAGCAACCTCGCACGGTGCAATTCCCACCTGGGGTAATGGCTTTGAAGGAGTTCCTGCCGCTGGCAGAGCATATGCCAGGGTGCCAAGATCCGGTCTGGCCCAGAGGCAGCAGAAGATGCTCCCGGGGGAGCGACGGGTGTGCTGACAGAGGAAGGCACGCAGGACCTCCCCCAGCCTCGGTGGGGTGGAGGGGCGCAAAGGAGCCGAGAACAGGGCCAAACCAGCTGGAATACAGAAACCGAGGGGCAAGGGCGTGAGTCAGGGCGGGGAGGCAGGCTGGGCCCACATCACGCAGGCCCTTCTAGGCCAAGATGTTTTAAAGCGACGGGGAAGCCCTAAAGCTTGGGGGTGAAGGGGGAGGAGTAGATATTTGCACTTCGGGTCATTCTGGCCCCCGGAATGTGTCTGCCAAAGAGGCACAGTGGAAGCAAGGCGCCCGCTGAGATGCCGCCAGGGGAATGCAGGTGAGAGACGCGGAAGCGAGGGGGCAGGAATGGAAACGGAGGGACTCAAGAGCTATTTCAGGAGGTCAGAGTTGACACGGACTGGCACGGCCTAGATCCGGCAGATGGACCATCCACCCTACCAGGCCGAGGGCCCTGGAGAGGCGGGTGGGACCAGGTGAGAGCCCCGGCGCTCCCCTCCTTCCCGAGAGCCCAGCAGAGGCCCCGAGCAGGGGCTGTCGTGCTCACTGCTAAATCCCCGACCCTGAGGGCAGGGCCTGGCACGCAGAAAGTGCTCTCCCACTGCTGACTGTATGGACCAGGGGCTAGCGAGCCGCTCCAAGGCTAGCAGCTGGGCCCTTCCGCCCGGCTGCCTGATGACCCCTCACGGCAGTCCCCAGGGACCCAGGAAACAAGCTCCAAGCAGAGCAAAGCGTGTGCCTTGCATGCTTGCCTCTGTGTGCAGACCATCTCTGTCCGGAAAGGATTGCCAGCCCGGTCCCGGGGGTGCTTCCAGGTGCCCTGGTTCTTGTCTGACCGAATGCTTGCACACTCAGTTTGCCAGAGTCTGTCCCGCACTCCATCTGTCACGAAGCAGGCGCCCCGAGTTGATCGGCGTCACGTTCCGGGCGGCCGAGGGAGGGCATTCTGGGGTGGCTCGGGCTCTGAGGTGGGACGGGCTGGGCTGAGGATTTCTGCCGTTCACTCTCCGTGGGACAGTGGGAAAGTTTTCAGCCCTCCCAGCCTCAGCTTGGCGTTTGTAAAATGGGGATAACACAACCTACCTCACAGAGTTGTCGTGCGGGGCAGATTTTATGCAAAGCACCTGACTTGGGGCCAGACATGTAACAGAGGCTCAGTGGTTGGGGGCTGTCACTACTGTCCTTGAGACATGGCTTTGTTTTTATAAAAAAAGGTTCATTCTCTCTCTCCTGGGACTATACAGCAAACTGGTTAGTGTCGCCTAGTGCACGTGCTCACTGCATGTAAGCTGTTAGATGTTCTCTTTATTCGTCTTAAAGTTCGTCTAAATTGGTCAGAGTGACTTGGCTGTGCTGAGTTGGCTGCTCTGGTTTTTGGGAAGCCTGTGTGCCTGTCCTCAGAGTTTCTTACTCAGCATCCAAAGAGCCCATGCCAGGAAACTCTCTGTTTGCACTCCAAGACGTTTAGTAAGCCCCCATCTAGCAGGCCACACAGTGAAGACAGACAGTTGGACTCCGCGGGCCCACGGGTCTGGGTTTGAATCCCACCCCCCACTACCCAGGGTGGGGCAGCCCAGGGCAACCCTCTCACGCGGGTGCAAAGGGCTGTGGCGAGGACTTGACCCTCAAATCCCAGCGTCCTCTCATCCATCAGAGCACGAGCAGAGGGAGATCCACCCAGGGATCCCTCCAGCCAGCCCTCACGCACCGTCCCTCCGCTGCCTTAAATCTTTCAGTGGATGTCCTACCTTCAGGCTGGGAGTACCTCTGTTTGCCAGCATTGACCGCAAACCTACTTTAAAAGCCATGCTAGGTACTGGGGAGGGTGCGGGGACACGGACAGAAGTCCAAAGTCTTCACCCTGCATCGCAGGGCTTCTTGCTCTAGTCCCGGTCTCCCCTTCCCGCTTTGCTGCCCCATAGCCTGACCCCCTCCCCCCCAACCCTCGACTTAAGCCGTATTAAAGGCTGGCAGGTCTGTGGATGCACGGGGCGTGCTCTCACTTCTGAGTCTTGCTCGGGTTCTTTCTGCTTGGGTAGTCCTTCGATGGTCATCCACCTGCCCGTAACTCAGCCTGGTCCCAGGTTCACAGCACGAGCTCGCGTCCACCGTGGCCCCCCACGGCGTGGCGTGGCATGAAACGGAGGCCCCGGGTGAGAGTGGGGAGTACACTGGCCATAGAGGTCAGAACAACTGTCCACGTAGTTTCCTGCCTGTCGTCTCACTAGACTCTGAGCTCCCTGAGGGCAAAAGCTGTGCCTCCGCCATCTAGAGACGACCCATGTGAGTGGTGGAGCCTGGTGTGCTTGAAATGAGCAGCTGTGAGGTCTTGGGGAAATGTGTCTCTTTAAATCAAAAGGCTTCTTGGTGTGGAGAGAGTTAAAATCTGCTCATGCTTATAAACAAGCCCCATCTCCGCTCAGCACTATCACTGGGTGTGAGTCACAAGGCTTAGCAGGTGTGGGCAATAATTAAAGGCTTCAGCAATCTACCTGGGCAAGGTATTTTTGCCTCTTATTCCAAAGAGGAAACTCTCTCTATGGAGAGCAGAGGAGCTCATTAATGAGACTAATTAGGTGTAAAGGGGGTAGAGGCTGGCATCAGCTGCAGCTTGGAGGAGCTAATCATTAAGCTCTGTAATCTCCACTGAACACAAGCAGATCAGGCTCAGGGGCTGCGAGCAGGGCTCCCACACCTGAGTACCTGACCACAGGCTTTGGAGAGGCTGAAGGGCCTTAGCTCTCCCCCCGCCATGCTCCGCCAGGAGACGCACCACAGACGCACCACAGACACAGACACACACACACACAGACACACACACACACACACAGACAGCATGGGGTCAGCTTCCAGGGAAAGGAGCCAGACCATCCAAGGAGATGCCTCCCTCTTAGTGTTCACTTATCTTTGAGGAGCATGTACCGGAAGCTGCGCATTGGGTTTTTACCACAAGCTTTCCTGAACCTAAGGAATGGATCAAAGGATCTCCCTCTTGGCTTCCACATGTGGAAGATAAAACCCTCATGCCTCGATTTCCGGATTTTCTAGCCACCACGAATGTTTAGCTAGCACTGGGCACATTTCTCTTTCTGGATCTACCTCCTCCCTGGCCTGTGAGCTCAGTGACCCGCGGACAGGGGAGTGATTCCCCCTGGGATCTTCAGTGACCGGCCTCCCAAGAAATCATCAATACGGTGGATGTGCGCGGGGTGGCAGGGAGAGAAGGGATGGAGGGGTTCTGGCACTGCCTCTTTTCTCAGCTCTGTGGTGGCTGTGGTCAAGTCACAAACGGGCCCTAATTCCCTCATCTGTAAAAGGAGCATAAGAAAATCCGGCCCAAGAGCATTTTAAAAAAATAATAAATAAACCGCTTGTAAAAGTAGTTCACTTACAATTATCGCGTGTTTAAAACTTCCGTAAAAGGAGAGAGGGGCAGATCATGACGGAAGGGGGAAAATAATTCCAATACAGCCCCCACACTGGGCTTGAGTTAGCCAAAGGGCAGGGCGTCCTCGGGCAAGGTCACAGGAGCGGAGAGACTTACACCTGGGAAACCGGGATCTGGATGCTGGCGCCGGGGAGGGTCTGCACTGCTTTTGTTTTTGTTTTTTTAATTTTATTTATTTATTTATTTTTTTAATGTTATTTTTGAGAAAGAGAAAAACAGAGTGTGGGTAGGGGAAGGGCAGAGAGAGAGTGGAGACACAGAACCCGAGGCAGGCTCCAGGCTCTGAGCTGTCAGCACAGAGCCCGATGCGGAACTTGAACTCACAGACCGCGAGATCATGACCTGAGCTGAAGCTGGACGTTTAACCAACTGAGCCACCCAGGCGCCCCTATGTCTGCACTGTTTACAGAGTTCACTTGCCATGGCTTTTGGGCCCTGCCACCAGCCCGCCCAGGAGGCTTCGCATCTCAGCAACATGCCCTCAGAGACTCCTGGGAGGCAGGGAAGGAGGCAGCTTGGCAACCTGTCTCCCCCATGAGATCCACTCCACAGAGCACGCCCCACTGATCTTCTACACCTGCAGCCATGTCCAACGGGAGCTCTCAGAAAGTCCTACCAACAGAGCCACAAGGGTCCAGCTAACAAACTCTGAGGGTCACTTTGCTGGTGATGTCCTCCTTGTCCTTAGAGCCTCAGCTCCGACGCAAGTACCTCGGTGAAGCCCTCCATGATAACCACTTCTCCCTCCGCCCCACCACTGACCTGCTGTCCGGATGCTTCGTTCCCACATTTGTCTCTTCATTCCCATGTGAACGGAAAGTAGCAAAATCCCCTTTTCTGGCCGGGGTTCATCTTGCCAACCCACACCCAGCCAACGGGTGGGCATGTGACCCTGGCCTGACCAATGTAAGGACCCCATCCTCTGGTCACAGTGATTGGTTCAGGGGGGCCCAGATGTGGCCAAGCTGGGCCAAGCAGGCTCCTATGAATGTGCATGCCTCACTTCAAGCTCTACAGACCCCCTCATGCCTCTATCAAAAAGCAAGAGAATGTTTGAAAATAAAAACTGACGGGAAAAGAAGAGCCAAACAGTGGTCAGTGAGAGATTAGCCAACATCACGGGAGCTCCTGAATCCAGCCTGCTCATAGTAAGAGAAGCCTGGGACTTCTCAGTCACATGAGCCAAGAAATTCTCCCTCCTGCCTTTTCTGCCCAAGTTAGGCTGGACTTCTATCATCTACAACTGAGAGAGGCCAAGCCAGAGTTTAACCAGGTCTAGGGCCGTTTCAGTCTGCCCGCAGGTATGTTTTTCTTCCCTCCTCAATCTCACTGCTGCTACTGTCCTAAATTAGAACAGTCTCCATGGTCATTTCTACCCCCCTCCTGTCTTTTCATTATAAGCCAAAGTCTCAGTTCTTGATATGAGGCAAACAAGGACATGGCAGGGCCCAAGGCTGCTTTCAGATCAATGCCTGTGGCCCCCAAATGGCTCTCCTGGGTGCAGATGTCCTGTGGACACTTTCTGGCCCCACATGCTCCTTATAAAGGCCCCTGTTTGTTTCTCAAAGTTTGTTTGTTTGTTTTTGCCCGAAGATCCCTTAGAATGTTTTCCATCATTTTCTTGGTCTGAACAAAAATCACAAAAACATAAATATACACAATATCCTGTAATATCAATGGCTTTCAAATAATTGGGAAAAAGAGGAGGGAGGGGGAACCAAAGATCTGCCCATTGAACAGTATGAAGCACTCTGAAAGCAAATGCTGATATGTTTGCAGCCTTTATGTTGTAACGGATGTATCATAACCCCCTTTTACAGATGTAGAAACTGAGGCTTGAAGAGTGTTAAGTTGCTTTCTATCACGCTTCTTGGCAAATGCGTCCTCCTCCCCTCTCGAGGCCCAGCTCCAGTAGTGTCTCCCACGTGAACTAAAGCCTCTGTCCTGGAATTCCAGCAAAGTCCCCAGTTCCTCCATCCGGCGGTTACCACAGGGTATCCCTCCCGTCGGTTACAGGTGCGCCTCTACCATTAGACAAGATCTCAAGGCAGAGACTGGATTTCACTCAGCTCCACATTCTATCCACCAGCACAGGGCTTGGCCCAGGGCAGGGTTGCAATGAGTGTTTGCTGAAGGAAAGAAATGGATGAGGGAGTCGTGATCTGAACCCTGCTGGTTCAAATGTAAGCCAGCCAGGGCTTCCCCTCCCCCAGCTGCCTCTGTGACTGCCAGCACCTCTGAGCCTCCCTCTTGTTCTCCCCAGAGGGAGTCAGGCTGGGTAGTAGAAGTGGTTACAAGACCAGAGGGAGCACGGACAATGGTAATAAATATGTAAAACCCAGAATTCATTACATCCAGCTAATTCTAAATGCAAAGGACACCACGTCTTCTGAGACGGACCCCAATGAAGGAGTCTGGTTTGCAGCGGTTTGAAGAGTGGACCAGAATTGTTTGGTCCGACTCAAGAAATCATGCTCTTCTTGCTGGGCAAGATATTCACAAGGCTCTCCATCTACCACCCCCCACCCCCCACAAGCCTGCCTCAGTTTTAGTTCTCTAAGGGACCCTCCCTATGGTCCTGGAGAGGCCTTGTCCCCTGATGGTGCTGGACTAGTGACCCTCGTGGCAAGAACTTCAAAATCTTTTATTTATTTATTTTAGGGTTTATGTATTTTTGAGACAGAGCACCAGCGAGGGAAGGGCAGAGAGAGAGGGAGACACAGAATCAGCTCTGAGCCGTCAGCACAGAGCCCGACACAGGGCTCGAACTCACGAACCTGCGAGATCATGACCTGAGCTGAAGTTGGACACCCAACCGACTGAGCCACCTGGGCGCCCCAAGAACTTCAAAATCTTTAAAGCAGAGGATGTAGTTTTCTTAAAGAGACGGTGTTACCGAGAGATGTCTGCTTACACAAAGTAAGTTCTGTCCTCCCGGAGGGGGGGATGCTTCATAAACTAGAAATAAAGTGAGTGTCCCTCATGCAGTGCACTTGAAAACAGGCACCTTTGTGTGGTGCCTGCCTTCTTCTTCTTCAGCCCCAAAGAAAGGGAGAAAGGGCCTGCCAAGCCACCCAGGAAAAACAGCTAATGCTTACAATTCGGCCAGGCAGGAGGTCTGCAAATGCTCCTCTCTGGCCTCCCACACTCAAAACATTTGTTAGAGTAAAGGCTTCAAAGGTAGAAATGGGAAAAAGATTTTCCCTCTGCCCTATAACAGCTGAGAGAATATCTTTCTGTTCCCTCTGCGATGCTTGCGTGCGAGTGCACACGCGCGCACACACACACACGCACACACAAACCACGTGCACACAGCTGCAGAAGAGAACCAAAAGTACACGCCTAGCTAGAAAGGAGGGGACTGGGCTTGAGACTGCAGATGAAGGTCACGCCAAACCATGTGATCTAAAGTCAGAGGCTCAATTCCTAGTTCCAAAAAATATGAAGACTAAAGGAGATTAAGACAGAGGGCGTGGGGGGCACCCGGGTGGCTCAGTCGGCTAAGTGTACCGCTCTTGAATTTGGCTCAGGTCATGATCTCGTGGTTCATGGGATGGAGCCCCACCTCGGGCTCCACGCTGACAGTGCAGACCCTGCTTGGGATTCTTCCTCCCTCTCTCTGCCCCTCCCCTGCTCTCACTCTCTCAAGATAAATAAACTTAAAAGAAAAACAAGACACACAGTGTGGGTAGAAGTGCTCATTGAACTGCCAGCACCGCGGTGGGTACACAAAGGACATGCTCCCATGGACGAATCCTGGCCCTTGCTGGATTACACTGACTGGGTCTTCATCACCAACTATACGAAAGACTTGAGGCCCCTATTCCTCCTCCACTAAGTCTCGAGGCTTCTTCCCTGTTGACTCTGCCTTAGCGGCATGAGCTCCAAATAAAGTTCTCCACCTGCCTGTGGTACCGAAGGCCCCGGTTAAATCATGTATTATTATTATTTTTTAACACAAAGGTGAAGTTCAGACCTTACCAGTCATTAACACTTTAGTGAAAAGGAGTCCATCCATTTGGTGTCTAAAACCAGAAGAAGTCATACCATATTTTGTGTTCCCATTCTTAATAGGGGGTAAGTCAGCTTGGGGGTGAGACTGGGTGGGAGAAGAGGAGGCTACTTTAGATACAACACAGGCTGGTATTCATGAGACATCTGGAAAAACCCAGTCTTCGTGTGGGCAGAATGGACAAACATGGGCTGAACAACCACAGCTGGATAATGGGTTTGTAGCTGTTGTTAAAACTGCTGGCCAATGTGCTTGGCGGGCAGTAGAACTCTCTACTTTGTTCTAATCTCGACCAACATCATCGATAGTGACTTAAAAACATAGAAAATGCTGATCAGATCTGTAAAGGAGCTGGTGACAGTAAGGATTAAAAAAATTCTCAGGAGACTGGAACCATGGGCTGAAACTAACAAGTTGAGATGTATCTGGGACAAATGTAAATTTCTACACTTAGGTTCAAAAAAATCAACTCTAGATATACTAGTCAAGGCTGACCTGTTTTAAAAGCAGTTTATATGGTAGGTGTAAAAGAGGCAGAATTTTATGTTTGGTATGTGTTCAGCAATGGCCCACGTGTGATACGGTTCAAAAAAAGAATAATGCAACCCGTAACCATTCACAGAAGTAGACAATCTCAGACTGCACTCAAGAGCAGTGGAGTCTAATTGAACAATAATGCGAGTCACGTACGTAATTTTAAGTTTACTAAGTAGCACATGTGGAAAGTAAAAAGAAACGTGGGAAATTCTACACTTGATCTTAGCCAAAAGGCCGAGAAGCAATAGGGAAATTCTAATATATTATATTTTACCCAGCGTATACAACAATTATAATTTCAACCTGTAATCTGTATAGGAAATTATTAATGAGTTTTACATTCTTTTATTCATACTAAGTCTTAGACATCTGGTGTATATTTTACCCTTATGGCACACCTCCACCCGCACTAGCCACATTTCACGCGCTCAGAGGCCAAACACAGACGGTGGCTCCTGTATTGGACATCGTACGGCTAAAGTAAGGTTGAGGGGTCCACTGAGTTCTGTTCTCGTCAGCCACACCCGGAGCATCTGGTGTTCCAGACATTTGAGGTTGGACAATGGCAAAGCATAGCCCTCCAGAGACCAGGTGAAGAACTGGATGAGAAGGCTCAGTCCAAAAGGACTGTGCCCCTCTAGTACCAGTAGAAAAATCACCAACGATACTGACGTTACGTGACTACCAGGGGAAAAAAACAAAAACAAAAACAAAAAACTAGGACCAGTGGATGAAAACTGTAGGAAGATTTTGGCTCAGTAAGAGTAAGTGTCCCCAACATCAAAGGTGTGCCAGCAGAAGCCAGCTGACCCACAAGAGAGTGATACACGCATCAAAGTTGCCTATCAACTCTGGGATTCAAGGCTTGGAGACACTAAGTACGACCGTCAAGTAAAATGACTGTCTAGCCAACAGACCAGAACATACACACCCAAAGATGTCTTCTCCTTCAAGTAGTCTTCTTGGGAGGGGACAGGTTTATTCTGGCCAAACCTCACAGGCTGCCTGTATAATTCTGGTTGTGGGAAATAGGGATCGTAGGGCCTTACTTTGTATAGTTCCAGCCCTCGAGGAGCTTGCAAGCGAGTGTCTGCGGTGAACATTCCCAGAGTAATGTTGTCAGCGTGCTGGCCCTCAGCGGACTATGGTGAGCAGAAAGTACTAGAAGGGTCTCTGAGGCCCTCTCCACATAAGACTTTGTGTGAGTGCCCCTCTTGCCACTGGAAGAACACTTCCAGTTGCCCTTATGGATTTCCAGGCTGGAGGGGCCTCTGGCTCATCAAAGATCCTGGGAAGCCCAGAGCTCTGCTTTGAAGGTCTCGGTACGCATTGGTCATCTCTACCTGAAGGTGCCATGGACACAACAACAGTAACATGTCCCAGACGCGGCTCCTTCTCTGTTACCCCAACCCTCAACTTGTTCCTCTGTGAGTCCAGATTTGGGGGAGCTCGCCATTAAGCTAGTCGGCCCTCTCTGACCTGGGTGCTGGACCTCAAAACCCTCACGTGGGGGACCTCTTGGGGAAGGACTTCCTTTCCTTTCCCAGATGTTCGTACGGGTCGCTGTGTGTCAGGCTGTGTGCTGGGCACCAGGGACCACCAAGGACGCTAATGGGGATGGGGCTCCTGTCACTGAGGGGCTTGGACATTAGGTAGAGGCTTGCCCGGGTAGAAAGGAGGCCGGAAAGAAGAAGGTGCCCATCCTACCTGGGCTGTCAGGATAAGTGTCACAGAGGAACAGAGGGTGGTGACGCTGGTACTGAGCTTGGAAAGCCCGGTTCTGCAGACCCCGCGGGGCGTCTTGCCTACAGAGATGAGCAGGAACGCAAGAGGAAGAGCTGGGGCCTTTGGGAACAAGTGTCTCCACAAGGGGCCTGAGGGTGACAAGAGGAGACTGCGAAGTGAAAAGAGATCGCTGACCAGGTCGTGAAGGTCTCGGATGCCCGGCCAAGGAGTTGAGACACCATCCGTATGCACCAGGGGACAGAGGAGGGTTTTAAGATCAGATCTGTCAGGAGTAAGTGTACACTTTTTTATTATAAGAATTTTTTTGTCCTGCCTTCATTTTAGTAAAAATGAAGCATTATGGGGCTGGCAAATCATTTCTGCATCCCAAAGACAGTGCGACATGTGATAATGACTGTGAAGCGCGGCTAAGCCTGTTAGCAAGGATGACCAGGGAGCGAGAGGCAGGAGTGATGCATTACCCTCCACCATCGTCTCTTTGTTTGAGGATCATTAGGAAGGGAACCATTAGAAAAACGCCAGCCAGGTAATAGGAGGGAAACAGGTCTTGGCAGGGCTGTGTTTCCCATGGAGAAATTAGCAAATAAAATTCAGAGAAGAAAGCGGGGGCTTCTGGGCTCACCCCGTGGGGCTCCTGGGGAATAATGGCACATGTGGCTCCCACCTGAGGAACCCTTGATGAGGCAGCAGACGTGTCCGACATTCTGTGACAGGCTTCGGGTAAGCAGAGCGTCCTTCCCAGGCAGGGCCGTGGTCCCCAGGCCCATCACCCCTGGGGCCCTCTTCCAGGCACCGGGTGATGCACCGGGCATGCGTGACGACTAAGGCACCACTTGGTCCCCAGGAAGCTCACACTCCCTGATGTGGTGGTATCCGAGCCTGGAGAGAGGCAGGGCGGGCCTCGCCTCGTCATCCCCATCCCATAACTCTGGGCCATGGCGGGGAGGGATGCCGTTTACTCACACGCCCATTCCCTGCTACTTGACTTACAGCAGGGTCCTCTTGTCATTGCAATCGTTCAGGAGATCAAGAGCATAAGAGGAGAGGCGACTCACTGGTCAGAATGAAAACCGAGAACTGCCGTTATGGCAGATGGGGGTTATCCAGGGAGTGGGGCTATCACATCAGCAACTCTCTCTGGCTTCCGGTACCCGCTTATCCAAGAGTCTCCCAGGGCGCCTACCTTAGGCCAGGAGCTAGGGAACACAGAGGAGTAATCACAGCCTGTGCCCTAAGCTGTCCCGTTGGGGCTGGCATTTCTAACCGGGGTATGCATACTTGAAGAAATGTAGCTTGGCCAAGGACCTGATTTCTGGGGGTCAGAGTTGGACACACTGCCTTCAGGGCATCTGAGAAGTGCACTCGGGTGATGAAGAGCTGCCTGAGTTACAGGTGGGAATGGACAGGGTGTGGAGAGCGACGGAGGAGACAGTAGAGGCCAGGAGACCAGAGGGTGACAGCTTGTACCACCATCACTTCACGAACAGCTTCTGGCCCTCTCTCCTGGTGGCAGTTTGGATAAAAAGCAGACATCTCAGGGGGAAGGAGGGTGGTGATCTGTCTCTGGGACTCTAGGAACAGCCCACCCCAGTTTCTGGGGAGGTGCCCTCCACCAGAGGCGCTACCTCCTAGGGATACAGAACCGGGCAGGTGGCCGGAGGCTCGTCACATTTCCTGGTAGTGTGGCAGGGATTTTCATGTCACCTTGTATTGCTAGAGGAGGTTCCAAAGAGGAGACTGGATCTCCCCCGAGCTTTCCCACTTAGCTGATTCTCACACTGGTTCTCCAAAGGAACCTGGAGCAGTGTGGCATACAGGCCACGGAGTTGGCCTAACTTGAGTCTGACTCTGGATTCTGACACCCACCAGCAGCCAGGGGAACCTGGGCATACGTAACAACGGCATCCTCTTAAATCAAACCTGACCCGTCGTGAGGCTGACAGACAGAGCGGGTGCTACCTCCATTTCACAGATGAGAAAAATGAGGCCAAATGACTTTTGGGGGATTTACATGGATTTTAGGGAGTAAATCTAGGGCTAGAATCCAGGAACCTTATTGCCGAGTTCAAGATTTGTCCACAGCCTCTCGGGAGCATTGGCCAAAGGTGCCTCAAGGTCGCAGAACACACCCTCGAGAGTGCAGCTAAGAATTCCATTCCAGTTTGGTCCTAGATGGATCATTAAGGCAGCTCCTCCCAGTTCAGGACACACAGACCACCCTGCACGGCAGCCTCTGTCTAGAAGCCCCCCGCTCACTTCCTAACTTTGTAGCAAACTCCTACTCGTCTTTCAAGATCAGCCTCTTAGGTTCTCTTCTGAGAAGCCCTCAGGCTTCCCTTCTCTTAAACATCCATCTGTTCCAATCCAGCACCGCCTCATTCTTTCCTTTCCTTTCCCTTCCCCCTCCCTTTCTTCCTTTATGTCTGTCCCTCACAGGACTTGAGGAGCTCAGGGATGAGGGACTGTGCCTGATTCATCTTTTTGTCACCAGCTATCAGCAGTGCTGGACACACGATGGGAGCCAGGTGAATGCTTCGTAAGACTCAGGGGGTTCGGAGAGCTAGAGATACCCCCAGGATGACAAACTTTCATTACCACCAGCACCTCTTCCCTCCATGGGTAGACATTCAGATAGCCCATATGGCTGAGTTATAACCCCACGAGACAAAGGCCACTTTTTCTCCTCAAAGGAAAAATGTAATAAACCATGGGTATTCCACATTGCCACTTTCTCCATTGTGAAAGACCTTTTAGGGTGGGTGGGCGGGTGGGGAGGAGGCAAGATATGAGGTCTGAATGGTCAGAGATTATGATACTTCCTGAAAGAACCCCCAGATCAATACTGAGCCAGCGATGCCCCAAATTCCTTTGGAAGGATCTAACCTATTGGTTAAACTTTTGGATTCGTTGAAAGACAAGAGAGTCCTGCTCTTAGAGACTCCTCCAGTGTTTGGCCATGTCTTTCTTTCCAACATCCCCCTGTGAGCGGTCTTCATGGCTCATGACTAGTATGGAAAGTAACTCTGCGAGTGTTTTAAAGCACTATTTTTCTATTGTTTTAATGGCCCCAATAAGGGCACCATTGTTCCTTAGCGGTATACACGCTTCATTCTAGTAATTAGCTGTCAGAGAGGACCCGACAGCAGCCTAATGTTGTCCGCTCAAATCATATTAATGAAATGCAATCCACTCAAATGTCCTGAATGCATATCTGTAATTGCATTAAGCAGAGAGACTGGGGACATCAGGATCAAACTTCAGTCTCTGAACACAGCGTTACGATCAAGCACATTAATCCATTATTTCTTCAGAATCTGACAGCCAATTAATATACCAGGCCTTCATACACCAGGCAAAGGATTGATGTCCCTGTCATGATTTTGTTTTTAAAAAAACCATTAAAATGACTGTTTGTACTCAGGGACGTCAAAGTAAATGCTGGGTGTAATGTTTCTAATCAAAATCAATTGCTCAAAGGTGGAAAGGTAAGAAACAAACTTTAGAGGAGCACTGTCATCGCTCCCAAAAAAGGAAATTTAAAGATCTCAAAGTCTCGCTGCTTTCTCTGGAGCTTTACCCAAAAAAAGTAGCTAAAATTAAGTTCCAGTCAGAGTTCAAAAAACTCCGCTTCATCAAGTGATTCTGAACAGGACACGTTCAGTGCGGGTTCTTTTTTATTTTTCACACAACCAGGTCGTCCTTGTTGAGGATTTCACCGGTATTTACAACTAAGCACATGAACACGCCGAGCGAGACGGCCGGGCCCTGAGTCCTCCCGCTTCCCTCCACAGAGCACACTTGGTTAATTACCGAAGCCGCCTCGCACAAACTAGACCTTCTGCCGGACCAGGAAGCAACAATGAGACAAAATACCTCCTCAGGAAATGTGCAGAGCCGCGCAAACGTCCTATGAATCAGCCCCACTTGCAAGTGCGCGCAGGTCAGCGGTGCATCCAGCACCACGATAAAATTTTCATTAGAAGCCGCTATTAGGACGTTGTCCTTCGGGTGCTGGGGGGCACCGTTTCGGTGAGGCCGCTCACGCTGGGCTGAAATCCAACTCATTTCGGGTCCAGGACCGGAACGTGCATCCCTCAGTTTCCCAGGATCTGGACCCCGTCTGCTTGTTCCGTGCAGTCTCCCGACCTCTTCTGGGCTGTTCTAGCTACACGGCCACCCGTGCAGCTCGCCTCCATGACAGGTGGAGTGACAACTTTCCTGGGGTGACAACGTTCAACACTGAGTCCCTGCAGCCCCTTTTTGGGCTGGATTTGGCACGCCCTCCGCGGGGCTCCATAACTTCCATGCTCCCCTTTACTGGGCAGCTCCTGATGCCGTTTTGGAAGCGTTTTGGGGAGGCTGACCCCCTTTACTCGAACGTGTGAAGCCAGAGCAGAGGGGTGACTGCTAACGCGGGGCTCGGCACGCGGCAGGGACTCAAGGAAAGCTCACTGAGTCCGCTGTCAGGAGTGTTTTGGAGGCTCTTGATGCGATCTGCTACCCTGCTTCCCTAGACGAGGGCCTACGGGCATTATTCTGATCGTAAAAACAGTACACTGAATCCATCTTCTGTGGCTAGCCACACAAATATTGTCTGTTTTGAGTTTTAGTTCCGCAGACCCGTCTCCCTCCCACCTAAAAAAAAAACAAAAACAAAAAAAACCCCCCCAAAACCAAAAACCAAAAAACAAAAACTCCACTCCTCAAGTTACATCCCAAACCTTGGGAAATGGGACACGGATTTTATGAGCAGAACCACAGAAGTAGCAGTTGCCTCCTCAAGCCAGACCCCACGCTGGGAGAGGGAAAGGCCGTAATTACCGGGCAAGGAGTCCGAAGAATGTACGTGGAGACGGACGCGCTACGGAAAAAAGATGGGTGCGATTTTAGGGTTCGTGTCAGAAAGACACTTTTAATAGAAGAATTTACATGCTGACGCTAAGAGATGGTTTAAATATGTCCAGCCTTGAATGCAATCACCGCGGGGGAATTCTAATTATAAAGAAGGGTTTTGTACAACACGGAAGGGTAGGGAAAGACAAAGGGACACTTGACCTTTGCAGAGTCCTTACTCTGTGCACTCGGCACACACTAGCTTTACACACATTTCTCGTTCGCCTCCACGACCATTCCTGTGAGGCAGGAATTAGTGTCCCTGAAGGGGCTCAGGAAGTAAGGGGACTTGGGCAAGATCACCAGTGCACTGGGCCAGAGCAGAGTCCGAGATCGCCAGTGTGCCGGGCAGGAGTGGGGCTGGGAAGTGAAAGTCAGGTCTTTCTTGTTCCAAGCCCATCCTTTCTCTCTCTACCATACTCTGACAAAGGTCAACAATTTTCCTCTGAGGAAGAGAGCTTTAACTATCATTGAAGCAAAAACACCATTCACAAAATCCCGGAGCTTGGAAGGAGGTACATAGTAAAGATGTGAGCACAGTGGAATGGAGGGAGTCAGGGCTTCGGGGCCCGGGACGCTGGCATTCAACTCCTGGCTTAGCCACGTACGAGGCGCATGGTTTTAGGTAATTCACTAGCCATTTTCAACACCTGGTTTCCTCATCTGGCTGACGGGGATAAAACCACACACCAGGAAGGCTTGTGGGGAGGAGCCGAAGTACTTACAATCCGGCATCAGGTACAAGGCGATGGTTGTTTACTGCTCTCACAAGATACCAGGCAGAGTTCTACTCTCTTTACAAATAATGACTCAATTCATGCTTACAACAACCTTAAGAGGGGAGAGCCTATTAGCGAGTCGCGTCTTACAGACGAGGAGACAAGGCACACGGAGATTAAGGACTTGCCAAGGGCACTCAGAGCTGGCACCGGGACCCTGCAGTTTGCCTCCCAAGCCCACATGCTTCCCCACCACCTCCTCCTGCTTACAGGTTGATGGCGATGGTGGCTCTTTCATCCTTCAAGGCTCGGCTCAGTCACGGCTTTAGGCAAATGCCGCTAAGCAACCTCTCCTCTGGCTGAGCTGGCTGCTCCCACAGTACTCCTTACCCACAAACACCTCTGACTCCTCTACTCATCTGTGAGCACTCGGCAAGCGGGCCCTGTGCCCCCGTCCTTGTACCCTCGGAGCCCAGCCCAGAGCAAGCATCCTGCCACCACCGAATGAATGGATGAGCAAGGAAGCACGCGATCCCTTCACGCCCGGGCAAACAACACCGCCCCCCCCCCCCCCCCCCCCCCCCGCCCCGCATTCATTCCAGCCAGTCAGCCCACGTGGGGGGAGGAGGGTGGGCGGGTTTAATTAAAAAGCAGAAAGTCTAATAATTTACTTACTTTTTCCCTAGGTTTCATCATTTGAACGATTTTAAGTGAAGCATGTCACCTGGATACACTAGGGTCTCTAAATGAACAAACATTTGTAAACGCCGCTCAGAGAAGACAGACGTAAAAGGCCTCCACAGGTCACCACATCTCAGGATTCCAATCATGTCAGGCTGGCAGACAGGGTGGGATTAGATTTTTCTTAACAGCAAATCAAGACAACGAGGGCACTGATTTCGAGCTCTGTAGGCATGCTGCTGCTGTTCTTAAATGGATCATCAACATCCAACCCAAGAGCGAAAAATAAGCTTGGGCGTTTCCCCCTTCGCTGTTTGGCAAACTCCTATTCATCCTTTAAAACCCATGGCAGACATACCTCCCGTGAAGCCTGCCCTTATGTCCCAGATGGAGTTAATTTCTCCCTCTCCTGGGTTACTTCTACAGGTTTCTGTAATTGCACTTAACACATGGCACTGAGAGTTCTCTGTATGGGTATCCCAGCTGACAGCAAGGGCAGAGGCAGGGTTCTGCTCAAGCCTGGGTCTCCAGCTGTGAGCCCGGCGAAAGGCCTGGAGTAGGGGCTTGATAACGTGCGATGAATTTAACGCAACAACTGCTTCACTCAAATCTGGGTTTTGCATCGCCAGTGTCAAGGCAAGGATCAAACCATCGGGCTCAACTCTTAGCCCAGAGCTGGAATTTTGTTGCACCAAAAATAAAGCCCACCCATTTCCTAATATTTTTTTTTTTAATGTTTATTTTTGAGAGAGAGAGAGAGAGAGAGAGAGAGACAGAGCGTGAATGGGGGAGGGGCAGAGAGAAAGGACGACACAGAATCTGAAGCAGGCTCCAGGCTCTAAGCTGTCAGCACAGAGCTCGACGCAGGGCTCGAACTCCTGAACCGTGAGATCATAACCTGAGCTGAAGTCAGACGCTTAACCGACTGAGCCACCCAGGTGACCCCCCTAGTATTTCTATAGAGAAACATTTCTGAGCAATTTCTTGAACAACCTCCTCAGAATTATTTAGGGGGAGAAGAGAGCAGCCACACTGAAGTTCAATTCCTGGCTTTGCAATGTCCAGCTATGACTTTGGCTACTTGACAAAAGCCTTAGTTTGCCTGTGGATCAGGCAGGGATAACACCACTTGCTTTATAGGGCTGCTGGGGAGAGTAAATTAAATAACACACAATGCTTTGCACAGCGCCTGGTAGATGGTCAGTGGTTTTAAATGGAGGCTATTTAGGGGAGGCAGGACAGCTCAGTTGTAAAGGCCATGAACTTAGGTTAGTCAGATGGGTTTAAGGCCTGTCAGCCATGGTACATTGGGATAGTCAACCACCCTCTCTACGCTTCTCTTTCCTCATCCAGGTGGAACAGCAGCAGTGCCTTTAGATGGTTTCAAGGAATAATTGGGAGTGTCCGTACAAGTACCTAGCACAGTCCTTGTGCGTAGTAGGCCCTCAAAAATGGCTTCAGGGAGCCACGGAGACTTCAGCATCAGTTTTCACCTCCTGCCTCCAACATCCCAACACCAAGTTCATTCCTGTGCCAGTCACCAACGTTATCTGTGCGCTCCTGAAAGGCTGCCAGGGAGATGACTTTAAACGTCAGCATCTGGAGAGCTCCTGTTGGTAGGACTCCTGCAAGGCTCACAAATCAGCGTGGAGGAGGCGTGGCTTGTATCGGGACGGGGTTCTCCTTGAAATGCACCTCAAACAACTCCAAGCGTAACCAGGGGTCTAGTCACCTTCCTGATATCCGTGCCATTGTCCCTGCCATTCTCCCCCAGCTCCACTTCTCTTCCAGGCCAGGATGATCTTTCTAAAATGCAGACCGGATCTTGTATTTCCACTGACCACAGCTCTCCAGCAGAACTCCCCATCTCAAGTTCTCGGTCCTAAAGTTGGCCCCACGGCATCAAGAGGTCTTCTGCTTCAGAAGGGTTCAACGGCCAAAAGGGTTCAACTTGGGTTAAACCAAGTTTAGCACACATGACTGCTGAGGTGTACGTATTTATCGTACACTGTCTACTTCTAAAAGGGGAACTAATTCAACTGCATTCCCAGAATCTCCAAGCCACAGAATCCTTTATATTCAAAGAACGCTCATCACTACCAGTTTGAAAAACATTGAGCACACACCTTAGAATGGAACTTGTAAGAGTTTAAGATTTTTCACAAAGCCTTCCTTTCTAGTTTTACTCCTCCCTCGGCCCAAGCCCATGTTCCGATAGTGCAGAACTTACTGCTTTGCCCCCACATTTCTGTGTATCTCTGCCTACAGTGAACACCCATCTCCAACTGGAAAAACTGCACTCACCCTTCAAGGTCCAGCCAAAATATCCCCACCTCTGTGACACCTGCCCCTCGTCCCATCTCACCCCCCACTCCCTCGGTCCCAGAGTACACTTTTAACAAAGGGCTGACCTCTTTGCTTGCTTCTCACTCCCCTGTCCTCTGCCCAGCAGACAAGCTCGGGGAAGGCAGGGCCGCGAATAATTTGCCTCTGCACACCTTGCGCTGGGCGTGCACAGAATAGGTGCTCGATTACGCCGAGTCAATGCCCACTGAATGTCAGAAGGAGCCCCTGCACGCAAAGTCATAGATTTTTTTTTTTTAACGTGGTTTAAATGCCTTAGGTTTTATAGTCTTAAAGACTTTTTATTTCTCAGAACATAAATCCTTAGCATCTGACTATAAATTCTTAGTGGATTTAAAGCGTCTTGTACTTTCTGCTCTACTGAATGCAGAATCTGAACAAGGCAGAGCCAAGGGGCTTTTCAGGGATCCACTGACCCTGCTCAGTGATTTTAAAGATGAAGAAACGGAAGCCCCGAGATGGGAGGGGCTTGCCCGGGGGCGGGTGCCCTGATGCCCAGGCCACCCTCTTTCCCTTTAGCGTCACGAACTACACAGTCAAGTCTTCAGAGGTGTAGAGGTGACCCATCGGGGTCTTGCAAGCCAGCCGCCTCCCTCATGCCCAGCTGAGTGAAGAGAACTTCCCACAATGACACTGAAATGTTCTGCTTGGTAATTATGAACTCAACAGTCATGATGGGCTGCAGCACATATAGAAAAGGCTACAAAAAAGTGACAGCACGACACCAGAACCACCCCCCCTCCGCCACCCACCCCCCCCAGAAGAGTTGGCCGGTGTTCACTCTTAATGTTAAATGATGAATTCTTTAGACAGTCACATATTTCTTCAAGATAACTCTGAAGGAACTCGGTGATAATTTGGCATCAATATCCAACTTATGTTACCTAACATATTTTAGCAGCTACAACTCCCTGTGTGAGATATTCTATATGGACAGATCTATGGTGATTGGTAAATTACAATATGTACAAGTACAAATGCTTCTAGGAAACGGGGCTTTATGTAAATATGTGATATTTTATACAGAACCCATGCTACCTACATACACAGGTTGCCGTGATAGATGTATCAACAGATAAGCCTTGAAGATGTTTGTCTTTAAAATGACTTGAACTTACTTCTTCTCTAAACAATAGATTGTGAGGTGGGCTGTACAAGTACCCTCTACATCTTGAGGCACGTGGGCAACACAGCTTTAAAAGAGTTAACATATCCCTACCAGAAGTCCTAACAAATTGAATCTTATTTAATTAGATATTGTATTTGGGGGGAAAAAATGAAATAAAATTCTTTCATTAACTAAACCAAACTCCCTTAAAGGCAACAATATGTTCCTCTCTGTCAGGACAGAATGGAATGAAATCTTTATTTTAATTGGGGTCAGACGAGGAGCCATTTGGTTTCAGATGCTTTGTTTATCAGCCCTGAGCTTTATGGCTGAACCGGAACGTGAAATATTCCATTACACAACCGTTCCACTTAAAAGCCCACTTTCCCAATGCTTTTTCATATGCTAAACGCTGTAAATATAGCCCAAACTAGCTTTGAAATTTAGAAATAGCATATTTAGAGACTCCCCAGTGACATTGATGATCCCAGATAGCCTTGGGTCAGAGGTGCTATTTCTTCTATTCAGCAACGTGGCTTCCCTTGGACGAGCGCCTTGTGGTCACCAAGAGTGGGCTAGAAATGCCATCTATCGTGCTACTGCCCCTCAGCAGGCAGGAGTATGCCCCCTGTAAATGCCTGAGCTGGAAGGTTCCAGATACGACAGGCACTTATCAAACACCTCCTGCATGCCAGGCTCTGAAAGACGACGTAGTATGGTGACCAAGGGCAAGGACTCTGGAGCTAGACCCTCTGCATCCATCAGAATGACAACCCTAATGCTTACCATCGGTGCGACCTTGGGCAAGTCATTTTCTGCTTCTGCTGTGGTTCTCTCATCCGTACAATAGGAAAAATAATAGCGTCCACTTCACAGGGTTGGTGTGAAGCTAGATGGGTAACGTGTCCAGTGCTTTGAAGAGTGCTCGGCACCGAGTAAGCACTGTGACCACTATTGTTTTTAATAAATATTTCCACATTTGTCCTCACGACAGTTTACTGAGGTACGGGTGAGTACAGCCCTTTCACAAATGAAGAAATAGGCTCAGAGAGGGTGAGTTATCTGTTCACACAGCCATTTCAACCCAGACTTGTCTTCAGTTCAGGCTCTTTTCCACTAAGAGATGTCGCTTCTGGCCTAAAACGGAATAAACACCTATTGAAACTTCAGAACCCAGAGATGGCTCCAAATTTCCACATATGCTGAAACGCTTATAATATTTTTGTCTGGGTAACTGGGCAGAGAGGAGTAAGTGTAATCACTACCATTTTCTCTTGCGAGATCCATAACTTCTGTCCAAAAGGAAATTCCAGTAGATTTTATGATCTCCAAAAAGATGACCTAAGTCATCTGATGTAGCAAATGATTCAAGCACAAAAACTGGCATCTTTATTATAATGGAGAAGAACAATAGTTACGATTAAGTGTATTAACTCCTTCACTGTGCGTTTATGGGCAAGGCTCTAGGCTGAGAGCCACGCAAGTTGATTCTGTGAGATTAGGATCTTCTCTCCCAAATGGATGAAAGCAGGGAAATATTAACATAGGAAAATAATTTTTTTTTTTTGTCTTAAAATAACTAGTGTTCAGAGAGTCAAAAGAGAGTTTTCCATTTCTACAGTGAAATCTCGTTCCATTTTGTTCGGTTTCCCTTAAACTGCGTTCACTCAGAAAACAGCTCTCTTTTTATCTTTCAAGTTCTAACATCAAAATCCATCTAGAGTTTCAGAATTTTTTGTCAAGCACGTCGGCAACGGGTTAATGATGACATTATCTGACAGTTCCCAAACAGCAGAGGCAAAGAGGGATGGAACTAATCAAGAAAAACATTGCCTCAGTTAGACTTGGCAAACCCAGAGCCAACGTTACACAAGACAAGCCTCCTAAAATGAAACTGGGAAAGTAGCAAAAGTTTTGGCAAAAGGCACATTTTTTTACTTTCATTCTCAGTGAGGACGATAGATTATATTATCTGCACCTGATAGGAAAGAGTTGAATCCCAGTATGTCTTGAAATTTGCATTCACACACGCTTACAGAAGAGAGAGCCATTTTCAAATAAATGCGTCATTCATGGTTTGTAAATTCCAAGATGACACCCATGAAGTTCTTGCTCTACATTTTCCCATCTTCCGTGAGAGGCTCTGTTCTGGGAAATGTAATAAAATGAGCTGTTTCTTGCAACTTCACAGCAGGTATTCTGATTTGATGGTAAATCACTTTTCTTTACTATTTTCACATAATTGTGCCGTGATCCTTTGACACGTTGAAAAAAAGGTAAAGGGATGTCCACATGTATGTAATTCACTAATTGCATTTCTTCAGTGAAGGAAAATGCTTATGTTAAAGTTATTGATTTTCTTAACCAGAGTTCAAAGCGAAGGTGCCATGAACATCTAAATAAATATCAAGGAAGTGTCAAAGGTAACCAAGGAGGGACCAGGTGAAGTGTGAAGTGTTAATTATATCTAAAAAAGTATAAAAGAATAGAGGAAAAAGACAGATATACTGAACTTCCAATTATCATAATGTTGCCTTCTTCCTAACACATTTTCAAACTTGAAAAAAAACCCACAGAAGCCAGAGGAATTCAGAGTCGGGGACCCCCGACTGTGGCCTGCATACATCTTACGCTCCGTGTGCACACAGTTCATTTAAATATAAAGCAGAGTTATGACTTACATAACGCATATTGACGTCACGATCTACCATTAGCCCTCAGAAGGCGCAGCGAAAGAACCGGACAGGAAATGAAGGAAGGAAACAGATGGGGGAAGACCGTTTTGCGTCTGTTGGGCTGTGCAGTAGGGATACTGTTTCAAAGGTGAGCAGGGGATGGTTCGCCTGATGATCTTCACGCTCACGCACACACCAGCACATGGAGATAATTTGCAAAAAGAAGGTGCCCGCTGGATAATGAATACACACACGGAATCGCGGACGGGCTCGGCTCTGGGCAAACGTCAGGAGCTTCAGTCTGTCGAAGGTGCTCACCGCTAGACAGCACACGAGCAAGTACAGCGGCACGGGGCGGGGGGGGGGCGGGGGGTGTCTTCTAGGCACCAGTCGGCTGCCTAAACTCGTCTGGACCTCGGTTTCCTTATCTGTAAAGTGGGGATGGCAACACTCACTGGGAAGGGCTGGGGGGAGGATTAGGGGTGCTGCAGCGCAGCATCTCACGTGCGGAGGTGCTCGCTCCACAAAGGGACCTGGCAGGGACCGCCCCATCTTCACCACCTTCTTCCCAGCCTTCCCCCTGGGCTGCCGACAGATGGCACACTCCCGGGGAGCGCACAAGGGTGCCTTCAGTACTCCTGGGTGGCACCAAACAGGCCTCTACAATGTTAGATGAACTGACGAGGGATAAAAGCCTTCTGATTCTCCAGCTCCGGGCCCGACTTTCCTCTGAAACTCCAAGGCCTGTCTTCCCAGCACGCTGAGCGCCACCCCTGGGATGACCCAGGCGGTCCTCAAACCTGGCACTCCCGTCACTGAAGTCTCTGCCCCGCCACTCGGCCTGTAGGCGTTCTGGGCCTCGGCCAAGAAATCTCCACTCATTCACTCGCTGGGTTCTGTGTTCGGCCCCGTCTCCAACTTGCCCGTCTCTGCTCCTCCTCCACTTCTGAGAAGCCACCTACTTCGGATGAAACCACCTGCAAAGTATCTCCAGCTGTCCCTGCCTCCTCGCTCCTTTTTGCTCCCCCTCTCGGGTCAGCAGAGTCGGCCTCTTCAAGGACAGCTCACAAGTCCAGACAAACGTGCCAAGCACCGCGGTCCTCCCCAAGGCCCCAGCAGCACTGCCTGAGGCCTTGAGCATCCCAGAGTTTCGCTCTCGTGCCTCCTGCCACACTGAGAGCTCCTCAGGTTCCCTGCATCTACCCCGGCACTGCATCGTTCCGCGGCACTTTCTGCCTTATTAAGCACGCGTCTGCTTGCCGTGTTTAGTGAACGGCGGCCACCTGAGATGGGTAGAGTGGGGGGTTGTTATTCCCATCCGACAGGGGAGGAAGTTAAGGGGAGGAGAGTAACCCATGTGAGGTCACACAGCAAAACTGACAGAGTGAGATGCGACCCAGGGCTTGGGACTCCACTTACTCCACTTGGCTGGCCTTTCCGTATTTCCCTCCCCGCAGCCAGAAATGCACACACCTCACCTCCAGCTCACATTCCAGCTACTGCTGTCAACTGCTTCCAAGGAGTGTCGTGGCCCTGAGGCATTCTCCGAACCGGAGGGGGTGGGGGGTGTGTGTGTGTGGGGGAAGAGCCTGGGTCCTTTTCACTAAAATAAGCAAAGCTTCCTAACAATAGGAGCATTTTAAAGACGGAACAGTTGCGTCAGAAGAAAGCGAGCTTCCTGGCACGGGAGGTGTGCAAGCAGAGGCTGGAAGGCCTCATGGTGGGGTTGGGGGCGGGCTGTGGAGGACTGTCGTGGAAGAGACTCAAGTGTGGAACAGGTGATGAGATCCCTCTAGTCTTAAGATCCTCAAACGCAAAATACAGATTAGGAAAACAAGGTGAGCCCAGAACAGGTCAGGAAGCAGGACGCAAAGAAGTCATCTTCTTCCTGTGCCTGCCGAACTCCTACTCAGCCCGAAGGCCCCATTCGAATATCCCTGCCTCTAGAGAGACTTCCCAGACTCCTTCGCAAGGCAAGAATCCCTCTGCTATGCTTTGTTTCTTTTTTGTTTTTGTTTTGTTTTTTTAGTTTACTTATTTGAGAGAGACAGAGAGAGTGTGTGTGTAAGCAGGAGAGGGGCAGAGAGAGAGGGGGAGAGTGAGAGAGAATCTCAAGTAGGCTCTGCACCGTCAGTGCAAAGCCCCACATGGGGCTCGAACTCACAAAGCATGAGATCATGGCCGGAGCCCAAAGCCAAGAGTCAGATGCTTAAACGACTGGGTCACCCAGGCGCCCCCTCTGCTATGCTTCTGGCTCTCTGCTAAGAGCCCAGATGTCAGGGGGATCCAGACCTGGCCCCAGTCCCGGCTGTGGCATCAGTAGGGTGGCCTCAGCAAAGCTCCTCTGCCGCTCCGAGCTCAGGTTGCCGCGAGGGTCTGAGAACTAACGTAGGCGAAGAAGTCGGCCCTGTGCCTGGCACGGAGCAAGTGCGCAGGAAGTGGCAGCCGTCCCGGCATGGGCAGCTTCGCCGGACAAGCTCTTGCTGGGGACAAAGCAGCTGCTCGGCCAACGTCGGCCGACAATGGAAGACACTGACAATCGACCGATGACAGCAGCGGTGGCACCGCAGAACACAGCCTGGCTTCTCAGCAGACCTGGGTCTGCTCCTAGGTTGGCCACTTTACGGGCTTGAAACGCTGGGAAAGTCACCTCATCCTTCCAAGCCCCAGTTCTTTCCGTTGAGAAACGGGACCAAAAACTAGTTCTGTGCACCTCCCCCCTTAACAGCGGGCTTTGTGGACCACAGAGCGCCAAGCCATCGGCGACTGCATGACGCAGGGCGAGGCTGGCATGGGGGACAGAAAAGCTGCCGCCCAGCTTGGCTGGGCGGCTCGGGGCTGGCTGCAGTCCAGGGTCCCTGGGCTCTCAAAACAAAACCCCGCAGTTATCAGGGCCTCGTGACTGGAGGGTCTCCACTTCGCTTGTATGTGGAAGCTGTGTGCGGTCAATCACACGGGAAACCAAAATCAGAGAGGAAAATGACAAAGGGAGAGAGAGAGAAGAGTATAGAGGATCCAGTAGGTCAAAGTGTTCCTGGAAAATAAAAGCTCCAAACAAGAACCAGCAGAATGGCAAAAAGGCAAACAGACGATCAAAAGCAGGAGAACAAAATGCAGGACGGGAAGTCAGTGCCAAAGAATTGATTAGTCAAACATATGAATCTCTCATGCTGAAGCAGAAATATCACAGCCCCGGCTCCTCACTGTGGAGCCCTCTCGTCATAATGGGAGCTATGAAGAGGCCGGGGAATAAAGCAACTTTCATTTTTCCTCTGTGAACGCCGAGGGCCAGGCCCCATGAAGACCTCGCCTTGTGCTAGCTTCGGGGGGGAGCGTGGCCCCTGGCCACGGGAGTGGGGTGCGAGTGAATGGGCCGGCACTTGGCTCACTTCACTTGAAAGCTCAGAGGCCTCTATACATACAGATCTCAGGCAAGAACAGCATCCTGGGACGTGGACTTATAGATTCAAATGACGAGAGGTGAGTGTCCTCGGCATCACGGGGACTAGAGTTCCTTCGCTCCTCTTTTCAGCGGCCTTCCTTGCTGCACGGCCCCCTGGCTGTCGCAGCAGCCGGCGACGACAGAGTGCCGCACGGCTCAACAAAGCCGCAGGCAGAAACTTACCAGAAGCAATACAACTGGGAGACTCCCAAATCTGCGGGGTGGCCCCAGAAAGGGTGTACGTAAACTGGGTTGGCAACAATAAAGACCTGTGGGCAGCTTGGAACAGTGGAAGGAGGAGTCGATTCGGAGCCAGCAGATGTTGGTTCTAATACCAGCGTTGCCAATAATGGTTATGTGATCTTGGCTAAAATTATCTCATCCCTCTGAGTCTCGGTTTCCTAAACCGGAAAATGGGGATAATGACACACACCTCAAGAGCTGCTGTGGGGGTGAAGCTAAATGAGATGGGAAGATGCCCGGCAGGGTGTCTGCCTCACAGTTGTTCGGTCTAGGCAATCTGAAGAAGTCATGCTGCCATATTTGAAAACATGTCTGGTATTTCTGGAAACTAGAGAACGAGTTGCATCACTTGTGGCTCTTTTCTGAACGGGCTTCAGGAACTTGGATCTTTCAGGTTTATTACCATTGGAATGTCATTCTGAGGTCTGTTTACCTTTTGGCCTTTCTTCTCCAGCGCCCTATGAGGCGGCCCTGGACTGAGCTCCGGGTGAAGAGCTCAGGGCAAGTCTCTCTGTCGACTCCTATTCTCAGTGCAGCCCAGGCTTCCTTGTTTACTCCACAGCCACAACAAGAGTCAGCCTGGCACAGGGGAAGGAGCTCAGGCTTTGGGGTCAGAGACTCTGGTTAGAGGCCCAAAACTACCCCTGGCTCACTGCGGTAGAGGTTGTTTCTCTATACACATTGCATGCATGTGGTACCAGAAATTTCAAGCAGGAAATACTTTTTTTTTTTTTTTTTTTTAGGGTGAGTCCTACTGGACAGAGGAGATCCAACAAAACTGATACAACCAGAAGATACTCTATAGACTCCAGTGCTACACGATAATTTTCTCAGTCAAGATCTCTACCTCTTTTCCTGGTTGCTAGGAAGCCAATAAGGCCCAGGGTCTAAGGATGTCAGAGCTGGAAGAGTCTCTGGATTTCATCAAGTCCATCTCTTTCTTTTACTGTTGGAGCAAGGGAAGCCCAAAGGGTCAGGCAATTTACCCCCAGGTTACACAAGGAACTGGAAGTACTGGTTGGGGTTGGGGTTGGTGCTGCCCTGCTCTGCCTCTAAAGACAACATACAGAGCCTTGCCCTTGACCACTGGTAGGAAGGGGCTGGTTTGCTGCTTCATGGACAGGATGGGGTGATCAGTACAGCCAGGCTTACTGCTCCCTGGAAGGCTAATGGCCGTGCAGAATAGTGAAACATCTCCCCGCTAAGGATTTCCTGCACTGCCTGCTATAGTGTCTGCTTGAGATAGATCCTGGATGAGAACTCAGAACCTTCCACACCTCCTCACTGTGGCCTTGCCCAACACCTATCCCCAAAGCCTCTATTCTGTAGGATGAAAAAGATAGGAAGGAAACAGTGGGGGTCAAACAGAAGCTATATATATACATATATGCATATATATATGTGTACATATATGTATATGTATATATATGTATATATATGTTTACGTATAATACTCGAGAAATGCAAGGTCAACAGTCGTTTTATGAATTCCCAGCCTGAAAAAAATATTTGCCATCTGTATCGTAAACAAAGGCATATTAACCCAATACGTAAAAAGTTCCTAAAAATTGAGAAAAAGAATAAATACTCCATAGAAAAATGGACAAGAGAATCCTATAGTTCACAGCACAAGAAACACAAATTACCCTTAAGTGTAAGAAAAGAGATTCAGCCCCGCTTGCAGTAATAGAGCTATATGAAATTTCCCTGAGACATCACTTTGTACCCATCAGATTGGAAATAATCCATAAATTTAGCAACACACTTTACCGGTAAAGCCGCGGGATAAAAGGACAGAATGAAAGAAGATGCAACCCTGTGGAGGGGGATTTGGCAACATCCAGCAGAGTTATATATGCAGTTGCCCTCTGACCCAGCAATCTGACCTACCCCAAACGTATACTTAGGAAAATAGAAAATCATTATATGTAGTAGCTACCTTGTGTGTGTGTGTGTGTGTGTGTGTGTGTGTTTAAGTAATGGAGAGGGGTTAGGAGGGAGTGAAGATCTGGGGTAGAAGGAAGTGGGATGAAAGCCTGGTTTGAATGAACCTTGTTATATATTTAAAATCATGTTGGGGAGCCTGGGTGGCTCAGTTGGTTGAGCGTCTGACTCTTGATTTCAGCTCAGGCCATGATCTCACAGTTCGTGAGTTGAAGCCCCACATAGGGCTCTGTGCTGACAGTGTGGAGCCTGCTTGGGATTCTCTCTTTCCCTCTCTCTCTCTCTCTCCGCTCCTACCCCACTCGTGCGCATGCTCTCTCCCTCTCAAAAATAAATAAATAAACATTAAAAAAAATCATGTAAAATGTTCACAAGATCAAGGACTCCTAGTTGTAGCCCAGGGGCACTGTAAATGGAAATGTAGATAAGAATGGATGGCAGGGGCGCCTGGGTGGCTCAGTCAGTTAAGCATCTGACCCTTGATTTCAGCTCAGGTCATGATCTCACGGTCATGGGATCAGGCCCCACAATAGGCTCTGTGCGGACAGCATGGAGTCTGCTTGGGATCCTCTCTCCCTCTCTCTCTGATCCTCCCCTGCTTCTGCTGTCTCAATAGGAAAAAAAAAATTACAGACGGTAGTAACAGTTATGGAAAATAATTTGGCAAGTATATTAAGAACCTTAAAAGTATGCTGGTCTTTTAATCTAGTATTGGAACTGCTGGGGGTTTAGTTTAAGGAAAAACTCAAATGCTAAGGAGTCTCTGTATACAAAATTGTTCAAGCAAAACAACAACAAAAATTTAAATTTTCCTCGGGAGGGGCACAGTTAGGTACATTGTTTCACAACTAGTCAAAGGAATTACACAACTGTTTATAAAGACGCCGTCTCTAGGTCGGAGGAAAATCCGTATGGAGAGGGCCACGTGAAAAGAGAAGAAAACTGTACGGACTATATGTAAGCTCAATTATGTAAAGAGGCATAAAAACATGTGAAAAGATGCACCAAAATTTAATGCTGGTTGCCTCGGGGTAGTGGGAACGTGAGTGACCTTTTTTCACACGTTCTTCTGCCTTTTTAAAATTTCTGCAGTGAAAACATATTACTTTTATAATCAGAAAAAACAATACACATCATGATTTTTCAGATGTTGTCTCAACCTGGCCCTTCGCCCTGGTGTAAATTTCTATGATTGCACACCAAGAAGATAAACTTCGCAACTGGCTGGGTAGCCCTGAGTGGTATTAGGGCTACACCTACGTGGGACGGATTTTAACTAGCAGAAAGGACCCTCTAAGTAGGAACACTCAAAGGCAATTAGTTGGTAACAATATTATAAGTAGAAAAGGAGCCAAATAAATGTTTCCTGGATATCATTAATTTAGTCGTAGAACACATTCAGAGTTACTCTGATAACCCCATACCGAAGAAGGCACTCGTTATAAAGACAGCCGTGTGTTACACAAGGAAATGCAGACACAGACATGGTTCTGCTGTACCCAACGAAGATTCCCACGGAGACAGCAGTGCTGAAAATCACCCTTGGAAACAAACACTCCATCCAGGCAAATGAGCCCAGTGCAACACCGATTGAGTGGTCCCGCCCACCTCTCCCGGAACCCAGCTCCTCTCCTCCCCGGGCTTGGTCTGCATGCTATGACCCAGTGCAGGCCACTTCTTGGAACTTTCTTATTTATAAAGTGGGCATACTAATTTACAAAAAGAAAACTCTGTACACGAGCACAGAGAAGACTGGACGAGAGAGGCATGGGGATGTACTTAGCACAGTGCCTGGCGAGTCTTAGGGACCCCATTTCCCGAAGAACTTTTCCCTCTGTTCCCACTCTCGCCATGAAGAGTCCAGGAACCCTCATCTCCTGCCTGGGTGATCACAGGCAGCTTCTAATTGCTCTCCGTGCTTCCATGAAGGTCCCCGCCTCCCAGCAGCCAGCGTGATTTTTTTTTTTTTTTTTAGAAAGCATACAATTGAACGTGTTACACCTGTTTTAAAAACCCTCACGGCTTTTCACTGACTGAGAATAAAGTCCCAACTCTGTGTGGCCTGTAAGACCTTATGTCATCCAGCCCTGCCTAGATCTCTAACTTCAACTCAGGCCACTTGCCTCGTTGCTCGCTCCATCCTGGGCTCCCCAGTTCCCTTTAGTCCTTCTAAGGTGCTGGGTTACCTCCTTCCCTCTACCTGGAACATTTTCTCCCCTCACCCAATTCATCCTTCGCCTCTTGGGTGAAATGTCAGCTCCAAAAAGACTTCCTTAACCGCCCCGTCTGAAGTAGAATCATGGAAGAACTCGGATGACACGTTTCAAATGATGCGTCTGTCTCCCTGTTTTCTGTACCTATTTTGCCAGAATGTACTCTGTTCCTAGTCCCTACTGTTGGCTGCCTCCCCAACCCTCATTCTCTCCCCTCTCTTTTCTAACACAACCCCCAGTTCGTTCATGCCGCCATCCCCCTCTATGAGGACAAGTCATTTAGGTCCCATCCCAGAGGCAGGGGGTGGGTCCTCATAGCCAATCCCAGTGGTTTCATGCCCTTACCAGTAATTGGTCAGGGTATGGGCATGGCACTCAATTCTGGTCAATGACACATGAGAAGTCACCAGGAGAGTTTCGGGCAAAGGTTTTCTGATCTTAAGAGATACCCATCCTTTCCCGGCCTTGAAAGATTGTTGTGAGGAAGTAATGCATTGAAGTGACACAGTCATCTTGAGACCAGGAAGGAAGACTGCCTGATGGCATGACCAATAGGCTGAAGTTACGAGACTCAAGAATAAAAGAACGGAGTTCTTGGTATCATCAGTCAATTACTAAAGCAGCCAATCACTGAGCTGCCTACCTCTGACCCTCCCATGATCGATCATAAAGGCCACATTCTTTTAGCCACACCTGCAGCTGAAAGCTTCTTGGTACAGTATTCTGTTCCTCCATCTGGTGTAGGGTCTAACACATAGTAGGCTCAATAAAACTTATTTGAATGAATGAATCAGTGTTCACTGTAGAGTATTAAGAAAAAAAAAAATCCTGGGGCGCCTGGGTGGCTCAGTCAGTTGAGCGTCTGACTTCGGCTCAGGTCATGATCTCGCAGTTGATGAGTTCGAGCCCGGCGTTGGGCTCTGTGCTGACAGCACAGAGCCTGGAGCCTGCTTCGGATTCTGTGTCTCCCTCCCTCTCTCTGCCCCTTCCCTGCTCATGCTCTGTCTCTCTCTGTCTCAAAAATAAACATTAAAAAAAAAAAAAACAATTTAAGAAAAAAAAATCCTGCTGCTAAAGTAGGAGTCATACCATTTCTATGAGACACGTATTCAATTTTTGTTCCTCCTTTTTATGACACCAACTTCATTAAAAGAAAAAGGAAAAAAAAAAAACTGTAAGCACAGTCCTACCATCCTAATGTAGTGCAGAACTGAGCTGTTAAAGTGAAGGATCTTCTGGAAACACAGACCCCATGCACTGCGGCAGCTTACAGAATGCAGTTTCCCCGGGGGGGTACTGGCAGTCCCTCTGTGTGCAGTCTAAGTTTCAAGTAACTTTACACATAGCTCAGGAACAGGAAGAAAAATTTCCCCTTGGTGATTAAGCTTCCCGGAATATTCACAGGAAAAGTTTTCAGTGGATACGGAGTGAGTATCCGTTTCCGAATCAGCCCCAAGGGAGGCCGCCTCTTGGTTAAATGGCTTTGCAGTCAGACCTGGATTTGAATCCTGGCTTTGTCACCCCTAGTTGCTGTGACTTTGGGCAAGTGACTTGCCTGTTCTGAGCCTCAGCTTCTCCGTCTATAAAATGGGAACAATATCAAATTCATAGATTTTTGGGGAGGCGTAAGATTAACTGTGGTACTCATATGGTACTGAGCTTGGTATATTGCCAATTCTCGAAAAAAGCTTTAGTTACAGTAAAGCTGCTCCTAGGGCAATCTTTAAGTGTCACGATTCCTTAAAGAAGGGCCTTACAGGTTGAAGGACAGGGGAGTTAGCAGAATGTCACGTGCCGCAAGGCAGGTGAGATCTGGATTCCCAGTGTTGCCGAAAGCTGGCCTTCCTCCTGGGAGACGGCGTGGCCCAGTGAAAAGGGCATAGGCCTTGGAGTCAGTCATAGTTGGGGGTCTTATCCCAGCCGTACACTCAATGGCTGTGACCTTGGGTCTGACACCAAATCTCTGCTCTTCAGTTTCCTCATCCGTGACGGGGATCATACTGCCCCCACCCCCAGCCCAACGTATCAGTGGACTGAGTAACAGCGTACATGGAAAGTGTCTGGGACAGTGCCTGGCACACAGGAGAGCCACAGTACCTGCTAACTCCTGCCTCCGTTCTTCCCAATCACGTTCGGGTTAAAACCAGAAGTTCTCACTACACAGTGAACTGGGTCCCCTGGCAGGAGGGCACAGGAATGGTACCGGTGGCTTGAAAAAGATGACTAAATTGCCCAACAATGGCAAATACGTGTAATAAACCTATCCCACAAATGTTTTCTTTGGTTTCAAGGCCCTGCTGTGCCTGCATCCTGCCACCCCCTTGAATGTGGGGGTCTGTGCCTCTCGCTCACACAGAGAAAATTGGCAGAACCCTCTCCCCTACTCGGAGCTGCTGCTCGTGCCCTCTGCCCGAGGATGGCAGTGTCACAAGAGCAAGGGAGCTGCACAATGCCCAGAGATTTATGAAAATACGCATCTGAAAAAGGGATTGCTGTGCAGAGAGTGGTCGTGTGGGCAGGCCTGGTGCATGGGAGCAATTAGAGCCGGTTTGCAACAACTCAGTGCTGTTCTATTCAACTGCTTAAAGAATTGCCATAGCAACAGCAGCCACACATAGTAAAGTGGCAGCAAGACGGAGCAAACACTTGAAAAAGACTCTCTTGTTAAGCCCCCTCCCCTCCCCAAAAATGAATAAAGGGCCATTTTGTTTCTCTAAAATAGTCTTGCAATCAATGTCCATGCTTCATGCCAAAGTGGGTGACTAAATAGATGCCTACCTTCTTTTCCTTCTTCTTCTTCTCTTCTCTCTCTCTCTCTCTTTTGGTCCTAATAATGATAACAGCAGCTACCTTTTAATGAGCTCCTACTATGTCCTGGGCCTTGCGCTGATGACTTCACTTCATTCCATCAGCTGGCATCTACTGAGTGCAAACTCTATCTGCTCTGGGGACATGAGACATCCCGGATGCTGTCCCCACCTGCAAGGAGCCTGAAGTCTAGTGAGAGAAAGCCATAAGCAAATCTGCTTAGGGGAGGGGGCGGTATCTGAGCCAAGTCTTGAATGAACACTCAGCGGGCACCCACCAAGATGAATAAGAAACTTTCTTTTCCTTCAGAAAACTCACAGTATAGTATGTGTTCCGGGGCGGGGCGGAGGGAAGAAACATGGAGAAAACATGTGAGGCCACATCTAATTGTTAACATATGGAGTCAGGAGACCACAATCGGTAATTTCCTTAACAAAACAGATTTCAGGACGACAATATACCTCCTGTACATGTTACGGCACCAGTAGGCTAGTCCCCAACCGCAGGCCACATGGTCTGCTCAACACTTCATGTTCCTCATCCTGTTGAGGCCTTTCTCACCAGAACCATGGGAAGTGATAGTTCTTATTCCATGTGGACAACAAGATATGGAACCAAGGCTAACTAAGCTGTGACTTGCTTTCAGGGTCATACAGCTAAGAAGTTACAGAGTAGTGAACCCAAGACATCTTGGTAAAACACCCGTAGTGTTTATTTGGTAGGCTGAACAGATTTCAGGCTGACACGTCACTCGTTGAAAAGGTCACAGCTTGTTCTTGGAATAGTTGAGCTGAAACTGAAAGATACCTCATACCATTAAATTAACCTACTTCTAATGAAAAGGAGGACTAGTTAAATGGCGGGTGGGGGGGAAAGAGTGGCAACTCAAAAGAGTGGAAGAGATCTCATACCAGAGATGCTAAGTGGCTGGGTGCCAAGGGCTCTGCTCCTCAGCCTGCCTTGACCCGGAAAAGGCGAACTGCATCCCGGGGTCAGAGTTTAGAATGAATTTACCTGGAAATACTTCAGTGTATGGGATACTTGTAGAAACTATCTGGGTCTGCTCTATGGAATCAACTTTGCATTCGACAAATTAGAAATTTAGGCCACAAGCTGGAGCTTCTGGGAGGTGATGAAAGCAGGAGCCCGAGACTCCCTAAAAACTAAGGAAATGACAGAGCAGGCCCTTTGCACCTGTAGAAACAGCATGGTGACAGAACGGGTGATCTGAGCATGCAGTCTGAGAGAGAAAGAGAGAAGGATCCGGTGGCGTCTTGGGGATGAAAAGATATGTAAATGGGGAAGTTGACTTGGCAATGAATTGCACCTATCTAAAAGAGGCCACTTATGCTGGGCTTCCAACAGAGGGCACAGAGATGCTGAGAACAGGGTATATATCATACTTGGCACATTGTAGGCATTCATCCAATAAACAGACTTTGAATGAATAAGTGAATAACATCCCCAACAATACCCTTCGGCAAATACAACAAGAAGATTAAAAAAAACTCAGTGGTGTCTGTGGGGTTAATGGTCAGGCTTACTTCAGACTGAAACTAGAGTCGATCTAGAAATAAAGGCTGCAAACTCAAAACGTCCTCACGGACCCACAAGGAGCATAATAAACGAGATGAGTGATGGAGCAGGGCGTAAGACAGCAGCGAGTGGTGTAGACAGAGCCGTCATGCCCCGTCTCCGTGTCCTCCTATTTGCAAGCATCCCCCCATAAAGGTTAAAATATAAAATACCACTTGACAAACTACCACCCATAAGTGGGTTTGTTGAATGTGGCCCACAGGCTGCCAGTTTTGACCTCTGACAGAGGAATGGATGGACCACATTTGTCTTCCCATCAAAAATGCCTCTGCGATTAATGTCTCAGACTGGCCATGGACAGGGGCCTCGTCTCAGAGAGGGAGTCTGAAGGGCCGTCACTCTGTCGTACTGATGAAGCATTTGTACCTTTGGGTCCTTCAGTGCTCAGACGAGCGGATGGCGGTGTGCAACCTCATTACGGAAACTGAGGCGCATAACCAAATGCTTATCTCTGACTTAGCCACCTACCAGGAGGCAGATGGGGCTTCAACTCAGTATGTTCCCACCTCTGAAAAGCCGGGGATTACTCTTTATTTCAATAACTGGAAGTGGGGAAAGGACAGGGAACAGTCATGAATTTCCCTGAAGCGTGCTGGGAAGTAGGTATAATCACTCCATTTTACAGATGATCATACTGAGACTCAGGAAAGGGGGAGACACATTCAAGGTCACGCTGTGAATGAGCCTCAGAGCTAGGATCTGAAATTAGGCAAGGCTTCCTTTTAAACACGTGTTTTATTTCTACAGGGAGACTGGAGATGTCGGTGCAGGAACCCGGCCCAGGAGAGAAGCCCTCTTCCGGGAGAGGTCTCTGTAGGAAGGGCTCTTCCCCCTTCAGGGCCTGCCATTACGTACAACCTGGCCTCCTGGGTTAAACTGACCCTTGCTGGGGGAGTGGGGGGGTTGGCTGAAGGAAGGAGCAGAGCGAGAATTGCGGCCTCCCATTTTGAGGGCATCCCTGATATACGTGCTGTTTAAACTCCAAGAGAGAAGACGCGATTCAAGAGTTCACCTCAACCCCTGTGTACTAACGTAGGTGGCGGGCAAATGCCACACGCCAGAGGGCAGAGAGAAGACTGCTTTAACTGGATCCTTCTCTCTCTGATAACTCACTGAACAATAATCAGCCGGCATTACGATCCTTCTCCACAGGAGCCACAGGGGAAACAAATTTGAGACCGCGTTGCAAACCGGACAAAACGAGGCAGACCATGGAAAGTCCACTTCCTCTCCACAAATGGGTAAACCCCCCAGCATTAGGTCAAAGAAAACCATGAACGTTCCAGGTTCACTCGCCTAGTGCTCTCCACCATTCTGTTGAAACCTGCTCCACTCTCCCCAGCCGCTGACCCCTGTCCCTCTTTGTCTTCAACCACTGCCCAACACACACACACACACACACACACACACACACACACACACACACACACACACTCTCTTCACCTGGGTGTCACAAACTAGAGCCATCAGATGAAAGCCCCTCCCCCCTCCACCCCTGTCCTTCCTGGATCTCCACCCCCAGGCTTCCTTCCCCAGTGATGCTCAGGCAGAGGGCCTCTCCCCTGCTCCAAAGCCAACCCACCACTCTGCTTTGCCAAACCCCTTCCATCTCAGCGCCTTGCTTCGTTCTCATTGCCTTTCGCCGTGCTCGAGTTTCTTCCGATGTTAAAGCAACACACACACACCAACCCTCCTCCCCCAAGTTTTCCCTCATCCCTATAAAACCACATGGGTGTCACCATCTTTCTCTCTGCCTCCTACCAGTCAAACTGCCCACAGAAGCTATCTAATTTCACCCAAGGTTCCCAAGACCTTGTGGCTAAAGCCCACAGGAGATTCTCTGTCTTTATCTAATTAGCCTCTTTTCAGTGGCTGGACACACATAAGCACTCTCATCCCTTGGCTTTGGTATGTTATCCTGGTTTTAACCCCTCTCTCTGGATGGACCTTTCCTGGTTCCTCTACTGCCTCCTCTGTCTTTGGTATTTTAGATACGGATGTTCTCTGGCTTACATTCTCTTTACTTCCTACTTTATACCCTTTCCCCGGTTAATTATTTACCATCCGTATGCTGACATCTCTTAAAACTGTGTCTCCATCCCACCCCTCTCTCCTGACCTCATGGAATCATATTCAAAGCTGCCTCACAGGGCGTTTCTTGGTCAGATGTCCACTGACACACTCAACATGAATAAAATTGAACTCCTCGTCCTTCCCAAGCCGGTTCTTCCTCCTTCATCCCAGTGAATGGCCCCACTTAGTCTCGAGGGCCGGTCTTGCTTTACTTTTCTGTCTCCTCTCTGTCCCCTCGGGCACCAAGACCGGTGGATTCCGCCCGTCACGCCTCTCAAGCCCATCCACTTCTTCCATGCCTGTGGTCGCTTCTGCAGGCCAGGTCACCATCCTCTCACCCCTGGATCACACGGTAACCACCTCCCGGGTGGTCTCTGCCTTCATGCTTGTCGTTTCCCTTTGGACACTACCACCACAGCCACCTCTGAAAATGCCTACATATTCATGTAACTTTCCTGCTTCAAAACTCTTCCAGAGCTGCCCCAACTGACATTAGAATTCATCTGAAGCTTCCTGATTTGGCTTATAAGGTCCTCCCTGATCTGACCCAAATCTATCTTTAAATTTCATCCCCTGCCATGCCCTCCCTGGGCCAGTGTCCGCTACTCCCTGTGCCTGGGGGCTGCGTTCCCTCCCGCTCCTGGCTACCTCTCACTCACTCCTCAGGTCTCAGCCTGGGTATCACTTCCTCTGGGGCACCCTCCCTCAACCCCGGTTCCTGGTTGGGCACCCCTCCTGAGACCTCCCACATCATCCACTGTTTCCCCTCCAGAGCACTCGCTAGGCCATATTATAATTGCCTATTTGCTTGTCATTCTCTCCACTGGTCTGTCTCATTCCTTGTTGCCTATCCAGTGCCCAATCTGCTTACTGACACCTAAGAGGGGCTATTTGTGGTTACAACAATGAATGGACGAATGAGAGAAATGCCAAAGATGCATCTGATAATGAAAAGAAGTTCGAGTTCTGAGTGGACAGCCACAGACTGGTAGAAAAAAAAAAAAATCCACAGATTTGTGGTATGAATCAGCTTCCAACCTTGATTCTGCAACTGATTGACTTTGTGACCTGGGATTGATTATTTAATGTCTTGGAATCTCAGCTCCTCATCTGTAAAACTGGTGTCACTACCTATCTCTCGGGTTGCAGTATTAAATGAGATGGCACATGAAAACTCCTGCCACCATGCAGGGTGCATAATAGGCATCAGAGATGTGTGTTTTTTTTAAATTAAGTGAAAAAGTCTAATTATTCAAAAAGAACATTTTGAGGCACATGAGAATAGAGCTGGCTGGTAAGACACATGACCAGCACTCCATCTGCAATGATGAAAGAAAGCTAAAGGCAGGAGTCACGAACTCAATATCAAAGCTCTTCTGTGCAAAGGAGAGGATTCCTCCAAAGACGTTAAATCAGAAGAACTAAGTTTCCACACGTTGTTCTCATTACTTTCTTAGCAAGCAGCTGAGAAAGTGAAGCCATTTTTTCCCTCGGGCGGCCTCTCCAGGACGCTGTTCTTGTGGGAAAGCAATATTGTTGGTTCCCTCCAGGACCGGGGATCGCTCGTCAGAAACCAGGGTGCAAAGAAATACCTGTTGGATTTCCTGCTGGAGGCTGATGGTGTCCTCCATCAGGATGGATGTCCCAAGCCGGAGTCCTCGAGAGCATCCTAGCCCACTCGCGTTCCAGCTGGCCCCTCGTTTTTGACAGATTGACTCCACCTCTTCTCACTCTCCTCACATGTGTTCTCTTTGCTCCATTTCCACTGTTTTAGAGTTCTGGGTTGTTGTTCTTCCCAGAGCGATGACAACAGCCTTCTCACCGGTCTCTGCCAGGGTCTCCCCTCCTTCCAGCCAGCTTCCTTGATGCCCCCAGAAATGCAAATGCTCCCTGCTTAAAATCCTCCGCTGTCACTGCCCACAGAAAGACACCCAAATTTCCCACGAAGCAGAGAATTCCACAGACTGGCCCCTACCTCTTGGAGACGTCTTTCAAAGACAGCCGTATAATCCAACCATGCAGAACAGCTGGAGTTTTTTCTAAAGGGTTGCTTTGCTGTCCTCTCAATTTAAAGTAATATTTTGCTTTTTGGGAAACTCCTTCAAGACCCATTTCGAGTGAGTATCTCCCCCTGTGGGAAGCCACCCCTAACCTATCCGAGCAGAGCTCATCACGTCTTCTTTTGTGCCACTCTCTTATCTAGCACGTTTCTTCATTATGCTGCACTGCAACTGCTTTTCGTGTTTGTTTTCCTTATGGGACCGTGAGTTCCCCTGTCAAGTAACAGATGATCAATATAATATTTTTTTTTAAATGAGTGAATGACAAATTAATATATGTGTCACCCTCCTCTTTGGCTGTAATGCCCAAGCTGGGTGGTGTGAGCTCCTTCAAAATGTTACTGAACGACTTGAAATAAACAACAGATATAATATTACAAAGAAATTTTAAGGGATGTGATTTGCACAGAAAAAAAATTTGTGAGCTTGGACCCTTCCTCCCCGCCACCCACCCCCCCAAGTGATATTCAACACCCAGCACTCTGTGGGCGCTTAACAAATGTTGAATAATAACAACAATGGACTCTTTTATATTTATAGAATAACATTGTAAACATTTCATCACTTCCCTGTGGTTGAAAAATTCTAAGTTTAACAACATCTGCCCAATAAAACAAAACCAAAATTCTGCCACTGAGAAGAGACAAGTGGTATACAAACAAATCTTGGTAAACAATCTATTTAGATGGCCAAAAGAATGGGAAAGATGGAAATTTGTGTATCATAAAAGACAAAGAGGAATTAAAGTTCTCTTTCTCAGAAACAACTGAGGGTGATGATGGGAAAGAGTCCAAATAAAACTCTTAACTACCTCCCAGGTCTTCTAGCACGTGGCATCCTGCTCAGTCTGGGCTGAAGTCACATTCATCCTCCCAATTACATCCACTCACATGACAGGATAACACAGTGATCTGAAGTGATTTCACTGTTCTGGGGTTGTAATTTTTGGGGATGAACTTATTAAGTCACAGATGATAGAGCCTAGGTCAGAAGTTAGGCAGACCTGGGGTCAAATCCAGGTTCTCTATATTACTAGATATTTTACAATCTCAGGATTTTTTAAGTCACAGAATTAGAAAATGATCACCTATTTTGGAAGATACCTCTGAAGAGTTCAGTAGAACAAAGCAGATCAAGAGGAAAAGAAGAACACTTGAAGGCATGGCTAACAGGTTGGGAAGCTCCAACATATTTATATAAGAGTCTCCAGAATAAAAAACAAAAACAAAGAAAGCCTAGGCTTGGAAGAGAAGTAATATTTGAAGAGATCGTGGCTACAAATATTCCAGAATTGAGAAAATACATGAGCTCTCGGATTGAAAAGACACTATTAGTACCAAGTAGATTAATAAAAATAAACCCATTCCTAGATATAGTATAGTAAAATTGCAGAATATAAGATGAAAAAGTTCCTAGAGAGAAAAGATGATATTTTTATAAAAAGAAATAATAGTTGTATTGATAACAGACTTTTCGCCAATAAAAACAGACGAGAAAAGACTAAACTTTAAAGGGCAGCAGGAAAGCTATTAATATATAGTTTCATACCCAGATAAACTATCCTTTCAAAAGTCGTAGCAAAATATATTTTCAGACCTGCAAAGACAAAAATCACCCCAAGGAGAAACAGTAGTGGACACACTGATAAATTATAAAACTAATTACAGTTTTATTGGTAATGTTCTTTTAAAAAGTGAAACTAATATTCTAATAATGATAAGATTTGTACATGGGAGTGTCCAAATAAGTCTAGTAATACAGGAATTCTGTATTATTTAGGAAGAGAATAAAGATGCTAATTTAGAATTGTTAATTTATGTGATTTCCATATATGTAAGTTTATTCTGTTTTTCAGTATTCTGGGCTAGACTCCCAAAAAAAATCTTCCTGGAAAAGCAAAATGTCTCTCTTTTCCATTTTGTAGATGTAGTCTTCCTATAATATTTTATAAATGCTTGCTTCAAACTCAGCTCATGTTTTAATCTACTCTGTGGAAGGTGTGTTTAGGATCCTCTCCCCCCATCTGCTTTGCTCTTTTCCCCAGATGAGTCCTTTTCCCTTCCCTTTCAATTTCCTTCTTTTTCACATCTGAACTTCAATTAAAAAAAAATTTCCTGGGGTGCCTGGGTGGCTCAGTCCGTTGGGTGTCTGACTCTTGATTTCAGCTCAGGTTGTGATCCCAGGGTCATGGGATCAAGCCCCATGTCCAGTTCTGTGCTGAGTGTGGAGCCTGCTTAAAATTCTCTCTCTCTCTGGGGCACCTGGGTGGCTTAGTCATTTAGTGTTTGACTCTTGGTTTCCACTCAGGTCATGATCTCACAGTTTGTGAGTTTGAGCCCCGCACTGGGCTTTCCATTGACAACGTGGAGCCTTCTTGGGACACTCTCTCTTTCTCTCTCTCTCTCTGCCCCTCCCCCATGCTCTCTCTTTCTCTAAGAAATAAACTTAAAAAAAAAAAAAAAGATTCTCTCTTCCTCTGCCCCTCTTCCCAACTCAAATGCTCTGTCTCTAAAATTAAATTAAAAAACATTCCCCAATACTCTACTCTTTTTTTCCCCTTTTAACCTTTTATTTGACATTATTTTGACACAATTTCAGATTTATAGAGAAGTTGCAAGAATAGTATACAGAATTCCCATTTACCCTTCACCTAGATTCCCCAAATATTAACATTTTACCATAATGGCTTTATCCTTCCTCCTTTCCCTTGCATGCGCATGTGAACATATACGTACAATTATATATTATAAATACATTTTATCTGCATAAAGTATTTTTTTGAACCATTTGAGAATAAATTTAAGACATGATATCCTACCCTTATATACTTAAGTAGAATCAGTTATGCTACAGTGTAACATACATGCTCCTAAAAAGCACCATGCTTAGGGGCATACTGCTCAAAAACTTCATTGGTGACATGTTAGAAAAAGACCTGAAGTTCACCGTGGAAGTGTGTGTCAGGAGGACCGCAGCATATGGGCAGACTGTGGCGTGGTGGGAAAAGGAAGGAGGGATAGAACACTGCTGTGGACAGAACGTGTGGCTCATAACACATGTGGTAAACTGAGGCAGCCAGCAGATACGAGGGGCGTGTGCCGGTGTGCGTTCTGTGTATTCCTACACATCTTGGTTAATCTGGGCACAGTTTTCTGCATTCACCTGGTATTTCTCACGGATGAGATCGTGCATAACCAAACATGAAATTCACATTATGCTGCAACTGTTCCCGAACCTACCAGTTGCATTAGAACAATCTTGTGTTGTCAAAACAGGCATTATAGCAAACTGACTCTATTTCCTAAAATCAAGAACATATCCACAGTATAATGATCAAAATCAGGAAATTTGACATTGATACAGTAAAAATCTCATCTACGGACTTTATTTGGAATTCACCAATTGTCCCAATGATGTCTTTCCATAGCAAAAGAAAATCCTGGATCATACACTACATGCAGCTTTCCTTTCACTCTCCTTTTATCTAGAACAATTCTTGGGTCTTTCTTTGTTGCAAGACATTAACATTTTTGAAGAGTACTGGCCAGCTATCTTGTAGAACGTTCCTCAACTCAGGTCAAACCCTCTACTCTTACCTCAAACTATCACTGTTGGCTAAAGCACTAGGAATGCCTAAAATCTTCTGAATGTGATTCAAGTGCGGAGGTGGGGTCTGTAGCTTCTATCATAGCTCTCTTTGAAAACTCATGTGAAATCTGCATCGGGGAACCTAGAAAATAGCAGTTAAAATAAAATAACTGCCCTGAAAATAAAAATCCCTTCTTTTAAAAGAATTAAAAACTAAAAGACACACAGAAAACCTGCTCACGCCAGAAAGTCATTGGCTTAGCATCACCCAACATGTAGGAAGTACATATTCTCCACTGGCCATTTTCCTAAATCTGACGTTCGGATTAACATTCCAGGAAGGCTGTGGTGACTGACTGGGGAAGGAAGACTGGAAACTGACATTTTCCGAGCATCTACAATGTGGTGATTATACACGTTACGGTAATATGCACCTCATCCTCATAACAGCTTCTGAAATTGCTGGTAAGGTTCCACTTTTATAGATGAGGAGACTCAGCCAGGATGGACTCCTGTCTGTTTTCTAAATCTTGCACTCTTTCTCACTGTATCTTCTAAGAATTTCAAGGGTTCTTCTGTGTATTAGTCAACAGAAAAGGAACCAGTAAGGTTGCAGTCTAGGGCAGAAAATGAATCAGAGAAGCAGCATGTGAGATATGGATAAGTAACAGGGAGTGGCGGCCACTGCTTTACCCAGAGGTGGCACTCACCCACGCACGAGTACGTCTAGGGCATTTTATGTGGAAATTGCAGGGCTACAAGTTAATGTTTGGGTGAATTCTCTCATGTCGGCTTCCTCGGTTTCTGCTGTTGCAATGTGTTTCTCCGGCAAAAGGAAAAGCACATTTTCTCCAGAGCCAAGTCCCATATCTGGATCACAGTTCTACCTCTAACGTGGCTGCAAAGTGCTGAGCTCTGTGTCGAGCACACAGTAGGTACTGAACAGATGTTGTAAAAAAAAAAAAAAAAGCATTAAAAAATGCTTTTTGGGGCGCCTGGGTGGCTCGGTCGGTTAAGCATTCGACTTTGGCTCAGGTCATGATCTTGCGGTTTGTGAGTTCGAGCCCCGCGTCGGGCTCTGTGCTGACAGCTCAGAGCCTGGAGCCTGTTTCAGATTCTGTGTCTCTCTATCTCTCGACCCCCTCCCCTGTTCATGCTCTGTGTGTCTCTCAATAATAAATAAATGTTAAAAAAAATTTTTTTAATGCTTTTACTCATTTTAGTGGTGGGCTTTTTCTCCCCCAATGGGATTCTTAGCTTGACTAAAAAGAAAATGGCACAAATCCATCTATCCATCCATCCACCAATTCACTCACTTTCCTTAGCACTCCAAGAACAAGGCTAAGGAATCTACAGGAACATTCTGCTATCCTTTGGCATTCTTTTTTTTTTTTTTTTTTTGAGAGAGAGCGCAAACAGGAGAGGGACAGAGAGAAAGGGAGACACAGAATCCCAAGCAGGCTCCAGGCTCTGAGCTGTCAGCACAGAGCCCGATGCGGGGGCTCAAACTCACAAACCATGAGGTCATGACCTGAGCCGAAGTTGGATGCTTAACCGACTGAGCCACTATCCTTGGCATTCTGAGGTTTAAAAGAGGACAGTTTTAAATAATAGATAAAAAGAAATGGTGTAATAATACTGTAACTTCTCTACAACAGCGAATTCCTCTAGCTGGCGCCACACTGGAGTCTGACTTTCTCAGATTCTAAAGTGGACTTGCCGTTCTCTGTGCTATAAATGGGTTCAGAAAGATAGACTTCTTGGAATTTTGAGGCTGGTGACCATGATTTGCAAGGATGCGTCCTGTGGGGTGTCTGAAGTGTTGGCAACTTGAGAAGAGTCTTCCAGTGAGTCACATAGTCTTAGAATAGGAGACATGACGAGGCCGCTATGGAGAGGGACCCGGCAGATCATTCTGAGACTTTCTGTTCAAAGCTGCAGGGAGCAATTCATCTGCTGAAAGTATTTCTGAATTCTTTCTTGCTTTTGGCTTTTCTGTGTTTGGTCACCGAAAACCTGGGAGAGAACGTGTACTCACGTTCAGGTTGGGCCAGCCCCTCTTTCACAGCCACGAAGGAGATCCACAACCTCAACATACCGGGGGCGGGGGGGGGGGGGTGGGAGGCCACATTTTGAGATCCTTTAAGAGGTCTGAAACGTTTTATACTAGAAGGGTCCAGATCTCACAGACTCTGAGCTGGATATTAAACATCATGGTATGAGATTATGGTATTTGGAAATCATTAATACTTTACCTACTTTGTAATTCCACTGAATTTTATTTATCATGCAATTTGTATTTATTTTTTTTATTTTTTTATTTTTTCCAACGTTTGTTTATTTTTGGGACAGAGAGAGACAGAGCATGAACGGGGGAGGGGCAGAGAGAGAGGGAGACATAGAATCGGAAACAGGCTCCAGGCTCTGAGCCATCAGCCCAGAGCCTGACGCGGGGCTCGAACTCACGGACCGCGAGATCGTGACCTGGCTGAAGTCGGACGCTTAACCGACTGCGCCACCCAGGCGCCCCAGCAATTTGTATTTATGCACGAAAGACGATATGTAACCTATACTGAGTTGTGCAGCATAACAATAAAATGAGCATCTGTGAACCCACGGCTGAGATTAAGAAAACAGACTGATGTGATCATTGCCTTGTCTTGGTATCCCCTCCACTGCCTCCTCTTGTCCCTCTCCCCATACTCCACAAATTCCTATCCTCAATTCTATGTTTCTCATTCCCATTCTCATAAAAAAAAAAAAAAAAAGTTTTAGCACACATTATGTGGCCTAAATAATAATTAGTTCTACTTACTATTGAGCCTTAAAAATTGGTATCACATTGCAAGTTGCTAAGATTCATCCACGTTGCTGCTTCACTAACTCACTGTTTTTCATGGTGGTATAATAAATACTGCACCATATAGGGGCGCCTGGGTGGCTCAGTCAGTTAAGTGTCTGACTTCAGCTCTGGTCATGATCTTGGTGGTTGGTGGGTTTGAGACCCGCATCAGGCCCTGTGCTGACAGCTCAGAGCCTGGAGCTTGCTTTGGATTCTGTGTGTGTCTCTCTCTCACATTCTGTCCCTCTCTCTCTCTCTCAAAAATAAACAAACATTTTAAAAAATTGGGGAAAAAAAAACCCTGCATCAAATAAACATACTATACTTTGCCTGCTATCCTTCAATGGCGTTTGAATTGTTTCCAGTTTTTTTGTTGCTGTGGCAATTTTTGTGCGTGTCTCTTAGCCTAAATGAGCCAGAGTTTCAGTTTTATAAAATTCAGGTACCGATTTTATGCTTCAACCAGCAAAATAAGAGCTCCCACGGCTCCACATAGTCACAGACTTCCTAATTTTCGCCAGTTCAGTAGGTGCAAAAAGTGATGGTGGTCTTAATTTCAGTTTCCTTGATTTATTATTATAAAGTTGAGTATATTTTCAGTAAGTCTATGGACCACTGATGTTAATTCTCCTGTATAATGTCTGCTCATACCTTTGCCCTGTTTTAATGTTTCCTGGTTTACAGAAATTCTTTATATACTCTACCAAGGCTCTGTTCAGTTGCAAATATCTTCTTTCAGTCTGTGGCTTGCTATTTTTCACTTGCTTTACAGTATTATCTATTTATTTGTTCAGGAGCAAAGTTCTGTTGGATCTTCTCAGAGAAATAAGATTCAAAAACACAAAAAACTGAGGGTTCCTGGGTGGCTCAGTTGGTTGTGCACCTGACTTCGGCTCAGCGGTGATCTCACGGTTTATGAGTTTGAGCCCCACGTCGGGCTCTGTGATGACAGCTCAGAGCCCAGAGCCTGCTTCGCAATCTGTGACTCCCTCTTTCTCTAGCCCTCCCCCGCTCACACTCTGTCTCTGTCTCTCAAAGAATAAATAAATGTTAAAACAAATTAAAAAAAAAAAAAAAAGACAAAAAACTGGAAGTAGACCAAGAACCTAGAAGAATCCCTGACTCTTCTCTTACCCTCATCCAACCCATTAGCAAGTCCTGTCACCAAATTATACCCCAAATCTGACTACTCCTCTCCATCTCCACTTGGCCACAGGGTCTCTTCCCAACAGTCGGACTCCTTGACCGTTCCCGGACTTCTACTCTGGAGCGCCCACAGCACTTTCTCCACACAGCAGCCCAAACAAGCTTCTTGAACCTTGAACCGGTCATGCTACGTTTCTGCTTAAAGTTCTTCCACTGGCTTCCACTCTACCTGGCTCAGAATCCAAACTCTTTCCCGAGCCCGAAAGGACAGCGATTCCTTCACCATCTGGCCCTGGCTGCCTCTCTGGCTTTGTCTCCTGGGACTCTGCCCGTGTTTGCTCCACGTCAACCACACTGCCTTGCACTCTGAGCCTCAAATGGGCCAAACCCACTCCTACCTCCAGTCTCTGTCCTGGTTGTTTGTTCTGCCCAGAACACTCTCATCCCGGGCGCCTGTATACCAGTTACCTCCTATCATTCATGTTTTAGTGCAGATGCCCACTCCTTGGAGAAAAGCACCGAAAAGGAGAGCACCTCCCCTACACCCCTCACACTGATCACTCGCTACCTGTTCTGGTGTTTTCTTTTCTTCACTGTCTGAGATCATATGCTTCCATCTTTTGTTCATGTTTACTACTGGTCCTCCTCCAGTGCAACGTAAGTTCCACAAGGGCACGTCCTACACTTGTGGTGATACATTACCTCCCCCAGACTTGGGAAATCGGAAAGGGGAATTCTGGAAATTCAGTGGTGGTGATAATGGCAGCAGCACAGGCTTTTTGTTTGTTTGCTTGTTTTGTTTTTTTAGTGTCTTCAAATCCCCACCTTTAAAACTAAGGTACAACTAGGTAGCAAAACCTCAAAGGTGCAACACTGACAACAAAACGAGATGAACAGTGGGTCCCAGAATGCAGGCAGGTGAGTGCAAACCATCAACACCATGAACCTACAGACCTGCTCGGTGCCAGCATCGTCGCTGACAGACAGACACGAGAACAGCTGACAGGATCTTGCAGAAAGCTCGGTGGGCCAGTCTGAGAAAAGTCGGTGAAACTGGGATGGTTCTGACCTCTGCGACAGCAGTGAGCACAAGGGGCCGACAGGAAGAAGGACTGAGGGTTGGATGGGTCCACCCCAACAAGTCTTAGAAGTCCCTGTGGATACTGGACAAAATGTGTCAGGACCCCGTTTCAAGAAAGGGATCCACGCTGGGGAAAGAAGCTTCTGGGAGTGGAATCAAGAGTGAGCAAAACTGAGCAGGACGGAGACACGAGAGAGGAAGGGAAAAGAAGAGCTACATCAAAGTGGGAGAAGGGAACACAGCCAGAAAAGTTCAGAAAGCAGCTGCAGAATTTTTGAACGCTACCAAAAATGACAGAAGAGGGAGCTCTATGAAGTTAGGAAAGCGTTCTTGAACTCCATCTCATTCTCAAGTCAGGAAAACGAAGTTCACGTAAAAATTAATAACGTAAAGGCACTGAGGTCAAATCCGACAGAAAGTTCTAAGAAAAAAAGAAAGAAATGTCCACAAAAATATATCCTGAACATATGTCTACAAAATAGACTCAAACTGAAATCTGCGGTGTCCAAATGTGCTAAAGACATTAAGAAAATATACAAAGCATCAAAGAGCAACATATATCTGAATCATAAAAACTTAGAAATGAGAAGATAGAATGCAGAAAAGGATTAGAAACAAACTTAGAGGGGATATAAGGGCAAATCAACTGGCCAGATCATGTTTTAACAAAAGAGAAAAATGTTAAAAATAAAAATTAAAGAGAAATTCTATTTCAATACTAATATAAGAAGTTAAAAAAAGAAATAGAGATAAAATTTTTAAGTGAAAAATACTAAAGATAGGCAAGTATGATCAAATATAAGAATAATTGAAACCCCTGAAGAAGAAAAATTAAGCAAAGAACAGAAGCTAAAGCCTATCATTTGAGAACAATTTTCTTGAAATTAAAAAAGAAAAAAAAAACAAAAAAACTTGAAACTACTGCTTCACATACGTTGTAAGACATTATATCCCTGTAAGACCCAGAATGACCACCCAAGATAGTTTAATAAAATTACTGGACTTTAAAAGAGAAAGAAAAAATCCCTGGCACCTAGTAAAAGAGAACATGTAACTTAAAAAAAATTTTTTTTAATGTTTATTAGAGAGAGAGAGAGAGAGAGAGAGAGAGAGAGAGAGAGAGAGAAACAGAGTGTGAATGGGGGAGGGGCAGAGAGAGAGGGAGACACAGAATCCGAAGCAGGCTCCAGGCTGTCAACTCAGAGTCTGACGCACAGCTCCAGCTCATGAACTGTGAGATCACGACCTGAGCCGAAGTTGGATACTTAACCGACTGAGCCACCCAGGCCCCCCAAGAACATGTAACTTAACGAATGTTAGGATTATCATCAGACTTTGACAGCAACACTTTCTGTCAGAAGAAAATGGAATAACATATTTAAGATCCTTGAGGTAAGAAAGTATGAGCCAAGGATTTTATATCCAGCCAAACTGACTCATGTGGAAAGGGCACAGGAAAATGATCAATCTTTAATAACAAGAGGGAGTACTTGTTCTCATGAGCCTCTCCTGAGGAATCCACCAGGGAGTGAGCGTCTGATACAACCAAAAATGACTGAAGAGACATCACTATTCAAACTGGTTACTATGACCTGAAGACTAAGACCAGGAGGGCTGAGAGGGAGAGAGAAGGGCAAGTAAAGGCTGAACATTGCAGCAGTGGAAAAACAGTACAACTAGCCAAAAGCTGGGGAGAATAGGGACAGAATATGCAAACAAGGATTAAAAGGTTTTCTGTAATCGTGCTGCTGCTAGCGTTAGTATTGTTTACTGAGGCTGCTGTGTATGAAAACAAATTAGTAATTATGGGATATTCTAATTCTATTATCCACTGTGTCCTTTTGAGAACCAGAATTTTCAGTATGGAAGAAAGGAAATACAAACCTAACAGAGAAGAGGTTAGGCAAAAGTTCTATAGTCTTGAATTTGGATTGGAAGCATCAATATATATATACACGTGTGCGTGTGCGTGTGCGTGTGTGTGTGTGTGTCCTAACTCTTCCACTGAAGAGGCCTGGAAACTGACCAGTCAAGGAGCAGCAAGGATACTTAGCACCCAGGTTTTAGTCTTGAGATATTCTTTCCCACTAAAACAAACCCAGGGCTACCTGAAGAAATGTATGATTCCAGGTTTGGGGGTGGGAAATGTCCACGATAAGCCCTGGAACGTCTTGTAATATCAGATAACAAGGGAGCTATCAAAGACTACTAGGATCACGTTTAAAAAAAAAAAAAGTACTCAGGCACAAACCTGAGTTTGAATTTTATTAATAATAACAATCGTAAGAGACCCCAAACCATCAAATGTTTAAATCCACCAGGTCATAATCTACATATAAAAAAGAACTGGCCCATTTTGAGGGTGTTAGAGAACTAATTCATTATATTAAAACTGGCACATAAAGGGAAAGAACCAAGTATTTATCTTACCTTCACCATATGAACTGCACCACTGGGTAACAAAATAGTAAATGAGGGAAAATGTCTCTTTATAAAAATATTCCAACCAATAAATGAAAATTAAGTGATAAACTTAGAGCATCAATCACCATTTTGCAACTCCCAACAAATAAACAGAGGTAGGCTTAAGCATCACTGGCTACTAAAAACACTACAAGAGACACAACCAGACTTTGACATGCTTCTGATCGTCTTACTAAATACCACCCACAGTCTTGACAAAGGGAGTGAACCACAGTGTATCCAATCCCAGGATCCAGTTGCCAATTAGCAAGAAATACAAAAGACAGAGGAACATGGTAAACAGCACCATGATTATACAACTGGCAAAACCCACCCTGGAAATCTGTAGGTCAGGGGTCTTCAAGCGATAAATTGTAATGAAATGAAAGGGGTGGAGGAGGAACATATAAAAGGGAATCAAAAACCATACTTTTTTTTTTTAAATGGCCAATACGAAACTATAGAATCTAGGAATAAACATCTGGGTAATAAAACTATTTTTTAAAAATGGGAAATTTAGGATGGTGGTTACTTTTGGCAAGGGGGAAAGGGCATTCAGGGAAGGGGGTTTCTGTGATGGGTAGTAAAACCTTATTTCTCATCTCAGGCAATGTTAGTCTTATAAAAATTGGTTAAGCTGTTTGCGTGATTAAGGCAGTTTTCTCGATCTATTTTACAATACAGTACTTTTTTTTTTAAGCGTATAATAATATCTATCCAGTGGGAAGAATTGTAAAGATTGAATATCAACATTTCTGTCATCATGATGAGAATTTTTACCATCGTTTTCATTAAAACACGTATACGGTCTTCACTATGAAAAAGGATACTTCCTATCTACTCTACTGTTTCCTCATAGGATAGAAAGTAGAGAGAACTCAGCTATAAATTAAAGAGTTATTTTTATATAAAAATGAGTATTATTAATGGAGGAGGCTATGCATGCATGGGAACTGGAGGGATTTGGGAAACCTCGATACCTTCCACTTAATTTTTCTGTGAACATAAAACTGTTCTGAAATATAGTTTACTTTTTAAAAAGCCCAACTAATATGAAGTTCCTTTCATACGCCAGGCACCATGCTGTATTACTTCATTGAATCTTCTAATCCTCTGGGGCAAATAACATTTGTTCTGCCCTTTCACAGATGAGGAAACTGAAGCACAGAGGGCTTAATTAACTTGTTCAAAGTTACATAAATAGAAAAGTGGAACCCAGGTCCAGCTGAATCCTGTGGGCAGGTTCCATACTTGGTCCATCTCTTGGTGCCCAGTACCTACTCATGGAATTCAACTGCCTTACTGAATACTAAAGATCAGGAAACAGAAATTAAGACTACATAAGCTACTACCTGTGACATCACTTTTTGGAAGTCGAAAAGAGGCAATGAGTTCCTTTGAGCCAGCAGTCACAGGGACCCTCCTCTAGGACAGACTGGTCTGCTCAGCACTAGGGCTTGAGTCCAAGCCGGCAAGATGCTTTCTGCACCAAGATGAAATGTGTTTGGGAAACCAGAGAGATGAAGGAAAAGGCTACATGCGGCTGACAGCAGGGAGTGCAGCAAAAATGTCTTTTGTACCCTTGGAATGCAATGTCACCGCCCCGAAACACTGAATTGTCAAGTCCAGACTGAGAAGCAAAATGTCCGAGTTTATGGTGCTTCACTGAAGCCATCACCAAAGAGGACCAGCAGCAGACTGGGACCAGTGGCAAAAACATGAGTTGTACAGGCAGACAGACCTGGCCCCCAATCCAGCTCTCTCTCTCTTATTATAGCATCTACCTCATCCGGGGCTCTCTATCCCCTTCCACGGCTTTCCTTTTATGCACACTTATCGCCACCCGACACATTACATACTTTCATCTTTGTTTCCTGTGTCTGCCTAGAATATAAGGGATTCAGGGGCTGGGACTTTATTTTGTTCACTGCTCTATCTCCAAGCATCTAGAATGCGTCTGGGAGAGTAGGGTCTCGGTAATGTTTGTTCCAAGTTGCTGATGTAAATTATTTCAAGTCTCTCTGCTTTAAGTTCCTTAACTATCAATTTGGGGATAATACCATACACGTTTAACCAAAAAGATAAAAATAAAAGGCTGGAAGCACGTGTTCAATAGATGGGCTTCCCCCCCACACTTTTTTTTTTTTTTTTGCTTAACACTCATCAAACGAGGATAAAACTAATGAACTCAGGATAAAAGTTCCCCTTCAAAGGATAATGACCTTTTAAGCTGACAAATGACTTGCTCAGGACAGTCTCAAAACCTACAGACCATTTTGAAAGGAGGAGAAGAGGAGACTAAAAATGCATCACAGTGGGAACATGGGCAAAGAAAGTCTTAAGCAAATGGCTTATGAATAATGCCAGTGAGCTGTGACCGACAAGAAGAGGGGGAGCGGAGGCCTGCCAGGTCACATCACTAACAGGGACAGCAAACCAAACACAAATAATCTCCCATTAAGGCTTCCCCCAAATCCTGCCACACCAAAGCGCAATGTGGCTGCTGGTGAATTGGACATTCGCTGGATAAAGTGGAAGCTGCCTCCACAGTTTGTTGCGGAGGGCAGAGAACAAGTACTTTACACGTGCCATCTCATTTAATTCTTAAAGTAATTATAGGGGCGCCTGGGGGGCTCGGTCGGTTGTGTCCGACGTTGGTTCAGGTCATGACCTCACGGTTCGTGAGTTCGAGCTCCGCATCGGGCTCTGTGCTGACAGCTCAGAGCCTGGAGCCTGCTTCGGATTCTGGGTCTCCCTCTCTCTCTGCCCCTCCCCTGCTTGTTCTCTCTCTCTCTCTCTCAAAAATAAATAAATACTTAAAAACATTTTTTAAATAGTTTTATGAGGATAGCATTCCTCTGCTCACAAAATAAAAAATCTGTGGTTCAAGAAGGAAGTGATTCCCAAGGTGCAACACCTCTTCAGTGGTCCTTCTCCTGGAATCTCAATTTTCTTTAGCTCGTACTGAATTGGTAACAATAATACACGCAGAGAACCTCTCCAGCACGTGAACGTTCCAGGGCACATTTTTCAAGCTTCCCCCCAATGTCCCCGGGATGTGAATACATTAAGAAATAAAACATCTACTAGGTAATGACTGGTAGCTAATAAAACTTCAGCCAGTTCACTGAAGTTCAGAGTGGTCAACCGACATACATGACTCGCGAAACACTCCCGTTAGTTTCACGCTAAGCTCGAAAAGCTGTAAATACCTCGTTCGTATTTCATTATAAAACAGGAACCGGCCACGAATATGTCAAGGAGGCCCTGTGAAGGTATCGTTTCAGTGGAGATTCTTTTTCCTATTTCACAATTGAAGAACTAAGGTTCAGAGGGGCAGAATAATTGGCCCAGAGTCGCACAGCTGAGAAGAGGCAGGGTCCAGGTTGGCATCAAGTCCAACTAGAAATCAGGGGTTTTTAACTTTACCAGGTTGTACATTATTTGCCAGGGGTGGGGGTGGGGAGCATGCTACTACATAGATTATCCGGGTTCTGGTTGCTCCCTGTCTGACCTCGGACCAACTCTCCGCTCTTCGGTTCTATTCTGTGTAGAAGAAGGAAGGCTGATACCTGGGCGCCCAGGTCGGCTGGCTTCCTGCCCGTTCGGGCCCATACGAGGGCCTGTGAGGAGTGATGAGGAGGGGGAGGAGGACAGGAGGGCGAAGCTGAGCTTTTCTCCTCTCTCTCTGCCTGGGTGGGTCATCCAGCAGTGGTTCGCCTCCTCTCCGACTCAAGCGCCCAGTGCACACACCCAGAGGGTCCAGCTTTAGTCCGGTGACCCTGACCCTGACGCTGGAACTCAGGTACACCACCTCCGTTGTTTCTGATCTCTGGATTACCTCCCTGCCCTGAGTCTCATCTCCTCTATCAGCTGGATGACCATTCCTTTGAATTATTTTCCCTCTTGTAAACATCTGAAGGGGTTTTTGTCGTCCTGGATAGATCCTGACTCACACCCTGATCGAGGTGCTGGACTGAGGGGACCAGCTGGCAGCCTGTGATCCTGAACTGAGAGAGTCTAGTGATAGCTGGGCTCTATGTCTCAAGGTCACACATTGGCCACAAACCTCTGTCTGGCCAGACAAAAAATGCTTTGGAAAAGGAGCACGCTTTTCTCTGAGGTTCACGGCAAAGAGACAGGGGTAAAATGACCACAGTTGGCATCCTAATTCCATGACCTCAGAGTGAGAAAAATTCATCATCAATCATTAGCTACAGAAGTGTTTCCCAAACTGTGGTGAGGATAGTAGATGCGTGGAATGCTAGTAGGTATTTTGGTCGGGGAAAGGGTTTTGGAAAAATGCTAGGTTAAACAAAGTTAACCAGATTTCTTTACAGCAAGGCTTCAGTAACGTGCATAGCAAATATCTTAAAGAAAAAAAAAAAAAAGAGTTACAGTACGCGTTGTGCGACAATCCCCAATTTTATGTGATCAGAAAACATAATATCTTGTGGATCTAATATTTCCAGGAACATCGTTCTAGAAATGCTGGTCTATGGTATTGGTGCAAAGGCTCTTTTGTGACCATCTAGGTCTTTCATGGACTGGACCTGACCCCTTCTCCACTTTACCCTGGGTTAACTCTCCTGTCCACGCTCCAGTCAGGCGACAGTCCTCGGCACTCAACCATGCCGTGGAGTTCCAAAGCTCCTCGCCTTTGCGTGAGCTACTCTCTGCCCTGCTCCTGGGGAACTAACTGCTCCTCCTCTCGCAGTGCCACATACATGCGTCCGTTCCTCGGAAACTTCCCCTTTGCACCCGGGCGGAGCGATTCGCCTTGCATTCGGATGCCTACCACCTCATACGACATTCTACCGTCGCAGTTACCACGCCTCAACGCAACTCTCTCTCTGCCCTGCACTGTCTTTAAGCACAGCGATCGAGTCTTAGGCAGTGTGTGTGCGAGCCAGCGCCCAGGGCAGGGTGGTTACTGGCCAAGTTTGTGGGGGGGCAGGGAAGCGTTGTTTGTCCCAAGAATTTATATTTCTTTATTTACTTAATTTATCTCTATGCCCAGTGTGGGGCTCAAACTCACAAACCTGAGATTAAGGGCTGCAATGCTCTACCAAATGAGCTAGCTAGGCACCCCAAGTACACCAAGATTTTAAATACTTGTATCATTTTCAGCTAGCAAGGCTGGATTATAATTAAATCTCACATTAAATCAAATAAAAGTTCCATTGTTATGATGCTTCCTCATAAGTTAACTTTATATGAATGCAGCTACTTTTATGATGTAAATAACCGATTTTTTAAAAATCCTAAAATCAACGGACTATCAAGAAAGTTCAGCACCAGGATTAACACTGCCATGACAAAACTCACCACTAGGTGTCAGCCCAGGAAAAGAGGAGGGCGGGCTGCCCTTTCAAACGTTTTACTTTTTCATCCAATTATCACCACAAGTATCAAATATTTAAACAACAAAATATTAGGCAATTAAAATTATCTATTAAAGGAATGTTTTTTTAAAAGACGTCTAAAATTTCGACATTTCCCCTTTGCAAAAGAATTTATAAATGGTGTTAGTTTAACCTGTATTTTTCAAGAAACATTTGCACAGATTGGAGACATTGACTCCTAAGAGGGAACCAGCTCAGTTTGCTTCTGAAATGCCCTCAAACTGTACGTAACATGGACCATATGGTAATCACCGTTGCGGCAAGTGGTCAGAGGAAAGAGCACGGTTGCTAGAATCAGACAGATGGACGGTCCGAATCCTGGCTCTGCCACTTCTTGAAAAAGTGACATGACCTTTCTTAGCCTTGGTTTCTCATCAGTAAAATGGGGACACTGTCTCCATATGGGGGCTGTAAAAATCAAATAACGGACAGTCTAGCATATAACAAATGCTTTATACTGTTTTCTTTTAAGACTTCAGGTCTTAATGGTTTACTTAACAAAGCTATGTTTCAGCTCCCAAACAACTAAGGACATTATAGGTAAGGACTATTATAATGTCACTCCCTCCACAGATAATTATTAAGCCCCTTCTGTGTATCAGGCTCTGTGCCAGGGATACATGAGTAATCATGACACTCTACTGCCTTCCAGAGGTTTCTATTTCTTTGTGAAAGACTGAATGTGATACAGCCGGGTATTTCTGAGAATACCCACATCCCACAGAAAGTTAGCGTGGATGCATGTCTGGGAGGTGGGGAGAGGGAAATAAATCCACAATGTTATCTTCTAATCATCACAAACACCATAATGTCCTCCAGAGAACAAATCCACCATCACTCTGTCTTAGGTTACTGAGCCACTACTGTGTGCCAGGGGTAGAAGAAAGAATAAGACAGAATCCTGTTCTTAAGCTCACAGTCTGCCTAGTTCATGGGGCCACAGCTCACTGTTGCAGGCTCTAAATTGTCAAATGTTATCACTGCTTGGAAATGGATCAGAAAGGTTTCCTTTTCAGAGTCTCCATAAAAAAGTAAAAGACCCTAAAGTGAGATCATTTGACTTAAAACTCCAATAATAGCAACCACTTCTCTTTGCTGCTGCTTCCGCAAAGATACAGTATTGAAAACTGAGTTTATTCCAATTAATACACTCACCTCTCTAATGCTCCTAACTAGAACTGAGCATTTACTGCACGTGGTGATTTCGTGCAGGGGGATCTTCTGCAGACCCTAACTGCCTGTGGTTAGCTACCAGGTAGCTGCTGGGTTGTGCCTTTGTTTTACATCTATACATTCACAATATGGTGTTTGTGTCACATTCTTCTTCTCACACTCTAATGGAGCTGCGTTTTGTTTTGCTTTTTAAACTAAGCATCTCTATTATGTAACACTGGAATATGACCACTAGTCTTCCCGATGCACAGCATGGGAAAACAGGTACCATTCATTCATTTGTCCATCTACACATTCACCAAATATTTAATGAGCACCTGCTAAATATCAGACTATGTGAGGGACCTCAAGGAGTACAAAATGTGGTCCTGTCCTATAGGAACAAAGTAAGAAAGGAGCCAGGATTATGATAGGAGATCAAGTAGAAGCACAGAACTCCTCCTGGATGGTCAAGACACACTCGCCGTGGTTTATTTTTTCAAGTATTTTAGGACATACAGGAATTTCATTTTGGTCATATTCAGTGATGCTTTTCGAACTCATTCAGATAAGCTCGGTCATCGTGTTTAAGAGGATTTCCTTCCAGTTCTCATCTTCTTTAACGTAAGGACCTACGTTGTCCTTGGGCAGCCTAGAGCAATGGCTCTCAGGCCAGTGAGCGTTTGTGGTGTGGCTTCAAGATGCCAGCAACATAGGGGTCCCCGCCCTGGGAGGTGGACCGTGGAGATTGGGGCCAATATCGAATGATGGTCACCTTCTCCCAAGAGGCAAGAAACGTTTGAATGAAACAGAAAAAATATTAACTATATTTTCTCTTGCACATTTAAAGAAAATCGATTCTAATGTATTTCTTAATTTTAAACCCTTGGTACCTACCACCCCCGTATTTGCCTGTAAGTGCCGGTGAGCAATACCATTAATAATTGTTTCCTTCAGTATTTATTTGATATTATGTGTCTTCTTACACATCCTTTATGTAGCATTTGAGATAAAAGCCAAACTTTCAGTTACTTCAAAAGACAGGAATAAATGGGCCGGAATCTCACTGTGTTGTGACTGGTTTCAGGTAATCTGACACTTAAGCAAGAATGGACCCCACTGTTCCAGAAGATGGCATTCTCCTCTTCCTCCTTTACTCCCTTGACCCAGGAATGGTCGTCACTATCACTTAGTTAATATCTACTGTCAGCAGAAACACTGTGCTGTGCTTGACATACATTACTGCTGTTTTTCTCAGCAGTCCTGTAAGGTAGGCATTATTTGCATTTCACAGATGAGAAAACTGAGGCTCAGAGAAGTTAAGTGATTTCCAAGGTCATCTTCTGGCAGATGACAGAGCCAGGACAAAAACCCAGGTGGCTCAAGACATCTTCTGTCCATCCCACTCTGCCTCCTCGGCTGCTCAGACCCACGGAGCTACAGTGGTGGTCCCTGGGGTCCCGGAGGTGGTCACACCTCTCCTCTCCCTGCTTCATTCCCAGGGTTGTGATCTTGACCTGGGATGAACACTACACGGAGAAAAAACGGTGACCAGTAAGTCACTAGTCCCTTCTCTAGTCCACTCACGGTTCCTCTCGTCAATGCATCTGTGTAGCTCAGGACTGTAGGTTTTGGCTTTAATTCCCTATCTGCTTGCCTAAAATAAACTGGAAAAATAAAATCTTTCACCAACTTTTCCTACAGAATATTCATGGGTACATATCCATGCTTCACAAACACACCACTGTCTGCTTAAAGACAGCATGGGCTCTGTGTGGAAAACAATTTGGTGGCTCCTCAAAAATAAAATTACCGTATGACCCAACAATTCCACTCCTAGGTATATACCCAGAAGAACTGAAAACAGGGGCGCCCGCAGATAGATGCACAGGAATGTTCACAGCAGTATTCACCACAGCCAAAAGGTGGTAGCCACCCAAGTGTCCATCAACAGAAGGATGGATAAGCAAAATGGGGTATGTACGTATATACGGCGGAATATCACTTAGCCTTAGAAAGGGATGAAGGGCTGACACGTGTTACAACGTGGACGAACCCTGAAAATGTCACGCTGAGTGAAATAAGGACAATATGATCTAATATGTCTCCATACACAGGAGGACAAATACGATCTAATTTCACTTACATGATGTATCTAGAATAGGGAAATTCATAAAAAGTAGATGAGAGGTTAGCGAGGGCTGGTGGTTTGGGGGAATGGGGAGCTATTGCTTCCGGGGCTCAGAGTTCCTGTTTGGGGTAATGAAAAATGTTGAAAACACATAGTGATGGTGGTTGTACAGTATTGGGACTGTCCCTACCGCCACCGAATGGCATTAGCGATGGTTAAAGTTAAAAAATTTATGTTACGTTTTACCACCAAAAAAAAAAAAAAAAAAAAGGAAGAAAAGAGAAAAGCGTGGGCTTGGAAGACAGACATGGGTTCCACGTCCAGCCCTCTACTCCCAAGCTGTGTGGAGAATCTGAGAGTCAGCACAGAGGCACACACACCGGCCTCTTCCGGGCTTTCTCCTCCCCCTACCACCCCCGCTTCCCTCACATCCTGACTCTTGTCTTGCAGTACACATTGTTTTGAAGGGTCCTCAAACCTTTCTTTAGCACAAGATGGAGGCCTAACTTAGTAACACCCTTATATGTGTTCTGGGTGCCCTCCGCTCGCCTATGTGGAGAGCAGGCCGCTCACACCACAAAGCGCTCTTCATGCTTCCCCCCGCCCCCCGAGCTGTTAGACGGGATCAGTGCAAATCTGCTTCTTCTCACGTGGTGACGCGCTGGCACCCCGTCAGGTCCCTGCATCTCACTTGTGTTTCTTCTACTCGGGAGCCCTCGAAATGGTGTTTCAGAGCTTTATTCACAAAGATGTTCGGCGCAGTATTAACTATAGTGTTACAAGACTGGAAACGACCTAGAGGTCCGATGTGAGTAGTTCCAGAAATTATGGTAGCTATGCCTGAAGGAATGCTCTGCAGCTATCCAGAAATGCGTGGGAGGTGATGTTAAACGGAAGGGAAACAAACTTCTCACTTAGATCTGACAGCAGCTATGTAGACGCTTTGCAAAATGAAAAAATAAGAGAATATTACGAAGGGTGGTTGAGGTAGTTGGGCTAGTTCAGTGGGACGGTCGTGATGTTTTAATTTTTCTGGTGTCTAAGCATTCTTCTATTTTCTGGCACGCTGAAAATAAACACACACACACAGTTGCGCTTTTTTGAAACCATGAGATCAATGGTGTCACTCAACCAGGACACAGATATACGTGGTGTTTTTCCGACCCGTTCCGACACAGCCTCACCCGCTCATGCTTGAAAGCCAGGCTATCAATCTGCTTTCATCTTAACTTCTCCGTCTTTAAGGGGTTTTTTAGGTGGATAAATATGACTCAGCAGAATCACGTGCAAAATCAGGGGCTGTAAGGTGGATGATGCCAGCATACCCACAGCTGATCTGGAAGCTGGGCCTCTTGGGCTAGACGAAGCGAGCAGGATGCCGCCCGCATGGCCTCCTGCAGAACATACAACAGTGATGCTCGCTCGGTTCACCGCCTCCACCCCAGCGCCGGCTCCCTGAGGGCAGGGGCTGTGCTCCATTCATGGGGAGGGGGTGCGGGGGTCTGGCTGGCAGGCTGACCCAGAGAGAGCCGCACCGGCTTGCCGAGTCAACAACTCTCATGGCGCTCCATCTATACCGGCCTTTCGGCAGATGACCGGCCCAGAACAGGAGGCGCCAGTTTTGCTCTCTAACATTTACCAAGACGCGCAGCGGGCCGGAGGGGGGAACGGCTACTTTCAAATGCACTGCCTTAAGATGACTCCACGTGTGAGCTGCGAGAAACTCTGAACAGGAAAAGGGATGAAATGAAAGCACCCGATTCTCTTTTGGAAAGTTCTTTAAAACTGAGGCTACTGTGGTTCGTCTTCCACAGGGAGGGTGGTAGGGTTAGTCTCATTCAGATTTCGCGATGATATAATTTTAAACAAAGGAGTGTGGCAAAAGTAAGAGTCTTAAAAATTCATTCGTTCGAGGCAAATTCAAGAACCACACTGCTATCACCTATCCTCGAAAAGTTGCAATCTTCCACCAGGAACAGAAAGGATCCTTGGGCCAGCCATTAAAATCATTTGTCTTTCATCCCCTTCTTGCCAAAAAGGACCCCAGCCCTAACTAGTTAATCCCTAACACACACTGCTCCTCCCAGAGTTGCCTGGCAACTGCTAGGAGGCGTGTCAGAGAGCAAGAAAGGCCTAAATAAAAGAGCTGGAGCCTGGGCCGCCGCTTGACATGGATAAAGGGGGTTTTTCCGAACGGGGCTGCCTCGCTGCTTGTGGTTCTGTCCTTTAAGTGGAAGAGAGCAAGCTGGCGTGGCCGATACTGTTAAATATCTTGGGCCTTGCGCCTCATATCCTCTGGGTGGCTGAAAAATGGGTCCCGTGATCTGCAGACACCCTCCCCTCTGCCAGGTAGCACCAACCTCCAAAGCCTCAGAGACAAGGCAGGATGCGGCGGGTTTGTGTTGAACACCCTGAGCACAATCCTGGCCTCATACACTTCTCTGCTTCTTACTTTCTTTCAACCGTCCTGCCACCTGCTATTCCAGAACATACTCATTGATGCCTGCACTGTGTCATGCCCCGGCCCGGTGCTGGAAATGCAGAGACAGAGTCGTTAACACGGAGCATGAGGAAACCAGAACAAAGACAGGCAAGAGGGTGTGGTGGAAGGAACCTGAGTTTTGGAGTCAGGCCGACCTGAGGCTGCCTCCTGGCTCTACTGCTCACCAGGAAGTCATCGGCCAGCTGGGCCTTTGTTCCCGCACCCCCACCCCCCACACCCGCCCTGTAAAACGGATAGTAAGGGGGCATTTGTAGGGAACTGTTGACATCACAGATGTGGACCGACTTGGAGATGAACCGGGCTCCAGCCTCGTGGGAGGCCGCCGAACGGGTAGACTTGGCTCTAACTGGACACCCTTGGTGTCTCGGTCTCTGACCCTTGGGAGAAAGACTTCACGGGGGCCCTGAAGAGACACCGCCAGGGAGCCAATGCAGGCCCTCCTGGCCAGGCACAAGCACACGGCAGAAGGCATGGACGGGAGCAGCCTAGCTCTGGCATGTGGCCGGCCTCAGCAGGGGGCTGCCTCCCTCTTCCCTTCCGGGCAGGGGAAAGAAAACGAAGCTCGAGATTCCCCAGCCAGCTGCATTTTGAAATTTTTCCAGTAGGAGAGACAAAAAAAAAAAAAAGGCCAAAGAGTTAAAAGTCTCCAGTGAGCTCTGGGCCCCTCAGCCTGCGGCTCGCCCTCCTCCCAAAGCCAGAGGGGCACCAAGGGGCACAGCAGGAGCTGGCCGCCAAGCAGAGTAGAAAGGAGCACAAGTCTAGTCTGTTATGTCTCGTGTTTTAGAAAACCCGAACGCTGTGACTTTGCGGTGACCCAAGTCCCGCGACTACGCGGGTTGGCCCAGGGTGGGAGGCCGCCACACCGTAGCAGCGTGGTGGTCACCGTGGGCATGCGACAAAGTGGCCATAGCAGACAAGCCACAGGAGCTCCCAGTGGCTGGCTGTGCCCTCCGTCCCGCGGGCTCTCCTCTGCCATCAGCCATAGAATGTTCTCCGCACCCAAGGCTGCTGCTTGGGCCCTGTGCTGCAGTCTGCCTCAGAGGCTCTCCCCTCCAGGCTACCGCCTGCTTCTGGCCACCAGCTTTCTCCCCTCCCCTTATGTATCAAGGGCTTCAGTGTACCCCGATCCTTTGACCGAGTGAATCCACGTCAGGGATTCCGCCTGAGGAAATGATTCAGCCCGTGCACGAAGATTTATATAAAGATGTTCATCACAGTGTGATTTAAAATGGTGAAAGGTTACCGACGATCGAAAGAACCAGCGTTAGGATAATGTGGTGGGGCTCGGAACGGATGGCAGCCTGTGGGAACTTGACACAAACCTCAGACACTTGCCTTTTTAAAGAGCCCCACAGGTGATTCTGATCCACACCAGGGTTGAGAACCACTGGGGTCATCTGATGAGATACGTGCCACCATTACAAATGATGTTTAAGAAGAGTTTTTATATAATGTGAAAAAATGCTTGCAATATACTAAAGGCATAACCAAATTAACTGGGAACTGGACAGCCTTGCCAGGAATATCTCAACTGTCTGAAAGTGAAAAACCAAAAAAACAATCAGAATGAAACAAAAAGGACCCCCAAACCCTAAAGCCTAGGTGGAAACATGCTGACATGTCTTAATTCCAGATGATGGGATCACGGGTGTTTTCTCATTTCTAGTTCTCTGTTACTTTAAACTTTTTTTTTTTTTTTTTTTTTTTAAACCAAGAACAGGTGCTATTTTTATAACCAGAGAAACAACTAAAAGACAAGTGGCCCCGGGGAGGTCATCCTAACCTCCCTCTCAGCACTGTGCTGACTGCCACCAAAGGCACCATTCCCCACGCCACCCCCATGTGGCCGGTGCTCCCTATCCGTCATCCCTTCTTGGGCTCACATGTGCTTTGCAGTCAATATTTTAATTAATCCCCCAAACAATCTTGCATTGAAAGTGTTGTTATCCCATCTTTCAGATGAGAGGAATTGCCTAGAATTAAATCTATGGTTCAAAAACCATCCAGGTAACATGGTGATGATTCTTGGCCAGAAAATTTTAGGCCCTCTGGCTTCCCTCCCGGCCTTCCAGAAAAAACCTCTTTGGGAGCAGATGAATGGGACAGAAAGCACGACAAATCTGCCATATCTCACGGATTCTAGGACGCAGATTTCTTCACACAGACACACACATCTCTGGAATCTGGATGTGTCTTACAACTGATGGCATCCAATTGTCATCAGCAGCACCCTTTCCTGTTTCGTAATGGTACCTAAACTAAGGGTGCATTTTACGATCGAATGGCAGCTGAGACTCTACGAAAGGTACCACGTTTACAACCAAACTCATTATTCTATCCTCAAAACGCTACTTTTAGCGACTATGTAATATTCTAGCAGACGGATATTTTAAAATTTATTTAACCAGTTGCCTATTCGGAACACTTAGTCTGTTTATGATTTTACCATGATAAATACAGCTACTGGGAACACCTTTGCATTAAGTTTTTTCTTTTTCTACTTATGGGCATCATCATCTTCTCCCAGAAGTCTTGGGAAGCATTTTGATGTTTTCTTGCCCCATAATTTTTTATCTTTGCCCTTTATTTTTTACCTTTGTAGACCCATCTAGACATTTCTTCTTCATGGTGCCTCTTCCCGGTGTCACCACCAGAGGGCTCTCTTCTGAGTCCCCCTGACGGTCTCCTGGTCCTGCTTCCTGTATTTACTGTTCAAACATATCTCTGCTGAAAAACTAACATTCCCTACGGGGTGAAGTTTACACTTCTAGTCTAGCATCCCAGGCTCTGTCAAATTTGGCTCCAACCTCTCTCCTGCAGCCCCCTCTCCTTACCCAAACTCACGGCCCCAGACAAAGTGGCCGTGAGGGGTACTGCCTCCAAGCCTTTGCTCGCTCAGTTAACTCCACAGCCACCTCACCAACGGAGGCTCTTTCTTTTTCCAAACCTAAACCATCAGACCCAGGTCAAGTTTCACCTTCCCTATGAAACGTTTTATGGCTTATTTGATCCTTATAACCATCTGGGGATGCAGAATGATAGGTATCCTAATCCTCATTTCACAGGTGAAGACACTGAAGTTTAAAGAGATTAAGTGGCTTGTTCAAGGTCGTACCGCTTGGAAGTACACAGCCAGGCTTTGAACTCCAGGGCTTCCGTCCTTAAACCCAATGCCTTTTAGAGCCAAGTGCAAAGTACAACCATAAACTTCTTCTGAGGAGCAACTTGTGCCCAGATCATATATCCAGCCATGCCTACCAAGATTCAACAGCCTTCGGATTCTCGACACATACACGACGATAACGAGATCGTTTTAAAAGTGGAGACACCGCACGTCTGTCAGTTCCCAGCAACACAGGGGAAGGACCGGGCCAGTTATCCCATTCTCCTTCTAAGGATGGGAAGACAGCCAAATTTTTCTTGAATTATACGGGCGCTCAAATCAGCCCTGAACCTGACTGGTTTGGCTGGGCCCGAGGTCAGGACACAGAACGAGAGCTGCCTCGCTTGGAGACCAGGAGGCAGATCTAGAGAATGTGCTTTAACTAAGGGCTTTAGAGGACCTCAAGGAAGTCGTTCACAGGAAGCACGAAGAGAGTGCATCCCTTATGTTACGTGACCATGACACTGCCTGAGGCTGAGGCAGCTCAGCAAGTGAGGCCTCAGTGCGAGACGGGAGACAAGGAACAGGAGGCTGGTGGCACGAGGCCGCCGCTCCCTGACCCCCACTTTGCGGACAGTATGTCCTGGGTGAAGGGAAAGCAGGTGTTTGCTCCTATTCTGGGTCTCGCTGAGACACATGACCGAATCAAAGTGGTAAAAAAAATAAAAATCTTAACATATAACTGTGGCTCACGGGGAAGCATAACCGAGAGTCACTATCAGAGTTTGCACACGAAATGTACCGTCTGACATATACTCACCTGCTGTCATTTAAGAAAATAAAATGCTACAAGTTAAAACAAAAGACAGAAACAAACGGGCCTGGCCGACAGACAGCGCAGCCTAAGCTGGTCCCTCATCCCCACTCCGACCGGGGTCAGCTGCCATCACCCGCCGGCTCAGGATGAAGGGAACTCTGTGCTCCTGACAGAAAAGGGCTGTCGGCAAGGTTGCCCTCCACGTTCTTTCCTATACAGAGTGACCCAGGTCCCCAGGCCAACTTCTCCGTTCTCCTTGGCCAGGAGTGGGCCGGGTAGAGGGGTATTAGATGGGCTGGGACAGTGGGTACTTTCTTTGGTTTGACCCGATGTCTTGAGATCTCCACAATAACTTCTCACCTCACAGGGCAGGCGGGGGACACGGATGAGGCAACTGAGGCTCAGGAAGGCTGAAGGGCCATGGAGGCGGGTAACACTGTTTCCCAGTCCTCTGCACACTCCACCTTGGCCGCACCTAAGAAGTGAATCCCCAGGACACCTTGCTTTCTCAAGGGTGGAGTAGAGGCCCCTTTAAAGGAAAAGGGCACTGGGACAGAGAGGGAAAGCACAGGCTTTGGGACTACCCGGCTCCTCCACTGGTTAGCAAGTCGTGTTGCTTCTCCGAGCCTCAGTTTCCCCATTTGTTAAGTGGAGAGGATCCACAGTGAGAGCAGGTGAGTGTGAGGTCTGGGCACCGTATTTACATGCAGCTGGGACTACCCGGGAGGGGAGGGATCTTAACAGTCACAGGGGCAGTACGACCTCTTTATGCCAAGAGGTAGGGTGAGGAGAGGGCGCCCTCCTGGCCTCACCTCTCTCTCTCTCTCTCACACACACACACACACACACACACACACACACACGCGCGCGCACACACGCACTCTTCTAGGTGAATTCAACAACCAGATGAAGAGCTGGCTTCTTGTGACCCCTGCGGTACATTTCTCAGCCCTGACCAAACACGGATTTGTAAATGCCAAGAAGCTACTCACCGGCTCAATTTTCAGAGCGTTTCGGTAGCTGCCAAAGAAAGCGGCCTGGGCTTTGAGGAAGGCCCTGGCCACACCATCCCCCGTAGTTGTGGAGACCTTCTTCAGCCGGTTCTTCAGTGAAGAGATCTGGTGACAGAGAGAGAGGAGACACAGGTTGAGGGCAGGGTGGGAGCATGGCCAGCTAAGCCCAACACGCACGGAGCTCCAGCAATTCCCCGGGCAGGGGATGGCTTTAATATCGCCGCTGCTGGGAGGACAAAATTGCATTCAGTATTAGGGTAGGTTTTCCAACTGGAATAGAAGGTCGTTCCTATTAGAGGGTATCAGATAAGAACAAAAACAAAACCACTTTCTAAGTAGTTTCAATGTACCAGGTAAGTGCTTTCACATCAATTTTCTAATTTAATTCTGTCAACAATCTTGCAAGGAAGGGATTAGTGTTCCTGTCTCACAAGGGGGAAAGAGTCTCAGAGAAGTTAGAATACAGGTCTAGGAACAAATCCAAGAAGTGGTTAATTGGAATATGAATTGAAAGTCTTAGAATCTGAGCCCAAACCACACACATTATCTTGGTGCCAATTCTACTTCCTCTTCAAATTACTTACATATTATTACTTACTTATATATTAGAAATAAATGGCTTATTTAGAACATACAATATATATCTCACACCTCATACTCTATACATTTAAGTATATTAAAAATTGTTTATCAAATGTATACAAATATATGTATAATATAAATTATTATATACTTCATACTCTGAAGAAACAGTAGCAGCTTGTAGATATTTCCTCAAGAGATTTTAAAAAATAGACAAGAAAGCCACGGAACTGGGAAAAGCCGCCAGAAATACTTAGTGTATAAATGTAAGCTATAAGGTCTTACATGGTGGCTAGAACTACATTGCAAATTTGACTTAAGGGCCTCCTCGTGGTCAAAGCAAAAAGAGAAACACGAGTTGTGAGGTTCTCTGCGTCCATGTATTACAAACAAACAAGCCGAACAAATGGAAACACGTTTTCTTGGAAGTGGGAACTAAAAGAGATTTTCCCCTGTGAATCCTCAATGCGGGAAAGACTGTGTAACATGGTGGCTGTTGCCCCCAATGACAGAGACAACATCAAGCTTCCTGGTCTGTTTTGAACATGCTTTCCGTCCCCCTCAGGATGCCACACTGCACAACTTCCGGGCACACCATTCACACTGTGTTCCATATGAAAAGAACCCCGGGAACATGGCACTGTGGTAGCCTTGAGTCAATGGTGAGCAGGACCAGACATGGGCCCTGCCCTCATGAAGCTGACATTCCAGGAAGGAAAATACCAACCCGTGTGACCTTGCTACTGTGATGTGTGTATGACAGAGCTCACTAAGGAGGTCAAAGAAGGCTTCCTAGAGGGAATCAGGCTTGAACAGAAATCTAGAGGGTGGGGGCGCCTGGGTGGCTCAGTCGGTTGAGCATCCGACTTTGGCTCAGGTTACGATCTCACAGTTCGTGGGTTCCAGCCCCGCATCAGGCTCTGTGCTGACAGCTCAGAGGCTGGAGACTGCTTCGGATTCTGGGTCTCCCTCTCTCTCAAAAATAAATAAACATTTTTTAAAAATTCTAAAAAAAAAAAGAAAAAAAGAAATCTGGAGGGGGAAGTATAACTTGGCAAAGAGGGAAAGGAACAGTACCAAACACAGGGGAAAAAACCCGATGGTGAGAAGGAGTTCAGTGAATAGAAAGGACTGTAGGTTCCGTGGAGAGAATGGTGGAGAATATGGCTTAAAACGAGGCGGGGGGCGGGAGGGAGGCAGAGGTCAGAGGTGCTGTGAGTACATTAAGGAGTTTTTTCCTTCTTCTTGAGGGAAATGTAAACCTAATGACGGTTTTTAAGCACACAGGTGACATTTCAGGAAGGTGTATGGGCTTAGATGTAGGACTATGTAACGGCCTGACATTATTCAAGAATAAAATAGAAAAATTAGATGCAGGTGGCCCATGAATCATCTACAAATTTTAATATGAATGAGTGATGCTCATTTTTCTGGGCATAGGCTCCACAGTTTTCCTCAGATCCCTAAAGGTGCCTGTGAACCTAAAAATATTAAGGATCCCAGATCTGGGATAGATTACATAGACTTTAGAAATGCTCCTAGGACATTATTTCTTATTAACAAGCTTCTGATAAGGGATTTTTTAGTGGTTTATGAAGATATATTTTACATGCCATAAAATGCACTCATTTGAAGTATATAGTTCAGCCGTTTTTAGTATAATGACAAGGTTGTAGAACTATCGCTATTATCTCATCCCCAAATATTTTTATCACCCCCAAAAGAAACTCATCTTACCGTCAGTTACTTCTCATTCCCGACCAGTCTCCCCCACCTCCCTCCTTCACCCTGTCCTACGTACCCAGTAATCCCCCTTCTTTCTCTATGGATTTGCCTATTCTGGACATTTCACATCAACGGAATCATACGATATGCGGTCTTTTGTGACTGGCTCCCTTCACTTCGCATCACGCTCATTATAAACAAGGTTACTCCATGTTGCAGCACTTATCAATACTTCATTCTCTTTCACAGGTGAATAATATTCCGCCATACGGACATACCACATCTCATCTATCCTATGTATTTACCTAAGGAATGGGCACCTGGGTTGTCTCCGCATTTTGGCCATTACGAAGAACGCTATGGAGACAGCAGAGATTTTGAAGAAACTGAAGGGATAAAAAAATCCTCTGTCGCCAGAGCCTATGAAGATGAGCTGGAAGGGCACACGAAGTCATGGAGCGCTGTGCTTGGCACACAGGAAGTCACCATGGAGGGCTTACCGAGCCGAGGGAAAAAAATCCCGTGCTGTTGCTAATGGGGCGTGCTGTGTGTTTGAGCAGTAAACTGAGCGAAGGTCGGGCTACGGCTGATGTCCTTCTCTGGGAAGTCAGAAGCGATGGGAATACTCACAGAGTGGGGGTGGTTACCCTCTCTCTGCTTGGAAGTAGGCCAAGGAAAACAGTTTTCCTCTAGAAGGAGTTCTGAGTATGTCTCAACACCTGGGAGTAAATATCCCATTGATGATGACCTCTCCTGTTCTGGGACACATAAGCCCCGCGCCAGTCGTGAGAGCCCATGAAGAGCAAGGCAGGCCACTCGGCACCCAGGCAGACTCTGTCACGGACTTTCAACTTGAAACAGCAATGTGAAAAAGAAACATGCTTTATTAAAATGTTAAAAAAAAATATATATATATATATACACACACACACACACACATATGTATATATATTGCCCACTTCCCACCCTCCCAGTAACAGAAATGCTGCCTCTCCCAGGGACTAGGGTGACATTTCCATCCTTTGAAATGGTGCACGCCACTGTCACTCTCCTAGCTCCTCAAAGGCCTTGGGCCACCTGTGCTGCAGATTATTCCTCACTTAACCTTCCCCGGCCTTTCCCTTTCATTCGGGAGGTGTTTAATTACCTTGGATTCACAACGCTGCACTTCAGGTGAGCCTCTCCTAATGGCCTCATTATCATTTTACACAAAGAAGTCGTTGCTGATTGTAACTGAGCAAATACGAGTGTGTGCCTTCCCGCCTGCCCCAGCTGGTCTGAAACCAGCCAAGTGGTCCTGGGCTCTCGCTGCCCCCGTGACCACTTAGGCCAAGACTTCGGAAGACCTCTCCTCACCCGGCAACATGGAGAAGCTTCTGTCAGCACTTCCAACTTGGAAACTTCAAGCATATGTGCATCCGATAACCGGTGATAGCATTTTGTCCTTTAAATAAAAGCGAGGGCCGACGAAGGCTTAACATAACCCACAGTCATACATCTAAAACTGAACTTGCCGGGAGTACTCGCGGGGGTTCTGGTCAAATCATTAACATCGGGGTTCGCTGGGCATAATCTGGGGGCGATGGAAATGCTGATGAGGATGGCTTCCTCCTTTAATGAGGTATCCGGAGGAAGACAGAAACAAACAGAAGAGGATACTAAATCGAATGCATCAGCTTCTCCCCACCCCCACCCCCGCCCCGCATCCCATCTTGGTCACTGCAGTGTCACCCAGCTCCTCTTTTCCAGGGCCAGAGGCAGATGTTAGATTCCACACTTCTCCTTCCTCACCCACTACCATCCTCCATATCTTACCAGCACCACCCCAAACAGGCCCCAAATCCGCCCTCTCCTCTCCGTGCCCATGACCATGGCACTGTGCCATCCAGCTCCATCCACCCTCTCTGGCCCAGACTGGTGGAGTAGCTTCCTAGATGAGCTCTCGGTCTCCAGTGTCCCCTCAGTGCCACCAACCCACAGCTGTCCCAGTAATGTCAGAAACACACGAATCCAGTCACTTCAATCCCTCCATCAAAATCCTTCAACGCCCCCACCCTTGGCCATCACCACCTGCAGAAAAACATCGCAATGTCTCAAGAGTCATTGTTGACACTCTGCTCAACTGGCCTCACTTCCCTCAGCCCCACTTAACGTATATTGGACGGGTAGTGAATTACTATCCAGAAGCCTACACCACTGTCCAGCCCATACACAGGGTGACTACTCAGACAGCGTGGTCTCTTGTCCCTTCCTGTCCTTTTTGTGAACATCTATGCACCCTCTGAGAGAGCATCCAGATGCCCATAAACGGGGGCCAAGTAAGTAAATTATACCACATCCTCACAATGAAATATTGCATAACTGCTAAGAAGTATGTGATAGTAGTTGAACTGATGTGAAAAGATGTCCACCAAATACTGCCGAGTGGGAGGAAAAATGAAAGTTGCAGAGCAATATATACAGCATGAATCATTTAAAAATTTATATATGCATATACATACATATATGCTTATATATGTAGTAAAAATCTAAAATGCCATGTATCAAACTTTAAGTATGCAGGGATGCTTTTGTTTTCCGTTTTATGCACTTTTGATTGTTTTGATTATCCTTTATTAAAAAGCATATGTTCCTTTTATAATAAAGAATTTAAATGAGGTATTTTTCCTTAATGGTCAAATGAAAGATTGCCCTGGGTTAAGGGAAAAGAGGGAATCCAGATGTCCCCTCATCTGCAAAGCCTTCCCTGACCCCTAAAACAGGGTTAATGACACCCTGCTGAGGCCGCTTGGACCGCAAAGGTGAACTGGGGCTACCACGTCTCCTGCTCGACTGAGTTCCCAGAAGGGCCAGCAGTGCTTGGCTGGTGTAACCATTCCGCCCTTGCTGCTACATGAAGGAACAGGCAAAAGAATGTTTTGATATCCTAAGTGGCATTTCCAGGGGCTGAGCCATTCTGCTTGGAGGAAAGTCTAGGATCACATTCTTCAAGCAGACTGATCACTACAAGAACCTGGTCTCAGTTGGGAAGGACTGGGGGAGAAACAGACACCCACCCATTCCCCTTCTGCAGAAAGCCACCACTTAGATGCAACCAGAACTGCAGGGAAAACGAACCTCCGGATGCTGAAGCAGCTGAGGCGGACAGCCAGCCCAGTCTTAACACTGTAAATGCCACATGTGCAATGACAAAAGCAGTATTTCCCACCCCACCCCCACCCCCCACCCCCCACCCCTGTACCGTGTTCTTGCTTCACCTGGTCACTGAAGGCTCTACCTCACAGATCTTGATTTCACCTGCTTCTCTGTCCCCATGCACTCCTCAGGTGGCAGGGTAGCCTGACTCACCTAATTTTAAGATCAGAAACCTGGCTTTCCTACTTTCTTAACCTTTCTGAGCTTCCATTTCCTTTGCTGTAAAATGACGTATCTGCAATATACTTACGTTGTGAAGATTACCATATAACGGGCGTAAAATGGATAGTGGATGTAGCGGATAGCCTAATTTGCTTTGGTATTCACGCTTCCTCTTTTACCTGGACTATTGCGACCATCTTTCAATTGGTGGCCCTTCTATTTTCACCCTGGTCTCAGACAACCTTTGCGTGAACTTGCCTTTCTAAAACAAGAGGCTACCTCATATCACTCCCTTCCTCTAAAATTTTTGATGGCTCCACTGGTGCTGGGTGGCTCAGTCGGTTAAGCCTCTGACTTCGGCTCAGGTCATGATCTTGTGGTTCTTGGGTTCGAGCCCCATGTTGGGTTCTGTGCTGACAGCTCGGAGCCCGGAGCCTGCTTCAGATTCTGTGTCTCCCTCTCTCTCTGACTCTCCTGTGTTTGCGCTCTGTCTCAGTCTCTCTCTCTCAAAAATAAATAAATGTTGAAAACAATTTTTTAATTTTTGGTGGCTCTATAGTGCTCACATAATCAAAGTCCAAATTTCTTAGCACAATATTCAAGGCCCTCTATGGGCTCGGCTCAAGCTCCATTTCCAACGCTGCCTTCTACTGAATTTCAGAGGTCTCCAAACCACCCCTAAGCCTGGGATATTCTTTACCCTATTCTTGAACAAAATCCTTTCATTTAAAAAAAAAAAGCCCCTTTCTGTGACACCCTCTGTCAGAACAAATAACTCTTTCTTAGGGCACAGTAGCTTACTCCTTCCATTGATCCTAATCTTCGCAGGCCCCATGCTGGAGATGTGCCGGGAATAGGTGCAGATGGCCAGGACCCAGTGCAGGAGAGCTGTCTGTAGTCAGGCTCCCCCAGAAGAGCCACAGGCAGCTTGCTACTACTCCAAAAGGGGCTCTCAGGTGGTATATATCATCATCCTCGTATTCAGCTTTCTGAATAACCAGTATTTTTACGTATCTTCTTCCCCACCAGAATGAAGATAACTTATCAGTGCTCAACAGATATAGGTTTCTTTTTATTTTACTTTTTTTAATGTTTACTTATTTTTGAGAGAGAGAGAGAGACAGACAGTGTGTGAGCAGGGGAAGGGCAGAGAAAGGAGGAGACACAGAACTCTAAGTGGTCTCCAGGCTCCGCGCTGTCAGCACAGAACCCAACGCGGGGCTCGAACTCACGAACTGTGAGATCATGACCTGAGCCGAAGTCGGACGCGTAATCAACGGACCCACCCAGGCGCCCCAGATTTATTATTACTCGGTTGCAACTTGTGGGCGGGGAGGCAGGAAGGTGGAGATAAAGACGGCCCACGATTCACCTATCCCCCTCTAAGACGCTCCTATCCAATTCTGACAGGAAAGGGATCTACAAAATACTGCTGGACGGGGAAAAACGCAAGGTGCTGAGCAGTATATACGGCAAAAATCGAAAGCGCCATGTATCAAGCATGAACTATGCAGGGATGCTTTCACTTTCTATTTTATGCACTTCTGATTGTTAGGATCTTTCAGTAGCATCCCCACTGCTTGGAGGATAAAGACTAAAGTCCTAGCCTGGCCTGCAAGGCCCAGGGTGATTGGCCTCCGCCTCTCTCAGATTCGAGGCTCTGCATCCCCTCCATGGCGTCCACCCTCTGGACTCCGGTCACACTGGCCTCTCGTGCACCCCAAGACCTCTGGTGGGCCTGGTCCTCCGGAGTGCTCCCAACACCATGACCCCCTTGCCCACAACCCAGCGCTGTCCAATAGGCCCGTCTGCCAATAATTTATTGCCTGTGTCATCTGCTGTGGTAGCTGCAACTGAGTGCTCGAAATGCTCCTGGTGTGATTGAGGAACTGAAGTTTTTATTTTATTCCATTGTAATCAATTAAAATTTAAATAGCCACATGCGAATAGTGGCTGCCGTACTGAACAACGACCCGTCATCCTCCAGGTCTCAGCTCAAATATAATCACTTCCTGGGTCTGACCCCTCAGAGTAGACCAAGGTTCCCTGTCACATACTCTCCTTGTACCGTTCCTTCAATGTGAAATGGTGCATGTTGCAACAATCCCATAAATGTCTCTTTTCTATTAGGCTGGACATTCTAGGAAGGCAGGAACCATGACCATCCTCAGGGCTGGCACAACACTTCAAGCACAGAGTTTTAAAAAGTCTGACTCAGGTAGCCTGTGCAAGGGGCCCCACTTCTCGCCTTAACTGCCCAGTGTTAGAAATGAAGTCAAAAGGGGGCGCCTGGGTGGCTCAGTCGGTTAGGCGTCTGACTTCGGCTCAGGTCATGATCTTGTGGTCTGTGAGTTCGAGCCCCATGTTGGGCTCTGTGCTGACAGCTCAGAGCCTGGAGACTGTTTCGGATTCTGTGTCTCCCTCTCTCTCTGACCCTCCCCCATTCGTGCTCTCTGTCTCAAAAATAAATAAACGTTAAAAAAAAAAAAGAAAAAGAAATGAAGTTAAAAGATTTTTTTGTTTTGCCCAGACATCCAGCAGCACCTGGAAAGAGGCACTAGAATCACACTTTCTTTCTCCCTTTAAAAATGGCCTGTAAGGGGGCTCCTGGGTGGCTCAGTTGGTTAAGCGTCTGACTTCAGCTCAGGTCATGATCTCCTGGTTCAGGAGTTTGAGCCCCATATCGGGCTCTGCGCTGACAGCTCAGAGCCTGGAGCTTGCTTCAGATTCTGTGTCTCCCTCTCTCTCTGCTCCTCCCTTGCTCACACTCTGTTTCTCTCTCTCAAAAACAAATAAACATTAAAAAACAATTTTTTTTTTTTTTAAATGGCCTGTAAGGACCAAGCCACATTGATTTTTCCTTTCCTGAACAGACTAGATATCAAGGCTGCTATAAGATCCCCCGCGCAATGTCTGGGTCTGGAGAGGAGAGAAGGAACTATTGCCTTGTTTTCCTATTTTCAGGGACACAGATACATTGGCTCCCTCTACTACCTTCACATGGGCAATGAAAAATGGCAGTGTATCTACCAATGCCTTCGTTCTTGCCTCAAATTTGAAGCACAGAGTCTTGATGTGTAAAGGCAATCCCACCCGACTGTCTGAAACCAGGAATTCATGAGGAGAAAGGAAGAGGAATTAGTATTTATCAAGCCCCTGACTAGGTACCAAACACCATGGCAGGTGTTTTCATACCCAGCATTGTATTAAAAACGTTACAACTGGGGGCGCCTGGGTGGCTTGGTCGGTTAAGCGTCCGACTTCGGCTCAGGTCATGATCTCACAGTTTGTGAGTTCGAGGCCCGTGTCGGGCTCTGTGCTGACAGCTCAGAGCCTGGAGCCTGTTTCAGATTCTGTGTCTCCCTCTCTCTCTGCCCCTCCCCTGTTCATACTCTGTCTCTCTCTGTCTCAAAAATAAATAAACGTTAAAAAAAAATAAAAACGTTACAACTGGGCTAGACAGGCATGGTTATCCCCACTATATAGATAAGGAAAGTGAGCCACAGCCCCATGTCACATGGCCAGACCAAAGTCAAGCCCAGGTCTGTCTTACTCCAAGTCTGTGCAACTTCATGGATTCTCACTGCTGCCAGGATTTCTTAAAACCAGCAAATTAGATTTGTCCTTGATACTGGTTTATTTCTTCCCCAACTTAAATCTATCTCCATTATTGCTTCCTCTCATTCCTTGTTTTTCTGTTTCTTTCTTGAGAACATGGTTGTACCTTGACCTCAGTTGGCTTTAATTGCTTCTTCTGCATCCCATTTTCCCCTCAAAGATCCTGGTTCTCCATGGGGGAGTGGAGACCGTGCTAGTTACGTGGAGCTCCAAGCAGGAGCTGGCTATGACCCTCGGGGCCCAGGCTGCTGCTCCCCTCTGTCTCTCTCCTGACATCTCACTGGTTGAGCATTAAGTCAGAAAGTTAGAGGCAAGCCTTACAATCTAAGCAGTTTTTGTTAGACAAAAGGATCAATTTTCATTATGTGAATGGCTACTTCACTATACGCTATAATGGCTTTGTTGAGCATCTTAAGAACTATCAAGTCCTTAAAATGCCACTCTTGGAGTAAAAAAGTAGAATTTTGAAACAAAAAGGCCCATTTCCACTATCTGCCTAACAATAGTGCGCCACAGACTAGAGCCCTCCAGCCCCCCAACCTCATGCATTTAATCTAAGTACCCTGGCATTTTAAACTGAAACACAGAAGCAACAACTTTGCATTCTTCTACCTATTTGTAATCTTCTTCTTCTTCCAAAAGCCCCCCCCTTTTTTTTTGCCCAGAGGAATTGAAATTGTCTTTGTTTTCCCTATAAAACAATTTAGCTTTAACACACACACACACACACACACACACACACACACACACACACACACACACAATTAATGCAGCTGAAAATCCTGCCCAAGCTAAAGGAGGCTACAAGCAAGAGCTGAGCTCTGAGTAAATGTGTATTTATATTATTAGGTGGTCATTCAATAAAGGGATTATTTCTAACCAAATATGTGCATGCGAGTATGCCTATATATATACATGCATCCAGGGAGTATTTTAAAAGAAGGGTTTTCTCCCCCATACTTCTGGCAGTTTAGGTTTAAAGGTCAGATTTAAACTATCACCATGTTTCACAATGCAATCTGTGCAGTGCCGCGTAATGAAATGGTTCAGTAAAGGTGCTCGTGGAAATTCTTTTAATTAGGTCTAAGGCTTTTCAGTTGTCAACATGAATAAACCAAGAACCATTCTCTTGCAAACACAAGGCACAAAATACAAATGTAAGTTACCTTTGAAAAAACAGATACACACTTGCAAAAGGGAAGTTATACGTTGTTTTTTTTTTTTTTTACAACATATTCTCTGCCGATTTTTTTTTAAATGCCAACATCTTTCAACAACAAAATGGGCTACAAATCAAAAATAAAGGGGTTGGTCTATTTTTAATGAACCAGGACACTAATGCCTGGTTCTAATTTGAAGTATTTGCAGGAAGACTAAAGTTAATCATAACTAAAAATGTTGACCAAGAGATTAATGACGTTCTTCATGGGCAAAAGCCATCTATCCATTTAACTATAATTAATTCTATAGATCAGCGGTATTTCAGTCAGACATGTGAACGTCTCAGAATGACTCCTGCAAATTGAATGATATCTATTAAAAATGTACCAAAAGGCACTTTTGCCCTCACCACCACTATCTGAGACCTAAAAGATGAGTATATCACAGCAGGAACATCATCAAGACTCCTGCCTTTCAAAGCAATGTTGACAAACGAAACTACTCGGACTGGGAATCTTTAGCCATCCGTTCAAAGCTAAATCTAGGGATGGAAATTCTCAAAATGAAAACTGTAAGAACACGGTACCGTTGCTTGGGGAAGTTGGATCATATTCACACTGAGCTCTGATGGAAAAAGCAAAATTAAATAAACAATTCCAAGTACCACCAGCAGCTCAGATTTAGATGGATGGATACAAAGGTGCTTGGTTGCTAAAAGCCAACTGGCTTTTGGACTTGAGGAAGAATGAGGCAACTCAAATGGAAGGACCGCAGCATGTAACATGCACGTGTAATGAATCAGTGCGTTGACTGACCAATGAATGAATGTATGTTTAGCAAACCCTGAGCATGAAGGTACCATACCCAAAAGTGTGTTGATTTAGTCTGGGGCCAAATTCTCCTTTAGATGCTGGCTATTTGCTGGTGACTTAACCTCTTCTCTTCATCTATAAAAAAGGGGCAAAGTACCCCCCCCACCACCACCACATTTGTTTCAGAACTGTTACCCAGATTAAATGTCAACATTTTCTGAGCCTCTAGCACAGTGCCTGGCACAGAGTAGGAGCCTCATAGATGGTGACTATTTTTCCATACAACTCCACTCCAAAGCCAAAACAACCCTAGCCACTACTGTAGCATAAAAATAAAATAGCGGACTCACAATTAACATTTTCTAGGGCATCAATTACTGAAATGTCACTCATTATGCTATGCTAAACCCGGTGGGTTTATTTAGTGACCCAAACTCGGTGTGTATTTGGGAGTTAATGAAGTGCACGGTGTTTACAAAGATAAAAGCGGGATTTGTCTCAGCAACAATCCTGGGCTGGATGGATGTAGATTTCCATGCTCAGGGATGCAGCCAGGCCGGATCCATGGTGGATCACACGGATACATCCCCACAGAGTGAGCTATCTTCCAATGGGATCTGGGCATCTCCACCTCCTCCGGGGAGAAAAAAAACAGGAAGGGGGGGGGGGGTGGGAAGTGTGTATAATAGATGTGTTTCACAGTGTCCCTGCTGTGATGAACAACTTGATCCACTTACAGTTCCAAACACATGATGCATAAAAGAGCTGACAGAAATTCAATTCTTGCAAAGAAAAGCATCTGCTCTCTAGTGGGAACGGCCAAATATTAAGCAGTTTTAAGGCAGGGCAAAGACCTAGAGGAGCGCACTTCATTATCTGGATAGCCAGAGTAAAGAAATGCAGAGGATTACAAACGGACGAACGAAAAAGTAGCCGAGATTCCAAGCGTTAATTACCCGGAGTACAAGGATTCAAGTTAAATCTTTGTTACGACAAATATTAAACCCAGCTGTGTTTATGTAGCAGTTGTGAAAAAGGAGAAAAAAAGAAACCCGTGTACAATATCTGTGAGCTCTGCCAGTTAATTGAATCCGCTGGCAGCCCTTCCTCTACCACGAGCCAAACATCCTCAAAGATAAAATGTAGCTTTTAAACAGACCTGGGGAAACGGAATCAAGAAATTTCAACCAATAAAACACAACTCTTTACTGGTATAAAAGTAAAGTAAAATTCAGTAATGAAAGGAAGGAAGTCTTTTAAACATTTACTGCATTCCAAAGCTTGGAGTTGCGGTTTATTGCTGAGGTCTCTTCTGATGTCCCACAGTGCTCCTGCTCCAGCATCTTTAATGAAGTCCCATAAACCCCCATAAAATACTTGATTGTTGACAAATCGTACGCACACACTCAGGGCAAGGCCCACTGGGTCAGGATGCTCCTGCCCTCGCTGCATGAAATTTACAAGTCATGGAGTGGACACCGTCAAGGAGAGTGGCCAACACAGAACAGAGTCCTACAGACAAGGACTTAAAAGCATGAGGGATGAATGGTGATAGGTAGACACCTGAAGACATACAAACCAGGAAGCCCAAAGCCCAAACATTCAAGTGTTTCAGATGAGGGGAAGAAAGATGATTTTTCTATCATAAACCTGGTGATAATATTATAGAAAATGTAGAAAAATAGAGGAGAAAAATGTTAACTCATAGCTTTACTATCTTTTTTTTTTTTTTTAATGTTTATTTATTTTTGAAGGGGAGAGAAACAGAGCATGAGCAGGGGAGGAGCAGAGAGCGAGGGAGACAAGGAATCCGAAGCAGGCTCCAGGCTCCAAGCTGTCAGCAAGAGCCCAATGCGGGGCTCGAACTCACAAACTGTGAGATCATGACCTGAGCCGAAGTCGGACGCTTAACCGACTGAGCCACCCAGGTGCCCCACGGCTTTACTATCTTAACACCCTACTGCTGGCAATTTGGGAGATCTTTTAAAAATCTTTTACTTCTGTGTATATGGCTATTTTTCTTCATTGTCTCATAGATGTGTCATTTATTCTGTTTTTCACTAAGTTGCATCTTTAGCATTCCCTGTGTTGCCCACAGTCTTCATAACCATCATTTTTAATGACTTGTAGGGTGCACTCCACTGAATGGCAAACGGATACATTACCTTAATTACTCCTCCTAATTTTGATATTAAGGTTGCTTCCAACTTTGGTTAACAAAACATCAACAATGCTATTTGGTTAGGCGGCTTTCTCCGTTTAGAAGTATTTACCAGAAAAAAAATCTTAGAAGTCGAATTATTGAGTCAAAAAAAGAATACACATCTTAACGTCCTATTTAAATATATCATGATATAACAAAGCCTGTTATAAAAGAGCATCACTCAGGCTACAAAAAGCATGGAGTGAAAAAAGGAAAAGAGTAAGCAGACAGTAAAGGCCTCCACATACATGTGCTTACACAAAAGCGTACAAATTTCAGGCCAAAGAATATTAAAAAAGGGGCCCTAACTGAGCCATGGGAAATCTTGTTCCCCACTAATAAAATGTGGTACGTCCACATCACTGGAAGCCTGGAAGAACTTGAGTTCCCTTTTTTCAAGCTTTTTAAAAGCTCTCCAAACTATGTACTGGCCAAGCAGCCTATACTTACTTAATGCTCTTGAAGGAACAAGAGATGTTATTTAAAATTTAGGAGAGAAACAGATGAAGAGTGTTTCGTTAAATGGCTGCGGAGGGAGGGGACATTATGTTTCTGTTCTCAGCATCCACATGGGCTTGAGATAAACATGAAGTCTATAAACAGGCGTGGAAATCAGTAAGAGACGTACTATCTTCGCAACATTCCTCCTCTAAAATCCACAGCTGGGGAACAATACAATATTGTCAGTGAGAACGGCAAATCTGCAAGTCTCATGGAACCCAGCAAAATACAATAGCATTAACCTGGTCAATCTGTTTTCTTTTCTTTTTTTTTTTTTTAAGGTAGAAAAAGATAACTGACGTAAGATTACAGAAGTTGAGACCAAACTATCTAGGTACCTACTAGAAAGCCAGAACCACCCTACCTCCCAAGTTACCCCTTTCCCCATGTTCATAGATCACATGAAAATCAAGAGTGATGTTCTGAAAGCAACTCGATATTGGAGCCTCCTTTTTAAATTTATTTCCAAGTCCTCTCGTTTTTAAAAATGAACATAAGTCATAACTGATGTATGATAGAATGCATAGAAAGTGCAGCTGGAGGAGTTCTGACAAATGTATGGACCCGTGGAACCACCACCAAACCAAGACACAGAATGCTTTCTTCACCACAAAATGTGCCCTGGTACCCTTGTCAGTCACTCCTTGCCTTCTCCAACCCAGCCCAAGGCAACCACTGATCTGCTTTCATCCACCAAAGACTAGCTTTTGCTCTTCTAGAATTCTATATAAATAAAATCATATAGTATATTCTCTTACATCTGGCTTCTTTTACTCAGTGTTAGGTATTTCAGATTCATCTATGTTGTCGGGCAGATCAGTTGTTTCTTTTTGTTGCTGAGTAGTATTCCATTTTATAAGTATATCACTGTTTATACAATCACCAGGTGAAGGACACCTGGGTTGTTTCAGTTTTTGGCGATTATGAACAAAACCGCTGAAAACATGTACACACAGATATTTGTGTGCACATAAGTTTTAATTTTCTTGGGTGAATACTTAGGAATGAAATAGTTGGCCAAATAGTAAACATACGTTTAACATACACATTTATAAGAACTGTAGTCATTTTATTTGGGTTATACCAGTGGTACACTCATTGTAATATTAACCTGCTCCTTCAAGGAGCATGTTTTTGCGTATTCATTGGCCATTTGAAGATCTTTTACTGTTAAGTGTCTCTTCAAGTTTAACTGGGCTGTCTCCTTATTACAGGGTTTAAGACTTCTTCATATAACCTGGATAAAAACCCATTTTCATATATAGGTAGGGAGAATATTTTCTCTCAGGCTATGGTTTGCCTCTTCATTTTTTCAATGGTGTCTTTTGAAGAGGGTAAGTTTTTACTTTTATTAGGTTTGATTGATTGCTTTTGCTTTTATGATGCGTGCCTTCTATGTCTACAAAATCTTTGCCTACCCCAAGCTCATGAAGATTTTCTCCTCTATTTTCTTCTGCTCATTTTATAGTTTTTGCTTCTATATTTACATCCAGAATCCATTTTGAACTAGAATTTACGTGAGGTAAAAGTAGATTCATTTTGTTTCTGTGTGGATATCCAGTTGCTCTGGTAACATTTGTTGAAAAAACCTATCATCTCTCTATTAAATTACTTTGGCATATTTGTTGGAGATCGGTTGGGTCTAATTCTGAAATATTTATTCTGTTCTATCGAACTATATATGTACACTTATTGTAATTTTATAGTAAGTCTCGAAAGTAGGCAATGTAAGTCCTACAACTTTGTTCTTTTTCAACATTGTTTTGGCTATTCTAGATCTTTCGCATATTCATATACATTTTAGAATTAGCTTGTCAAGTTTTTTTTTTTTTTAAGCCATCTGGAATTTGGGTTGGGAATATATTGAATCTATAGATCAATTCAGGGAAAATTAACATCTTTAAAATGTGGAGTCTTCCAATCGAAAATATGGAATATCTCTCCATTTGTTTAGGTCTTTTAGGTTTTTTTCTCAGAAATATTTTATAGCTTTTAGTATACAAATCTCACATGTTTTGTTAAATTTATTCCTAAATATTTTGTGTGCCATTTTAAATGGCACTTAAAATTTTTCACTTTTCAACTGCTTATCACCACTATATAGAAATATATTTAGCTCTTGTATACTGACCTTATCCTACGTGCTTGCTAAATTAATTTACAAGACTCCTTAGGATCTTCCATACACATGATCATATCTGAAGAAAAGACGATTTTACTTCATCCTTTTTTTCTTCCTTGTCTTAGCAAGCTGGTTAGAACCACTAGTACATTGCTGAATAGAAATGGGAAGAGCAGACATTCTTTTGGTTGTCATTCTGAGAGGAAAAAGCATTCATTCTTTCATCAGTAAGTAAGATGTTAGCTGTAGGTTTTTCCAAGATGCTCTTGATCACAATGAGGAAACCTCGTTTGTAAAGAGCTCTTAACATGAGAGGGGTTGAATTTTTCCTAAAATATGTGGTTCTATGAGGTATTAGCCTTTTTATAGATTGCATTCAATTCGTCAAAGTTTTGTTAAAGATTTTTACATCTGTATTTATGAGGCATATTGGCCAGCACTTTTCTTTTCTTGTAGATTCTTCATGTGCTTTTCATGTCAGAGTAATGCTAACCTCCGAAAATAAGGCGGGAGCTGTTCCTTTCCCCTTTATTTTCTCAAAAATGTTAGTGTAAGGTTGCTATTTGTTCCTCCTTAAATGCATGATAGAATTAACCAAACTATCTGGCACTGGAATTTTCTCTGTGGGAAAGTTTTAATTACAAATTCAAATTTATTTAATAGAAATAGTGCTACTTTTTCTGTTTTCTATTTCTTATTAACTTTCGGTAATTTGTGTATTCAAAGAATTTGATTATCTAATTTATCAAAATCATAGGCACAGAGTTCTTTATAAAACTCTCTTATTTCCTTTTTTTTTTTTTTTTTTTTTTAACGTTTATTTATTTTTGGGACAGAGAGAGACAGAGCATGAATGGGGGAGGGGCAGAGAGAGAGGGAGACACAGAATCGGAAACAGGCTCCAGGCTCTGAGCCATCAGCCCAGAGCCTGACGCGGGGCTCGAACTCACGGACCGCGAGATCGTGACCTGGCTGAAGTCGGACGCTTAACCGACTGCGCCACCCAGGCGCCCCTCTTATTTCCTTTTTAAAAAATATCCTTTTGGGGCACCTGGGTGGCTCAGTCAGTTAAGCATCCAACTTAGGTTCAGGTCATGATCTCACGGTCCGTGGGGTCGAGCCCTGCGTCAGGCTCTGTGCTGACAGCTCAGAGCCTGGAGCCTGCTAAGAATTCTGTGTCTCCCTCTCTCTCTGACCCTCTCCCACTCATGCTCGCTCACTCGCTCTCTCTCACAAAATGAATAAACGTTAAAAAAATTTTTTTTAAATATCCTTTTTATTTTGCAGTATTTTTATACTTCCAGAAAAGTTGCAAAGATACTACAGGGAGTACCTATACACTCCACGGTTTGTTTCCCTAATAGATCTTATATTACGAGAGCACATTTGTCAAAACTAACACCAACACCGGCACATTATTAACTAAGCTCTAAACCTCATTGTGATTTCACCAATTTTTCCAGTAGTGTTCTTTTTCTATCCCAGTATCCAATCCAGAATTCCACCTTGTATTTAGTTTGTCATTTCTCTTCAGTCCTCTCTGGTCTGTGACAGTTCCTCAGGCTTTCCTATGTTTTTTATGACCTTGACAGCTTTTCGAATTTTATTTTAGGGAAAGAGAGAGACACACATGAATGGGGGAGAGGGAAAGAAAGAGTGAAACTTAGGCGGGCTCCACACTCAAACCTACGACCCTGGGATCACAACCTGAGCCGAAACTAAGAGTCAGACACTCAACCAACTGAGCCACCCAAGGTGCCCCTGGCCTTGACAGTTTTGAAAAGTACTAGTCAGGTATGTTATAAGATGTCCCTCAATTTTCGGTTAACTGAAGTTTTTTGTCATTATTTGGGTTTTTGGAAAGAATGCCTGAGAGGTCATGTATCCTTCTCATCATATCAAGGTTATATAATCTTCACACAACATCACTGGTGACATTAAACTTGATCACTTGAAGAAGTGCTTGACATCTGTCCATTCAAGTTACACTTTCTCCCTTTACAGACTCTGTTTCTTGGAAGTAAGTCCAGCCCCCACTCAAGTGTATGTGTGTTGCAGGGGGTGGGGTGGGGTGGGGTGGGGACGATTAAGCTCCTTCTCCTGAGAGGACAATATCTACAGATATTTGGAACTCTTCTATGAGCAACATTTGCCTGTCATCTCCCACCAACTCTCTATTGGCTGGTATTTGCATGGTGTACCTTTCCCATGCTTTTACTTTTCATCTGGCTGACTCTTTGAGATGAAATTCTTGTGGACAGCATCCCACTGGGTCCTGATTATTTATATAATTACTCTCCTTTAATTGGAATATTTAGACCATGTACATTTAATGCAATAATCAATATAGTGGGTCAATCTCTCATCTTGCTAACTTTTCTACTTGTTCCCTCTGTGTTTGGTTCCGTCATCCTTCCCCCTCCCTCTAAATGGTTTGGATCTTCAATATTGGCTTATTGGCTGTACATCTTGTTTTCCCCCTTAGCGGCTCCTCTAAGGTTTACGGTATACATCTTTAACTGAAGAGTCTACCTTCAAACAATGTTATACCATTTTACATAGAATTTAAGAATCTGAAAACTGTATGCTTCCTTTCTCCATCTACACACTGTCCTCTGTTGTTACCGCTGCCATACATTTCATTTCACTTCTACCCATGTTACAACACACAATACGTTAGTTTTTTTTAATTTAAATACTCAAGTTATCATTTATAGAAATTAAAAATGAAGAAGAAGTCTAGGGGCACTTAGGTGGCTCAGTTGGTTAAGCGTCCGACTTCGGCTCAGGTCGTGATCTTGCGGTCTGTGGGTTCGAGCCCCCGCGTCGGGCTCTGTGCTGACACCTCAGAGCCTGGAGCCTGCTTCGGATTCTGTGTCTCCCTCTCTCTTTTCACCGCCCCTGCTTGCACTCTGTCTCTCAAAAATGAATAAACGTCAAAAAAAATTTTTTTTGGATACAAAAAATGACGAAAGAAGTCTCTTATATTTACCCACATATTAACTATTTCTGGCACTCTTCCCTCCTTTATTGTTGAAGTTTCTCAATGGTTTCACTTTTCTTTTATCTGAAGAACTTCCTTTAATATTTCTCGTAGTGTTTGCTGACAGTGATTTTTCTCTCACTTTTTTCATCTGAAAAGGTCTTAAATTTTGTCTTCAATTTTGCAGGATATTTTCATCCTGTTGAAGGATATAGATTTTTAGGTTGATAAAAATTTCCCTTCATTACTTTAAAAATGTCATTCCATTACCTTCTGGCTTATGTAGTTTCTTATAAGAAGTCTTCAGTCATTACTTCTTCCTTTTACGTAATGTGTCTTTTTTCTCCAGCTAATGTTAAGCCTTTGTTTTTATCACTGGTTCTGAGTAATTATCATTCTGGGCTCTGGTTTTGTGTGGATCTACTATGCTTGAGGTTCCTTGAGCTTCTTGGAATTCTGAATTTACAATGTTCATCAAAAGTAAAGAAAAATGCTATAATTTCTTTAAATATTTTTTCTTCTGTCTTTCCCCACCTTCCTCTCCTTCTAGGATGATAAGCATTTTAATCCTCTTGATATTGTGCTATGGGTCCTAGAGGGTCTATTAATCTTTTCCAGTGTTTTCCCTTTCTCTGCCTCACAGTGGGTAGTTTTTATTCCTATGTTTTTAAGTTCATTGATCTTTTATGCTGTGGTGTCTAATATCCTCTTAATCCTATCAATGAAATTTTCATTCCAGGTATTCTGTTTTTCACCTCAACAAGTTCCTTTTCATTCTTTTTATATTTTCTATTTCTCTTCTCAAATAGTTCAGGTCTTCCTTTAAATTCACGAGCATATTGATTTATAATCCTTTACATCTCAAGACCTTTGTCTAATTCCACCATTTCTGAGCTTGTTTCTTTACTGATTTTTCTCTTTGTTATGGGCTACATTTCTTCTGATCTCAACACTTCTCATATATTTAAAATAGGTTGCCAGATACTGTGAATGTTACACTGTTGTGTATGGATTTTATTGGCTTTTTTTTTTCTTTAAAGTAATCTCTACACCCAACATAGAGTCTGAACTCACAAACCTGAGATCAAGAGTGGATGCTCCAGTGACTGAATCAGCCAGGTACCCCTACTGTCTTCTTTTAAAGAGAGTTGTAGTTTATTTTGATGGGAAGTTAAATTCCTTGCATATGAGGTTGAACCTTTCAAGGCCTTTTCTTTTTAAAGAAATAGTTTTAAAACTTTTACTGAAGTTTAAATATACAACACACACATAACATGGGTGTTCAGCTTGATGAATGAATTCCTGCCCACGTAACTGGTACTCAGATTAAACAAGAGAGATTATGCTTCTCAAGGCTTGCTTTTAACCTCAGTTAGGGCCAGGCTAAAAGAATCCTTACTCTAGAGCGAACTTAGAGTCCTACCAAGGCATGGTCTCCGGCAGTCTCTAACGACTGTCCTCCTTGAACAGCAAGATCTTACTCTGGCTGGTCAGAGCTTGTGTAAGCGAGAGTCTGTGTGAGCACCACCCTACACAGGGGCAGGTCAGTCTTTAGCACATTAGTCAAGAGGACTTGAGTCAGATTTCTGGAGCTCTTGTGATGAGTGCCTTCTTCCAGTCCGGTACTCTGACCCACAAATTTAAACCATCTCGCCCTTAAGTTCAGCTTTCTGACCCCTCGACTCAGCAAAACTGGTGTGCTTTGCTGGGGACCCCTCCTGGCACCGTGGTCCAGAAATGCCTCAAGGCAAAAAGCCAGGAGAATGGCAGGCCTCACCTCACTTGCTTCCTTCCTCTCAGGAATCGAAGTCCTGCACGGCCTGTTGTCTAATATGTGAAAACCACTGTTTTTTAAAATTGTCCAGACTTGTAGCTGTTAATGGTGGGAGGATAAAGCCAGTTCCAATTATTCCATCATGGCTAGAAGCGGGACGGAGGCCTCCTTTAGTAAAATTTCCAGCACGGGTGCCACATTTTGCAAGATGTCATCTACCAAAATAACCCAATCCATGTGTCCCTTCTGCCCTTCTATCTATCTATTCGGTGGCTGCTGCATCTCTGGGAAACAAAGATGCTTAAAACCTGACTCCTGCCTTTAAAGAAGTCACAATTCACAGGAAAAGCCAGAAGTACATACTCAATTATACTGTTGGGTGAGAAGTAGAATTACACAAGTATAATTACACAATTATGCAAGGGGCTGTGAGCACAAAGAGAAAGATATAGTGAAATGACCCGTAGAGGTGACGAAAGGTTTTATTTATTTATTTATTTATTTATTTATTTATTTATTTATTTACTTACTTACTTACTTACTTACTTACTTACTTACTTATTTAAATAGGCTCCACATCCCATGTGGGGCTTGAACTCACGACCCTGAGATTAAGAGTCACATGCTCTACCAACTGAGCCAGCCAAGTGCTCCAGGGAAGATTTTTATAGTTTTACATTTAGAGTAAGTCTTGAAGATTGAGTAGGAGATTGGCGGGTGGGGCAGGACATTTGGGGCGGGGGGTGGGGGACTATATGCAAAGTTTGAAGTTATAAAATAACATGCAAGGTTTGCAGAACTAGTAACAGTTCCAATTACGTATGGAGTTTGGAGCTGGGAGGGGAGAGAGCTAAAGCTATCAGAAAAACACCCAGGAGAGTCAGAATATGAAAGAGGACCCTGAATGCCATGCTCATCGTAAATATCCATAAATCATCATCCATAATCATCATCACTAACTACCATCTATCACACTCGTAGGATGTATGTTTTACATATATTACATACATTACCTTCAATTCGCACAACAACCTATGAGGAAACTAAGGCTCAGAGAGCCTAAGTAATTTTGATCAAGATCACACGGTTAGTACGTGGAGAAGCCAGGAATGAAACACGCGTCTGTCTGATTTCAAAGCCAACAAAAGGAATTCGCCTCTAAGCTATAGGCACCGGGAGGTAATGGGTTTTTGTTTCGTTTTGTTTTTTTGCTTGTTTGTTTCTGTTTTTTAATTATGTTCATTAATGGAGTAGTTTTAAGAGGGAAATACAGTTAAATTTATTTTTGGAAAGGCTGCTCTGGTGCAAGAGGAGGACAGGCTGGAGTCAGAGGAGCAAGTTCACGGGCTGGTGGTTAATGGTGTGGGGAGAAAACGAAGAGCCTGGATTAGGTGGTGGAGGGAGAACGGGAGAAGAGAATTTGACAAACGGCTGAAGAAGCAGAATCTGTCAGATGCCACAAACAAGCACCTCCAACCAAAGGGGAAATTGTGAGGTCAGCTGTGGACATGGCGGTGCCCTGCAAGTCCCGGCTCTGTGCTGAAGGCAAGGGACACGAAGATGCACAGCATGTGGTTTCTTCTCTCAAGGATGTGACAGTTCACACAGCCTTATGGGATCAAACCTATGCATTTCCCGGAAACACAAATGCCTTACGGACCACATTCCCTATCCATTATTTGGAGTCTTTCATGGCTCTGGAGCCCCATGCTGAACACTGTTGTAGCACGTTCTCAACCCTGCCACAGACCTCGTTTTTGTGTAGGCAGAGGACTTTCAGGGAACATAACTGTCCTCCAACTCTGGCTGCAATGATTAACAACAATTTTATGAAAAACAAATGCAGGTACCATTTATTGAACACTAACAATACGTGAGCACTGTTCTAAGCATTTGAGGAACATAACCATCTTGTTTATTTGCTACAGCAATCCTAACTACAGGGTTCACACTCCTCCTTCCAACACGGGAGCCTGAGCTCAGAGAGAAAAAAATAACTTGCCTACATTCCTTTGGTTCCCTGAGACCACTGCGATGATCATTTAAAAAGCATCTTGGAATGTGCCATCTTTAGGAAGCCTCTATTTCCGTCTCCCAAATTTTGTCATCCCTGGGCCCTTCTGTGCCTGATTCCTATTTCCCTTGTGACCCCTATTATGCTACATCGTGATATATATATATATGTGTGTGTGTGTATATATATATATATATATATATATATATACACACACATATACATATATATTTATATATTTATATTTATATATTTATATTTATATATATATATATATATATTTTTTTAACATATCTGTTTCCCCTACTTTCCTCTTTGAAGGAAAGGACTAGATCTATTTCATCTTTGCTGTTTGATGCCCAGCACTGGGCCAGCACACGGCAGATGGGACCAGTCTACCCCACTGTTTCCTAGCTATCAGCCAGTCATTCTGGGCTGCCCCAGGCCCCTGGCCATTCCTAGCATCTGATACCTCAGGCTCACTTACAAAATTCACTCAGGAACTGACAGGTCCACACATATGGCACCCATGGATTAAGGGGAAAGCTTTTCCCTAGGAAGGAACCAGGGTGGAAGCCACATATTCTTTGGACCAATGATTCAAACTATGGTCAGGAGGCCCTGAGATCCCAAGCCCATACCTTGTCCTGACACGAATAGGTAGCCTCATGGTGTCTGGTCCTTTCCTTTTTCCTGCTTCTGCCATCTGTTTGCCTCAGAAGGGGGCGGGGGGCAGGGTACAAGGAGAGGAGGCAGTGTGGGCTTTGGTGCCGTCCAATCTCAGCACTGCCCCAGCCAGTCATATGACCTATAGCAGGGCATGTGCTCTCTGAGGCTCATCTGCCCTATGTAAAGGAGAGAACACCTACTCCACTGGGTTATGATGCTAACTGCATGTGATCCCTGAATGCAGACGGCCCCTAGAGAGGATGTGAGGCTTGGCAGCTCTCAGGAGAGACAGAGTTGGGTTCACTTCCTGGTTCCTCCTCTTTCTAGCTCTGGGCATGAAGCAGGAATAAGGAAAATGCCTTCCTCAGGGCAGTGTGAAGAGGAAATGAGGGGTCAGTACGAGCTCTTAGCATAGAGTTTAGCACATAGGAAGTCAATGAATGGTAGCCATTGTTTAATTAGACTACAAATGGAACATCTTTAAATTTTGTGGTTTTTTAAAATTTTGAGAGAGAGAGAGAGAGAGCACGCACGCACAAGAGCAGGGGAGTGGAGCAGAGTGGGGGCGGGAGGTGGGGAAGACAGACTCTTAAGCAGGCTCCACGCACAGTGCAGAGCTGAACACAGGGCTCAATCCTGTGACCCCGGAATCATGACCTGAGCCAAAATCAAGAGTCAGACGCTCAACTGACTGAGCCACCCAGGTGCCCCAGAATATCTTCATGTAGCACAAATGACTTCCCCAAATCTTACACTGAGTTAACAGTAGAGGAGTTTGAAACCACGTTGCAAGTTGTTCATCAACAAACAGCAGCATCTCTTCCAGACAGCTAACCCCAAAGTGCCACGGGGACCTCCGGCAGGAATGGAGCTCCACTTCCCATGATACAAACCCAGCAGCACAGACCCGATCCCACGCCAGCATATGGGGCCGGGAACATCTAACCCCTTCAGCCTGGAAGTAGAATAACTTTATAGATCCTCCAGCAGACAGAGCCATGGAGGTCACACCAGAAACATCAAAACCCTATTTCCCAGTGAGCCCCAGTCCTCCTCATTCCTGTGGACGATGGGGGAGATTGGGTCTGCTTTGCACAGCTGCCCATGAGGCAGCCTGAGTAGCAACGTTGAGACAGGTAGGTGGTCAGGTGTCGGCATGGCAAATGTGGCAGCTGGTTGCTTTTGCTAAAGAGAGCCCACTATCTGTCTAGACATTAGGTATTTAAGATTTATGGGACAGAGAGCCACATTCAGAGCACTGTCAGCAGATATCTTGCTACACAGGAAAATGGCTGCTTGATGATGGTCCAGGAAAGACATACAGATCTGAAGTGTCCCATATCGCTCACACAGAAAGCCTTCCGGGGTTGCTCAGGGGAAGCTGTGCTGTCCTCGGGACGCGGCAATATGCTGGAGAGGGGACGCAAGTCCCTGAGGCTCCCACACAAAGAGGAGCTGACTAGACGCTGGGATCACTACACAGCCCCCCAGATGCACGTTATGAGAGCAAAGCAACTACACAAAATGAACCACCCTCCAACTTTCCTTCACTGAGACAAAGGTGGCAGACGCAGCAGAGAAACAAACTGTAGTTCTTAGGCCAGAGGAAAACCACGACCATCTCCCTTCCTTTCCGTTCTTGAAAGTCATGTTCATGTCCACTGCCCGAACTCACAGGAGTCAGACCTCAAGAGCTCATTACCCACCACATCATTTGGGAGGCTCTGGAGGTCATCAAAGGGAGTTTCCAGGGTGTTGGTGTCCACGTTGAGGATCACGACATCATCCAGGGCCATGTTTCTGACTTTCTGCAAATAAAAAAATTCCGAAAGAAAAAATAATTGAAGCACCATGAGGACACGGATATTTCCACTGGCCCTCTCCGGGGAAGCGGAATAAGGAAGAACAGTGACATTTGCCAAAGCCTCATTTTGTGGCAGGCCCAATGCTAGGTGGGTCACATCTCTTAGGCCTTTTAACTGTCACAAAAACTCTGGGGGCTCTACAGTCCCCCCCCCAAGTCCCAGCGGGGGAAAGGGTTTCACAAGAATGAAGATGACTAAGTTAATATGCTCAGGTCACACGGTTAGGAAGAGAGATCTTTACACCTCAACTTTTTTTCTTATCTTTTCTTTTCTTTTTTTAACACTAGGAGCTATAGTCTAAAACTCTGGCTGCAGGAATTCTGAGGTACAGCTAAGCCCAAATGACACCCTTCAATCTGTGTCCCCACTCACTTACCAAAAGCCACTTGCCCATCTCTCTTTTGGATCTTACCATTCTTGGGATGGAATATGGTAGATGGACTGGTGTTACCATGTCAACATTTCCCTTAAACATGGAGTAGGGAGGTCACGCTTTCAGTTGGGTCCCATTTTCCACAGAAACCTAGCAAGTCAGTCAAGGCTCAGAGGCTCTGGCCATGAGCCATTACTCTACTGGCGCAGTAATGGAAAAGATAAGGGAGACGTGCTTATTAGGTGCGCATGTTTGTGCGGGGAAGAAGGGATAGGTAAAATATGGAGAAAGGAAAGGCCCACCCTCTGGGAGCAGCTCTCCATAGTCTGCAGAAGTACAAGATTATGTGTAGCTTGAGTTTTTAATTTTTAATCACACTATTCACCCACTGCTAGAATCCTCCTCCATTTTTCTCCCGCCTACCCACCGCTCCCAATCTCATTCAACCCTCTTCTCCTGTCCAATATCAAAGCTCATTCCTTTAGAGTCTAGAACTTCACAACTGTTGTCTTTATCTCACTTGGCCCCAGTTAATTAGGAAGACCTTATCATTTGTGGTCAAAACTGGAATGCTTGTTGGTGTGAAAGAGGGCATATTATGCTAGGGCAGAAGACATCCAACGGGACATACAGTCACCTTACATATATAAGCGATCAATTTATTAGCTACTCTCTGAGGCACTGAATATAACCGTGCAGGTATGTACTGCCCAGGGACGTCCCACCAGCCACCTGGGGCTGAAATCGGCTAAGCCGGGCGTCTGGGTCAGGGGTGGTGGCCGTGGAAGAGAGGAGATAGACGCCTTTTCCTAATTCATCGAAGAGAACTGCACAGCCTAGTGATGGGCCTGGACCATCCCGATGGCTGCTAAACCCCAGTCTCTAGGACATAACCTGGTACCTAAGTAAACGTTTTGAGATTCTTCCCAGCAGGAGGGTGGAGCTGAGCTGGTCAGAAGACTCCTAGGGTTGAAAAATGGTCCCAGGTGGCAGAGTCCGGGAACCCTTCCACTTAACACACCTAAGAGCCTCAAACTCCTTTTGCTGTTGAGTTTTCCACGCCACCAGGGGCTAGCCCGCAAGCCTTTCAATCCATTCGTCAACACTTCCTAAGTGCTCACTATGGGCTAAGAACCGCAGAGGAGAGACAAGATTCCCTGCCTACTTACAAGTTTATTCTCCCCTCCAAACATTAATTACAGAGTAAAACTTTTATAGAGTAAAAACTTGGCAGCAAACAGCCTTGATGATAATAATACAAATCACCAGGGTTTCATAAAGCACAACCCCCATTTTTCAGATGAGAACGTTAAGACTCCTGGTGAACTGTCCGGGGCTCCACTGCCACCTCATTTTTCAGTCCAAAAAGTTTAAGACCTAGCAGTGTGCTGGCAGGAAGTTACAGAAATAGCCTCAACAACAATCTCTTTCACTCATATCACCCGTGGAGCTCAGACACATTCTTTCATTGTCAACAACGTAGCTGGAGGCAAAGTATCACCATTCCCATTTGCAGGAATGAGAAACTGAGGCTCAGAGAGGTGAAGTGGCTCGCCCCGGATTATGTGGCTACAGTTTGGCTACCTCATCCGTAAAACTGGTCCAATGCCTGTGACCACCGTCCTCTAACCCCTGCCCCCCGGGCTGCTGTGAGGGAGTAGAGGTAATACGTGCACGGTGCCAGGCACACAGGATTTACAAATAGTGGTTGTTATTATTACTTTCATAATTCACACATCTGCTACATTAAGTCTGAAAGCCGTAGTGCCAATGGCCTAAGGGCAAAAACCGTCTGGCCCCTTCTTGGAGGCTAATGGGCTCTCACCTCAAAAGCTGAAACACCAGAAATGGAACTGGAGAAGAGGCCACAAGGAACCCCAAAACTCAGCAGGGGACTCCAGGCCTGGAGGACTGCGCTGAGGGCCACTGCACCCCAGAACTGCCTATTCTGTCTCAGCTGACCTTCTAAAATAGTCCCAAACAGAAGGGGGCAGGGGGCTTGGCCACTGGAGAGAAGCCTCAGGGGCTGAAAGGCCCAGCAAGAGGGATGTTGATTCTGGACCAGAATTGGGCGTTGTTTCTGTGTTCCCAGAGGGGCCCCAGCAGCACAGACCAGCCCTTGTGGGCTCTCCGCGGCCTGGGCTGGAACAGGCTTTTGATTTCTTCCCACTCCTGACTGGAGGGCCTGCCGGTTAAGCTGTGTGGAGTGTTTACTTTTTCAACAATGGCAGCAGGCTGAAGAAGAGGAAAAAACCAGGCCCTTTTTTCTGACTTAGCAGGCCAGGGTCCCCTTAGTAACCAAAATGCCCAAGCACCAGGCTCCAGGCAAGGAGCTGGGTCGGCACAGTTTCCTCTTACAGGACAAAGCTGCCCTCCTGGCAACAAGGCCTCTTCCAAAGAGGCTGGCGTAGACTCAAGGGCCTTCCTGAAGCTCAGTGTTCCCAAGGAAAGAATCGGAGGCCAGCTCAGCCGGATGGTGCCTTATCCCTGAAAGGCTCAAGGAAACAAGAGCAATGAAGAAAGGCCAAACCCTCCCTCGTCAACACACACACACAAAACCAACCCCACAAAACCCTTCAAACTGGGGTGGGGGTGGGAAGAGCTGGTGGAGGAGGAGGAAGCTAGACCATTACTGGGAGCCAGCTCACTGAATCTCACTGAATCCCGACCACGCCAGGAGGCAGATACTACCGTCTCCGTGGTAGGGATGAGAAAATAAGGCTTGGAGACGTCAAATAAACTGCCCCAAATCACACGGCTGGTGAGTGGCAGAGCTGACTTTTGAACCCGCTCTGACTCGAAAGCCTCGCTATTTCTGAAGACGTCCCAAATCCAATTGCTCAGACCTCAGAGCGAGTACCTGTAGGGCATGAAGCTATATGGATCCTCTCAGGGCCGAGCTTGCTCTTACACACAAAAAAACCACTTGCCTTTTGTATCATAAAAATCACATGGGCCTGTTCAAAAAAAAAAAAAAAAAAATACAGACAAAAAATTTCAAAGAAGGAAAGTATAGTGACGCTCATCCCTCCATTTGGAGATCGTGTTTTGATGTCTCCTTCCATATCCTTTCACCTCGATCCCTACTTTTAAAAATATAGTTAAAATAGTTCTTAATATTTCTTCCCGATTCTCTCTCATTACAATATAGGAATGCTCCACTTCATTAAAAACTTTGTAAAGATCACCGCTAATTGCTACAAAATGTTCCACTTCGTGGAAACAAACTCAACCAAGCCCCTCCCGTTGGCCGTTACCGCCGGTTTTTAAATAATTTTTATATATGATATTGTCATGAAATTTGTAGGCATAACATGCCTTGGGCTTTAGGACAGGTTCCTAGAAGTGGAATTTCCTTTCCACTTCTTAAAAAGTGTCCCTCTCAAATTCGACTTTGAGGGAGATATCTTTACTTCCAATTATTTTAAAGTCATTTTATCCACAGCTTGTGTTTCCTACTCTAAGTGAAGAAAAATCAGCAAAGACACGAGCAGATGTCAAAATAGTCCTCCAAAAACCCTACCCAATTAAAACACTTACGAGTACCGCGGCACACCGAGACAGCTCTCCGGTAGCTTGTCCCACCAACACGTTCCCTCTCTTTTTAGTTACAACATATGCCAAAGCTCCTGCCAGCTGCAAACCCTCCCCCCACCAGACTCTATAGGCTTTTTCTCAGAATGAAAAAAAAAAAAATACTGACATGCACACCGACTTTCCAAATGGCATTTCTTGCACAGAGAAACACACAAAAATGGCATCCTCCCATAAATATTGTTAATCAAAAATGTCTTTCTCTTTATGCTTTGTCACAGACAGACTCAGCCTGACCCCGGCCTTTCAGGACAGGGGAGGGGAACATCATAGTCGGGAGGTGGTGGGGGCAGCAGAGGGGTTGGGTTCTAACACACAAGCTTCACTTAAGGATTGCCCCCTACCTCCAGGGCTGCCTTAAGGCAATTCACTCAACCTCCAAAATCCTCCAGGTTTTCATCTGTGAAATGGGGATCAAGACAGTACCCCCTCACAGATCTGCTGGGAGGACTGGATAAGCGAATGTACGTGGAAGAGTCGGCAGGATTCCAGGGACACCCGAACAGGCATTCATCAAACAGTGGCTCTCCTGCCTGTCTGTTCCCTTTCCTTTGATGGTTCCTGAGAACTCAGCAAAGCCTGGCCAGCCTCACTGCAGAGGGCCCCGGCTGGCAGTAAGTTTGCCTTTCCCTGTGCTGCCCTGAGGTCATTCCTACAACCAGAATAATATGCCAACCTAGAGTTATTTATAGAAGTATTCAATTCCTCCCCTAGTCCACGAGCTTCTTAGGGTAATAAGACTGAGAACTCTATACTGTCAGCTCCTACTCCAGCACTTGGCCCACAGGAGGCAATTCCTGAATGAATGAATGAATGAATGAATGAATGGACGAACGGGAGGCACCAGAGGCGAGAGGTGAACACAGGATCTGGAAGCCAGTCTGTGAGTTCTAACCCAGCTTTAACACTCACCAGCTGTACAAATGTGGGCGTTTCACTTTCTCTGTGCCCCCTGTGTCATCCTCTATATACTGCAAGTGACAACAGTGCCTCCCTCATAAGAATGTGGTAAGGATTAAACGGGTTAACGTGTTTTTTTTTTTTTAACGTTTACTTATTTTTGAGACAGAGAGAGACAGAGCATGAACGGGGAAGGGGCAGAGACAGAGGGAGACACAGAATCTGAAAGAGGCTCCAGGCTCTGAGCTGTCAGCACAGAGCCCGACGCGGGGCTCGAACCCACGGACCGTGAGATCGTGACCTGAGCCAAAGTCAGACGCTTAACCGACTGAGACACCCAGGCGCCCCAACATTTTTAAAGTGGTACAGTGGCACCTGGCACACGAGAAGCTCAAGATAAGTGAGCTTTATTTTGTTAAACAAAAATGAACAATCACTTGGGGCACCTGGCTGGCCCAGCCGGAAGAGCACGCGACTCTTGATCTCAGGGTTGTGAGTTCAATCCCCATGTTGGGTATAGAGTTTACTTAAAAATAAAATCTTTAAAACAACAACAACAACAACAACAACAACAACAACGACAATCTTTTGAGGGTGGTGGGAATATTCTATATCTTTACTGTGGTGGTGGTGATTTCACAAATGTATGAAACTGTCAAAATTCATTAAATTGTATGCTTTAAATAGATGGTCTGCACATAAACTGTAACCCAATGAAGTTGATAAAAACATTAGTACTATGTCCAGAACAGAGAATAAAATCAGAAAAGACGGCAAAAAATTAATAATGCACGAATGGTGAATGAATGCCATCTGACAAGGTCATTTGTCCCTGCTACATTCAGATTTGCAGCTGAGTTTGGCTCCCTGTTCCTTCTTTTGTCTAGCTCAGGAATTTTTTTTTTTTTTTAACTTTGCTTTTCCACTCATGACCTCTTAGGATAAACATAAAAATCCAATGCCCCTAGAGATTCTAGTATACTTCTCTACATAAAAGTGGAATCTATTTGAGAAACACTCTACCTTTGGTGTTTCCCCTGCAACCAAGACTTTATTGAGCCTCACTTTCTAAAACTGGTGGTCTGAAAACAATGGATTTCCTCCCCTAACATAGGAAGTAGTGACACTAGTTCAAACCACACCAATACCCCCCACAGATGGGGATGATCCTGCCTGTCCAAGGAAGGGATTGGACAACTAGGGACAAAAGTTAGGACCCAGAAGAAGCCTGTAAGATGAAAAGCAAGGGTTTGCACTGGCAGTGTAATCCAGGGGATTCAAAGAGTGGTCAGGAGAATGTGATACTTCCCTGGCTGAGGAAGCTAGAAGCAGGATGTGGAGGAAAGCTGGTCCTAGACATTGAGGAGCAGGGGCCCAGCTCCACTCAGCCTCTTCAGCTGAGCGTTGGGCTGGCTCCCTATCTAGGGTGGAGGTCAGCGAGCCAGCATGCATGGAGTCACTGAGCCAGCATGCAGTGCATTTTTATTCTTGTCCTTCCAGTAGGACCATCGCCAGGGCAGAGCCGGGGCATATATGTCTCTGCCTCTCCAGTGCCCAGCGCGGTGCCTGACGCAGGGCAAATGCTCGTGACCCGGAGAATAAACTGATACTGTGGCTGGACCCACTCTGCTGGGAGGCACGCCTGGAAGCAGATGTCAGTGTAAAGCCCAAATGCACAACGTAAGCCCAAAGTAAGCAAAACGGAATTTGCTCAGGGAAGTGAGAGGGGAATAAGAATAATGATGGCAATGACAATAATTATGTGAAATTATCATGATTAATTAGTGTAGAATTAACTCATAGTTGACACAGGAAGTAAGATAGGAGTTAACACGGTGGTTAAAACCGTGGGCTCCGGAATGAGACGGTCAGATTCAAGCCTTGTCTCTGTGACTGTGTAACCTCCAGCAAGCTCTTTACCTCTGAGCCTCAGTGTTCGTATCTTTAAGATGGGAATGCTACCTACCGCACAGACGACCTGTGAGGGTTAAGTGATACAACGTGTGTAAAGAATTAACACAGCACCTGACTGCAGCAGGTGAGCAATACATGGGGGGTGGGGGAGGAACAGAAGTGAGTTTCCATCCTTGCAATTTCAAAGTTATGCCAATAAAATAGATTAGAGCTCCAAGACTGCAAGAATTTAATTTTTTTTTTTTAATTTTTTTTTTTTCAACGTTTATTTATTTCTGGGACAGAGAGAGACAGAGCATGAACGGGGAAGGGGCAGAGAGAGAGGGAGACACAGAATCGGAAACAGGCTCCAGGCTCTGAGCCATCAGCCCAGAGCCTGACGCGGGGCTCGAACTCACGGGCCGCGAGATCGTGACCTGGCTGAAGTCGGATGCTTAACCGACTGCGCCACCCAGGCGCCCCAAGAATTTAATTTTTTAAAGCATGTTTGTATATTTATTTTTTGAGAGACAGCGAGAGAGAGCAAGCTGAGGAGGAACAGAGACAGAGGGTGAGAGAAATCCCAAGCAGTCCCTGTGCCGTCAGCACAGAGCCCCATGTGGGGCTCGAGCCCACCAACTGTGAGATCATGACCTGCGCCGAGATCAAGAGTCGGACGCTCGGCCAACGGAGCCACCCAGGTGCCCCAAGACTGTAAGAATGTAAATTGATTTTCAGACCAAAGGCAGAAGCTAGTAAGATTTCACTCTGATGATTTTGTGCTATTACAATTCAAACCACCACCAATCTAGTGTTCTTTTCCTGGCTTGGTCTCAGGGATACGAGCACATTCTCTGGAGCGTCTGCCTCATTCTGAATTCCCAACTCTGCCAGTTACAGCTGTGCTACCGCGTGCAAACCCCTTAAGCTCCCTGTGCCTCAGTTTACTCATCTGTTCAATGCGATTCAAACAGGACACCGGGAATAATGGTTACCTTTGGGTCAGAGGGAGAATGACTACAAGAGGACACAAGAGGAGCCTCTGGGGGACTGGTAATGTTGTTTCTCAATCTGGTGGTGGTCGCACGGGTGTACCTGCCTCGTAAACACAAATCTCGCTGTGCACTTCGGATGAGTGTACTTTGCCCTATCCATTTCGTATTTCAATAGTATGTAGACAAAAAGCAAATAACATGGACTTCACTGGATTGTTATGGTGATTAAATGAGTTAAAATACGTATAAGTACTTAGGATAATGTTTGGTATATAATAAACACTGGGTGTTTATTATTATTATAAAAAACAAAGTAACAGTAATTATTTTGATAAAAAGGATTCACTCTAGAATGTATTTCACTGTCAGAAAAATCTATCCATAGGGGCGCCTGGGTGGCTCAGTAGGTTGAGCGTCTGACTCTGGATTTCAGCTCAGGTCATGATCTCCTGGCTCGTGGGATCAGCCCGTGCGTGGGGCTCTGCGCTGACAGCACGGAGCCTGCTTGGGATTCTCGCTCTCCCTCTCTCGCTACCCCTCCCCTACTCACACTTTCTCTCTCTCAAAATAAACAAACGTTTCTTAAAAAATTTAAAAAAGAAAATCTATCTGTAAAAGTCGACACCTCCAGGGTACATGTTACTTCTTCAATCTGTCCTGTTGCTTCTCCAGGGAGGATCGAAGCAGCAACGTTATCTGCGTACCTTCCGAGAGACCCCCGTGGTCCTGTGACAGCTCGGTTTGGGGGAGCAGCAGGACCAAGTGGAAGAAGCAGGAGTCATGTGGACTGGGCTTTGGGTTTTATCTTCTTTAATTACTGCAAATGGGACCCAGGGCAGGGAATTTAAATCTCGTTGAACCTCAGGTTCTTCGTTTATAAAATGTGGTTATCACCACATACTTAGCATTGTGAGAAGATTAAACAACCAGGAAAAAAAAAAAAAAAAAGAAATATTTGTTTGGCAACAGCATGTCCATGCTCCCATCTGACCTGGGCACTGGCCTTGACCACAGGTAGGCCTAATCCCTGCTGCAGTGACCTCTGAGGTCTGCAAGCCTAGTCGCCTCTCCCCAAGGCTGAGGCAGCACCTCTGAGACCAGCAACTAGAGCACCAAGCAAAGGGGACAGGTCCAGACAAGGTCCTTCCTGCAAGGACGTCTTGTTTCAAGATGACGCAGCATCTTCCCGGATCAGAACACAAAATGCTCTGCTTTGGCTCCAAGAAAGTCTAGTCTTTGTCCCTCCGGGAGGGAGGCAAACTGATATGGCTTCTGACACTATGTCTCCCTTAAGCCTGACTGCTCAGCCACTGTTTTAATTTTGGAAGGTAGTGAATATGGCTCTTCCATCTTAATAGGGTGTTAATCCAAATGTTATACCACATGATCGATGCTGGGTTCGCGCAGTCCCCTCTTAGGCCAACCATGCGCCTGACGGGCCAAGCCACAGCTAGGCTGACGGAGGGCCGGCACGGGCCAGGGACTGGGGCACACGCTCTGCCTCCATCATCGTACGGGCTCTTACAACAACGACGTGAGAGCTGTTAGCTGGTGTGGTCCTCCCACGGCCCAAACCTTTCTGAGTACCATACAATGCAATCCTCATGACACTCCCGTGGACAGAAGGAAATTGAGGCTCAGGGAGGAAAAATAGCTGGTCCCAAGTCGTAGGGCTTAGAAGCAGTGGTGTTACACACTGCAAGCAGCTGAACACCAACGCCCAGTTACCCAGTGCATCTTATTAATTGTTCTGCCACTGTTTCAACCAACAAGCATATTGAGCAACTATAACTTAGCGGAAGTTTGTCAAGCACGTAGCAGAAGAATCAAGCCCTTCATAGCTCGATGGCTGGCCCAGACTCCATCAAAATTCCCCAGGGAGAGGGTTTTCTGCAGAATATCATACCCATTTGATGGATGAAGAAACTGAGCCTAAAGAGAGTAAATGGTTTGCCCGTGTTCTTACAATGTGGTGTGTGTCAGAGAAAGGATTTGAATCTGGGTTCCACGTGCCAATGCTCTTTCCACTATACAGCACATATAAAACGTGCTCAAATGCATGCGCATATATATGAGCGCATAACAAAGAACAGCATGGGAGCTGGTGGCCTCCTAGGAAGAAAGGAAAGAGAAATAAAAGGGAAAGTGGAAAGGACAAGAAGAGGAAAGGCAAACCTTCAGGTACTCTAAACTCTTTATTCCCTCCTGAAATCTCAGATATACACAGAGGCAAGAGTGACATTTTCCTTCCCTTCCTCAGGCCCCAAAGGTCACTGAACTGCCAAGCGGTTGATAAACGCAGTGGTTTTTCTTTGGAGCCAGGAGTCACTGATTTGCTCCTTCCTGCTCCACAAAATTAAAAATCTAAGCCCGACAGTTCAGAGGACCCCTGAAAACACCGCTGGAATTTCCCAGTGTGCTTTAAACAGAAACAGAAGCTTGACGGGGGAGGGAAGTGGTGTAAGCCCCTCACAGGTCAGGCCAAATCCACTCCTCGCAAGGTAATAAGCACTGACTCTCATTAACAAGTCCAAGGATTTTCAACCCGGGTCAGCACAGAGCTTTTTCTCCAATGGGCCATTTTTCCTTTCTTGACCATACATCTCCTGGGCATTCATTCACTCACTCACCCATTCATTCACTCATTCAGTCAGTCATATGTCAGTCGGTCATTCACGTCAACTCCATGCTAGGTTTTAAGGACAGAGAGATAATAAAGCATGATCTCTGAACTGAAGAGGCCCTCGGCCTACCTACGAGACGGCCTGGATAAGGAGTGGTGAGGTAAACTATAACCAAATGGCCTAAGAAAAGGCACAGCCGGGGTGCCTGGGTGGCTCAGTCAGTTAAGTGTCTGACTTCGGCTCAGGTCATGATCTCGAGGTGTGTGAGTCAGAGCCCCGCGTCGGGCTCTGTGCTGACAGCTCGGAGCCTGGAGCCTGCTTCCGATTCTGTGTCTCCCGCTCTCTCTGCCCCTCCCCCGCTCATGCTCTGTCTCTCAAAGATAAACATTAAAGAATTTGAAAGAGAGAGAGAGAGAGAGAGAGAAAGAAAGAAGAGAAAAGAAAAGAAAAAAGAAAAGAAAAGAAAAGAAAAGAAAAGAAAAGAAAAGAAAAGAAAAGAAAAGAAAAGAAAAGAAAAGAAAAGAAAAGAAAAAAGAAAAGGCACAGCAATGTATAGGGGAAGAGAGCATCTCTATTCACACGGAACTTGCTCGATTTCCTCTGCTGGATGGTCCAGGGCCCAAGGTCAAAAAGTCACGAGGTTGGTGTCCTGGCTCTTTCGCTCACTAGCCAGGTAGCTGCGGGCGCGGCACTTTACCTCCCTGGGTATCAGTTTTCTTCCGTGTGACACGGGAGTCACTGTCCTTAGCCTCAGGACTGTCGAGAAGACTAAAGGTTAAGCAGGGCACGTATCTCACAGAGGGCCAGCTAGAAGGCAGGTAGGTGCCAGCAGCCTCTGTGAGAGCCCGGTTCTGCTGGTTCTCAGGCAGCGCACTGGACAAGTCCGCCCTTGGGCTGGTGGTGTTTTGCCTCCAACTGAAGCACCCTCCCTATGCTGGAGACTCCGCTTCCTCATGTGTGAAAAGAAGACGAGGAAGGCCTGTTGCAAAGCACGAACGAGAGACGAAGTGTGGTGCACTGGGTGAGACGCGAAGACGGCCCGAAGGTCGCCGTCATCATCTCTGTCCCACGAGGCCCTGCTCTTCCACAAAACCTTCCTGATTATTCCTGTCCCACAGCACACTGCCTTCTCAAAGGCCTAAGCGCCAAGCACGGTGGACAATACGGGGCTGGGCCCTCAAAAAACGAAAACGAAAATAAAACTTGTTTAGTGACGTCTCCAACTGTTTCATGCTGCCCCTATCACTTTTCCTTTATTTTCATTAACTTATTTTATTTATTTTAGAGAGCAAGAAGGGGAGTGGGGAAGAAGGGCATGGGACAGGGAGAGGGAGCGGGAGTGTGTGTATGTGGGGAGAATCTTAAGCGAGCTCCATGTTCATCGTGGAGCCCGACACGGGGCTCAATCCCAGGACCCTGGGATCATGATCTGAGCCCAGATCAAGAGTCAGACGCTCAAGTAACTGAGCCACCCACGTGTCTCTTCTTTTTAGATTTTATTTATTTTTTATTTTTTCCATTTTATTTATTTTAGAAAGAGAGAGAGAAACCAAGTGGGGGAGGGGGCAGAGGGAGAGAGAGCACTCTGCCTTTAAAATAACTGTTTTGGGGTGCCTGGGTGGCTCAGTCGGTGAAGCATCCGACTTCGGCTCAGGTCATGATCTCATAGTTCCTGAGTTCGAGCCCCAGATCGGGCTCCGTGCTGACAGCTAGGAGCCTGGAGCCTGCTTCGGATTCAGTGTCTCCCCCCATCTCTCTGCCCCTCCCCCGCCCACTCTCTGTCTCTCTCTCTCTCTCTCTCTCTCTCTCAAAAATAAGTAAAAATTAAAAAAAAATTTTAAATAACTGTTTCAACCTTACTATATCCACAGATACTGCACTAAGGCTTACTACTGTCATCTATAAAGTATAATATAAACACTATTATTTTAAGATACCTTATTTCATCTGATCCTCAGAGCAGTCCCATGGAACAGGCATGATTATTCCCATTTTATAGCACAGAAGACTGAAACTCTTGCACCAGGCCCCGGGGTAACAACAGAGCCAGGACTAGAGCTTGGGGCTGTCCGACCCCAAAGCCCAGTCGTCTCCTTCTCCTGTCTGTGCAGCCCCTTCCACTTTCCTGGCTTAGCAAAGACCGGACAGTGACGAGGTCACATATTTATTCTGTAACCTTCGTGGATAGACTTACCAGAGGCCAGACACCTAACAGCAAACAGACCCTAAAAGTTGGACCAGTATCATGTTCTTCTTTTGTATACACTAAACCACTTCACACAATGAAATTGTGTGGGTTTGGATTCTGGTCCTTTAATTTTTAGCAATGTGACTTTGGATGGGTCACTTAACCTCTCTGTGCCCAAATTTCATCATCTGTAAAAGGGGGCCACCACTATTGGAACACAGGCTTGCTGTGAAATTAAATAATGTGTGCAATGTGGCTGGCAGTATTTCAAAAACAGCATCCGTCCAATTTGAAACCGTGAAACTTGAATTTAAGAGTTTCACTGGGGGTATAAGGGGACGTTGATTCCCTAGTCCCAAAATGGTTTGGGGTCACCCTCCCATAAAACAGGGCCTCATTCCTCCCACACAACTGCCACTTGCCATCATTCATTCATCACTAGGCACAGAAAACCTGGACTCCCATCTCCACCTGCCTTTTATTTGAAATGTCAATTTTTAAAGAGTGGAGAGGTTGGAAACCCAATTTAACAAGCACGCTGAAACATTGTTTATTGCCCCCATAAACATGGCTTAGTGAGAATTACGGACTTAATCAGAGTGAACTTATCTCCCGGTGAAAAGGAACACTTTAAATTTCAGAAATGGCACCTTCACTGTGAAAATCTCTTAACTTTTCAAACAAACTACAGGGGGTCTTAAACATATGGGCAGTAAAGGGGCAGCCATTACCGTGATTTGTCTTGCCCAAGAGCCAAGGAGCCCTAAAGGTCCATAACAACTTTAAGATCTAGGAAAAGTGTTTGGAAAATCATATTCAGGAGACACGTCTCTAAAAACACCCAAATGGTCTGCCGAGTGGGAAGTAATGCCCGTAGAGAGGCTCGGGATGGCCCAAGAGGACGGACCCCGGAGTCATTAGAACAGGGGCTATTTAATACAGCACAGGGAAAGCAAAGCTTTCCTCCTACGTGTAAGATTAAGCATTCAGCAATACGTAATACTTTGGTGACCTGCTTTTCGGAAAAGAGGTGTTACATAAATCACAAAGGCTGCTAACCGGTCTGTGCATGCGTGCGTTTAAACCATTCCAGAGGATGAGGTTCTGTGAACCCCAACTTCCCAATGTGAAGCTTCACCAGGGCCGCTCTGATCATTCCAGGAAAGCTTTTCATAAAGACGCCCCATTTTGCAGAGAATGTATCAGCCTGGCTGCCAGAGGCAGGAAAGGCAACAGATATAAAATTTTATTATTTCAATGCCCCAGTAGCAGCCAGGAGGACTTAATGAAATCGCCAAGATTTACAATCTGAAACAGCTATTGCACAGACAGATATGGTTAAGGGAGCTGCGCCCTCTGACCTTTCAACCCTTTGATCCTCACACAGCAGGTGGCCTAGAGCCCCCTCCTGGGCATCTTCCCTCTCTTCCGACGCTGCTGAACCTTGATGTGCAATAAGCCTGACCCTACACAGGTGACTCTCACGGTGCTTATCACCAGCAGCTGCTGCTAATGGAATGGCCCAAATCATTTGGCCTCGAGATTCTAGCTCCGAGACGGGGGGAGAGGAGTCGGCTGCTCAGTGTCCAAACGGTGGGTGCCAAAATGATGCTCCATAATTCTGCCCCGAGTCCAGTTGTTTGGCAATGCTTAACGATGTCATTACAAAAAAGCTGTCCTAGAAATGGAACTCTGTCTCCTCCGATTTATACTTTGAGTTAGGGGAGAAAAAAAAAAAATCACCTTTTAAAAATAAATCACAAATCTCAAAAAAAAAAAAAAAAAAAAAAATCAACCCCGAAGTCCCAAATGCATCTCTCAGAACTTCCCTAAAACCATGTGCAGCAAATTTATACCAATGAAAATCAAAACAATTTTTGGAAACCTAAAATTGACTGTTTTCAGTTCCATGAAATTTCATTTAAAAAGCCCCATATGCCAAAATGTCCAAATTCTCTTATTTTTAAAAATTGGGATGACTTCCAAACTCATAGCTATCTTTTTCTTCCTTTTTTTTTTTTCTTCTAAAGCTAGGGATGGGTAATGTGCATATGTACTTATCAAGCTTCATAATTTAACCCATTCGGTCAGTACAAAATATCTGCAATAAAATGCTGAAGAGGCGGGATATAAATTTATTACCATTGAATCATTCCAAAACAATAGATGCCAAGGCTTAACAGGTATTATATTTGGTTAAAGCCATGTCCAGGCCCCTGGGCAGCCCCAGCCTGCGGCTTTTAGTTTCTGTCAGATATTTGTGTCTATGGAGGGAAGAATTTTACGCAGGACACATAAACCACTCTGTGGGATACTGATAACTTCCAAACACACAAGGAAACTTTAGCGCCACTGTTGATCAGGAAGAGCTCTGAGCCAGTGTTTTACTTCTAACAAATATAATGTGGTGGCCCCACTCTACCTGCAAAGGCCAGAGCTTAGGTCATTAATGTCCGAATCCAAAGGCAAAGAAAAAACTCACTCCTTGTGTAGCCCACATGGCGTAGATCTTAAATATTCAACTTTAAATGCATTTTGAAATCAGCTGAGAATCAAACAATATGTAAAGAGAGGTTTACAGACTCCAATTTTAGTCACACTTTTCTCTATGGGCGTTTAAGTTTAGTACAGAAAGCAGTTTATGGAGAAATCAGTTTAGCAGGGGGGAAAAAAAAGGTACGGTTACTACATCAGAGTTTGACCGCTTTGCACAAAATTAGTACCAAGCTATCTTCTTCACAGATGCCTACTAGAAACACTTTATTAATAATAATATCTACCATCCAGTGAGGGTCTACTAACATGCATGGAACGTCAGCCATGTTACTTCTAGCTGTCATCACTTTAAGGCAGGTGTCCCATTTCACAGATGGAGGTGTTAAGGCACACACGCACAGGAGTTCAGTGACTTGCCCGTGTCACACTTAGATAAATGGTGGAGCTGGGATTGAAACTTAGGTTCACTGCCTGCCCCAAAAGCCCATGGTCCACCCATGTCTTCCCCCTAAAAGCAAAAGAATAACACGCAATAATCTGTGCAGAAAATGCCAGATTCCAGCCTGCTCACCTATTGCCACGGCCCATTTAAAGGCCTTCCGAATCAATTATTTTAGGTCATTAAGAGGAAGTTTAATTTGGTTGACAAACACCCCTACTGGGGTGACCTCACATATCAACAACAAATGTCTGATGGTCACAAACTCGGACTGTGAGTCTGTGGAGCATGGTGTTAAACAAAACCACATGTGCCCGGATTCCAAGTGGGATCTGCCTAGGCCAAGGGTACGGCTCTTCAATCATCACGAGACTGGTCTCTGAGCTCCCACAACAGCCCCGCCCCTATTCACTTCCAAGGACTTTAAGAAGTCACCAGTCCCATGTGGCTCTGCTCAGTTAAAAGTGCCTTTGAGTTAATGTCAATTTAGAAAAAGTCACTCACTAAAAAATACAAAAGGAAGCTGAAAAAGAGGGCAGAGTCAAACTTAGGTAGATGCCTTTTAACTAGCTTTAAAGAAGATTTCTCGGTTCTACACAAATATCGATACACATATAGCCCCTTCCATTTATTTGGCACCTACCATGCGTCAGGTACCAATTCCCTCACTTACTCCTCATTAAAAACTCCCACGAAGTGGGGAACGTACCCATTTTATGAGCGACGTGTCTAAGGCTCAAAGAAGCACCCGACCTCCTGCAAAATCTACACTTCCTTCACGGGGGTGACAACTAGAAACGACAGGGCTCAAGTGCCACGTATACTGGCAGACCTTCACTCAATGGTTGATATCACTGAGTACTTCCGACAGGCATCTCCTAAGAAGATAACACAATAATCCTTTTGCACAGAGTGGTCCAACTGTGTGATGCAATGACAACACCCTCCCCGCCTGCCAAACTGACCTCTCAGCTCAACAAAGGAGGTTGTTTAAAGTCATCTGGACTTTAACCAGACGTTAACTAGGGCTAGAATTTGAATCCAGGGCCATCTAACTCTAGAGCCCAAGAGTCCTTTTCACTCCGCCACACACCCCCCTGCGTGTAGCTCTTTCTCTTAACCTGATAGGATTTTGATTAGTTCAAGCTTTCTCTTAGTAACAGTTTATAAACTAAATTTTCTTTGAAGTCGGTTTTCACATTGCTAAGCGGAACTTACATATAATGACTGGCTAAGTGATGATAGGAAAATTGGCAAACAAGAGCATCAACGATGGTTTCACATTTTCTACTGGGATTCTCCCTCATAAATTACTCAGTTTTTCTAATGTATAACAGAGGCTTATCTCATCTCACAAGAGAACATTTCAGTCACAACAAATTAGACTGAAAATGTACTGACTGCAAGAGATACTTAAATCAGCCAGAATTACTTGTTCCCTTTGATTACATAAATTACTACTAGAGCTTTAAATTGTTTTGTATTAACTAATTCAACATCAGGATAAGTGACATTTAAGAATTGCATTCAGGGGCGCCTGGGCAGCACAGGCAGTTAAGCATCCGACTCTTGATTTCGGCTCAGGTCATGATTTCACAGTTGTGGGATTGAGCCCTGTGTTGGGCTCAGTGCTGAGCACCGAGCCTGCTTAAGATCCTCTCTCCCTCTCCCTCTGCCCCTCCTCCCAGCCCATGCTCTTTAAAATAAAAAATTCTTTAAAACCTAAAACAATTCACAAACAAAACAAATCCCACTTATTGTAAATGTAGAAGCCGCTGTGAAGAGGAGAGAGCTTCTGGGGGAAACTCATCAGGCACAGTCCAGGACCTCCTTCGGGCCCCAAGTTGAACAGAGCTTCTGAACGGTCACCCTGAATGCTGCGCGTGTGACAGACTCACATGTGACGATTCTGCCGGATAACAAACAGTATGCTGAGGAAATTCCAGCAAAGCCGAGCTACTGTCTGATTACTTTTTTCCTTATATAATAAAGCAAGTGCCAGCAAGTGAACTAAACTTTGCTCTTAACTATAAAGAATCATGTTTGGCGTAGTATTTTTTTTTTTTTTTTTTTTTTACATATAATTTATTGGTGTAGTATTTTTAAAAAGCCCTTCACATCTGTTATATCACTGAATTCTCACAACTCCTTGAGGGAGCAAATACAATCCTAATTTTACTGACGAGAGAATGACGTCGTGAAGAGGCTAAGTAACCCAGCCCCGGTTATAAGTATAGTCAGAGCCCTTCTCTGGACACACATGAGGCCGCCAGACACGAACTCCTGGGTCCCTTGGCCACCATCCCCCGTCCGTGCACGGCATGGAGGCCACCCGAGAAGGAAAACGTCAGGTGAAGCTGGGCCTCTGCTCAAGACTGAGACGGGGTTAGGCATGATCCACACGGCCTGAGTAGACGGCGCACAGGGCAGAGTCTCTGGGTCCTCACAACCCCATCGTGGCCGAGGGACTAGACAGAAATTATTTTACCTGAGCCTCAGCTTCCCCATTTGCAAATGTGGATACCCCTTCCTGGCGGAGAGATTCCGAGGAATGCTCCAAAGTGAAAATGGGTAAAGTACCCGGCACCGTGTCCGGTGTTGAGCAAGGACTCAGAAGATGTCCCAACCCTTGGCCTTTCTTGCCAGAGCTCTCCCCGCGAGCCTGCAACTGAAACTCCCAGGTGGAATGTTTCAGGCAAATATCACCTTCTTACAAAGCAGGAGGAGGACTACTCAGCACTAACAAACCTCACCCGGGATTTCTCAACTCCTGTGAGGATACATATACAGGTCCCCACTCCCATCTAGAATAGAATTGTGGCTCCGAGCTCTGCACCAGTCTCAGCTTTAACAAGGGTGAACTACATCTCATTACCCTCTACCTGTGGAGTCCTGCGAAGAAGCAAATGGCACGATGGTCAACAGGAAACACTCCCCACTCATATGAAACTGTTTAAAGATAAATATATATCTATTAAAAAAAATGAATAAAGGATTAAAGGCTTTCTCTGCTGAGGGAAAAAGGGAAAAGAAAGAACTAGTTAAAATTGTGCCTACTCATTTGACAGAAATTCAGATTCTTTGAGATGCAAAGGCAGGGGGGAAGGGTTATTTTTCTTTTCTGTAAATAAGTAAATCCTGTTATTTTGTGTAAAAAGCCGCTACTTACCCCGGGAGCCCCTCTGGCTCCCAGAGACTGAAAGGAGCTCTGCCTTGGCACCCGGGTGTGGCCTCAGGAGCGGTGCCTCAGGGCTGTGCCAAGCACCTGGTGCATCTGCAAAATCAGGTGTCTTTCTAGGAGCTCCCGCCAAGCCTCCCCAGGGAGAGGATGGCGAGAAAGAGAACAGAATGCTGGAAGCCTGGTCTCCTGCCCTCGTGAACCCATCACATGCCTCTTGAAATTGCAACGGTGGCAGAGGTAGCAAGGGGCCGGGGAATTTGGTTTCTAGGTCGCATTCCCCCTGTTCCAACTGCCAGTCTAAATGTCTATCCTCTGGGCACCTGGGTGGCCCGGTTGGTTGAGCGTCCAACTTCGGCTCAGGTCATGATCTCCAGGTTGGGGAGTTCGAGCCCCACGTCGGGCTCTGTGCTGACAGCTGGGAGCCTGCTTGGGATTCTCTGTCTCCCTCCCTCCCTCCCTCTCTCTCTCTCTCTCTGCCCTTCCCCCGCTCATCACACGCACGCACGCTCTCTCTCTCTCTCAAATAAACAAACATTTAATGGATTAAAAAATAAATTTATATCCTCAAACTGGGCTGTAGAAAGAATATCTAATTCATGAAAAGTACTTAGAAACGGAGAGGAAAAGACAAAATCTAGTAAAAGCGGTGCTTAAACCCTCGAAGAAAGTCATCGCTGCAAACACCTCGGCCACAGCATGGTAGCAAGGGAGCCGTTCGGAAGCTTGGGTTTGGGATGCCAACACATCTGAATTTTATATATATGGTTGTGGTGTGTAATTTACTTAAGAATTACCTTGATCTTTATAAATATCAATTTACTTTATTAACATGGTTAAGCAGTTTCCAAGCATTTTATATGGAAGGACTGTGTTTCTAATGGCCCAGAAGGAGAAGGCCTGACCATGTCCCTCCCCTATTTACACACTTCAATGGCTCTCCATTGCCCTATAAAGTTCAAACTCTTTAACAAGGCTTACAAGGCCCTGGATGGCCTGGTCCTTGCCTGCCTACCTCAGCTCTGCTCTCTCCCTTCGGCTCTGTGCTCCCGTCACACACTGAACTACTCCTACTTCCTGGAAAGCTCCATGGTGGTCATTTTAAGTCTTTGCAGATGCTGTTCCCGGTTTCCCTGGCTTCAGCTTAGGTGTTCCCTTCCTGTCAGAGGCACAGCCCTCGAGGCTAGATTTGGTGTTTCCCCTGCCGGACCCATGGCCTCCCAAATTCACTGTAATTACTTTCTACTTGCCTGCATCTGCTCTAGACGAAACCCTGTGAAGGCAGGGATTATGTGACGCTCGCCATTTCGTACAGAACCCCTAGCAGGATGCAGTAGTTGGTACTCAGAAGGCTCTCAAAACATCACTGTAGAAGGGGACGTGGACCGTGTGCCCGGCACAGACCAGGCACTCACGTATGCTGGACACACACAGGACTCATGTATTTATTTAATCCTTCCCATGATTCTAAAAGATGGGTGCTAACCGCTGTTACAGATGAAGAAAGGGAGAGACAGAGAGACAACGTATCTTGCCCGAAATTACTACAGCAGGACAGTGGTCAAGCAGAGGGTCGAGAGTGCACTCAAATTCTACAAAAGGACCGTTCCCATCCCCGAAAAAGTGTCTCTAGCACTGCAGACCAGGAGAAAATAGGGCGACCACAAACTCTCCTTCCCTAGGTAATGAGGACGATGGCCCTGGTAACCTAAGAGTCTCTGAAACATGCTCCCAAAGCTACCGACTTAACAACGTAAATGGCTTTAAGCCCACTGAGGAAACAAAAACATCAACGGTTGTTGATCTCTGTTGAACTCTTTATGTGCCAGGCACTATGTGAGGCACCCAAAAGCATTATCTCACTGGATCTCCCAACAATCCTGTAAGGGAGATGTGGCCACTGTCCTTGTTTCATAGGTAAGACAACAGACGTTAAGAAGTCATTACCTTCCCCAGGATCACGTAAGCAGGAAGTTCGGAGGGCTAAAATCCAGAGTCCACGTTCTAACCACTGCACTTCACCACCTCTGTGTACAGGTGGGGTATGATACACAGGCTAACCCGAGCCTCTGTCTGCATCTGTGCCATAGCTATCGCTTCTCCTTCCTCCCTCCTGACCACCGGGATACACGCATACGATATTCTGCCTACATCCCTCGTAGCACTCTGAGGCCTGGACACAAAGCATTGTTTGTGAGGCTTGGAGAGGAAAGTCTTCATTTATCAAAACGGAGAAGCACCATCCACCAGATGTAACCTGGCACCTGCTACCAGACCAGGCACAGAAGAGGGGCGGCAGAAACGTCTCCTGAACTGAACCGAGGTGGAGAGAATGAAAGGAAACAGGCCCTGTGGAATCTGGCCACGTTTCGGTATTTCCTAGCTGCCAGCTAACAAGATCACTCTCTCCAAGAAGAAACTAGGTCCATGCCAATACCCTTGGCTATCCTGCTAACTTACCACTAGCCTCAAATTAATGTTTGCTTAAATGAGAGAAAGAATATAAAAAGGCGGAAGGAGGGGTAAGAATCCGGATTGACTATAAACTTGTCACTTCAGAAGGAAGGCAGACTCTCGAAGGTGACTGGGTTACCATTCAACAAATAGCAGGGGCACCCTGTTAGAACGGAAGACCAGAATGAGGTCTTTCCCCAAAATAACCTTTTTTTCAAATGAGAACACTAGGTTATAATTTATATTTCCTTTTGTGCAACAAATTTGAGTGTCATAAAAATGGTTAAAAAGTCTTCCTATGGTAGCTTTTTCTAAACTTTTATGAACATCTGCCACATTCATTTGAAGTTTAAAAAATTCTGGCACATATGCAAAGGCATAATAAGGTGCCTATAGCTTTCAAGAAAAAATAACAAGACAGTCAAAAATAAGCCTTTTGCTGAATTGCCAGTAAGAAAACTAGTGTGCGAGAGGAGATGGGCCTTCCCAAGCTCCTTCCTTAAAGAGCTTTCCTTTGGCCCCAGGTACGAGCTCCTCCCCAAGCGTTACAGCCCATGGTGCCTGGAAGAAATCTCAGGGAAGCATTTCTCTCCCTTGAAGAGTATAACAGAACCAGATAAACCCAATCAAAAAGAATGACTAGAGCATTCCGAGTCTGAGCTGAAATCCACGGGAGGAGATTAAGAGACTAAATTCCACGATTTGGTAGTTCACGGCTACCCAACACACCCGGGAAACACGACTTTGCTTGGAAAAGTGGTTTAGCTGGCCTCAAGAATGGGGCAACGACTGATCTGGCTTTTCTTTTACTGCTGATCACACAAGAATTTGGCATGGCAAACCCCTCCCCAACTTCAGTCAAACAGGTCTAACACTGATCTTGCCCAATGCTTCCTGAACCTTCTCACGTAAAACCCCTCAAAGGCTGAGGAAGGAGAGTGGATTTGCACCCATTCACCTAAAGGCAAAACTGTCTCAAGTTTCAGCTTCAGAATTTACGTATATTTTGCATTACATGTTTTACTACCAGAGGTCTTTTCAAAAATTCCTTACGATCATATAAAAAGTAAAAAATTTACTCCACCTTTAAGTAAACTTATGGTGCTGGCTCCCTGGAAACAGTGAGGCTCTGAATGTGTCCTGGGATCCAGTTTTCCAAGCACGCACTCAATCCTTCTTTTCAGAAAGTACGTGCTCGGCGTCCTGCTAGGTGCTGAGGCCACCACATGAATGCAGCACAGTCTTTGTTCTCAAAGAACTCATACTTCTAGGGATGACGGAGAGGACAGAGCAGCAGACAGCTATCATCCGGGGCAAGGAGTACAGTACGTGAAAGACGACAACTGGGGACTTCTGGGAAGAGGTGGAGAAGGGCAAGCTTAGCCGGAGGGAGGGGGTGTGGAGGAGGGATGTGGGTGTGCTTATGGATCAGGGAGAGCACTGGCTAGCAAGGGACAGTGAGAGGACAGCAGTGGAGAGAGCAGGACATGGGGGAGGGCAGAGAGAGGCTGGAAGGCGGGCTACGGAGGTACGGCGACGAGGCGGAAGGCACCCCACCACGTGTCGGGACTTTGGCCTGACTTCATGTCCGTCTCCCTCTCTCTACGGCCTAGCAAACTGTTCAGAACACAGAGGCCTTCATTTTGCTTATCAAAGGAACGAATAAGGCTTCACAGGAATCTAAGAAAGCAAAGAAAAAGGTCATCGAAGGCAGTGAGGAAGGAACAGGTGGAGAGAGATGTCAGAGACCTGGTGACTATTTTCAGAGAAAGAATGAGGAAGAGAGGAGAACTCAGCCATGCTTGGTGTGTCCCACTTTGGTGCCTCTGCGGGCAATGGTGCCACTCACAGACCGGGAACACCAGAAGGTTGTGTGTGTGTGTGTGTGTGTGTGTGTGTGTGTGTGTGTGCGCGCGCGCACGCGCGTAACACATTGTCTGGGGAAGACTGAGTCTGAGACATCTGTAGTCCATTAGGTGACAATCCATCAGCACTTGAAACTTGGCATCTGAAGTTCAGAGAAAGAGAAGCCAGAGGAAGTTCAGAGCTGAGAGTCACAAATATCACGTTGGTAGCTGGAGCAAAAGCCTTACGAGAGATGACTAGAGGGCATGTGGAGAAGAAAAGCAAGCTAAGACTAGAAACGTGGACAATGCTGAAGGTAAAGGGACATGAAAAAGAGTCTGAAAAAGCCTGTACTAGAACAGCCTGGAAGGCAGGAGGAGGGGCCGGAAAGAGCTGTGGACTCTGATAGACCAAATGGTCTTTACATTTGTGTCTCAAACTCTGCAGCGACTGGCATGAAAGGTCGGTTAGAAAAGTATTCACTTTCAATTTTTCACACAGGAGCCTTGAATACACCCCTAAACTTGACAAACAAAGGTAAAACACAGAAGAAATCTCTTCAATCTGATCTAAATACACCATCCGAGATCGTCCATAAACTGTGTACTGTATGTGCTCAGGGCTGGGTGACGACAAGGAGGAACTGTTAACAGAATGTAGGAGCCACATGGCCGTCCTGTCAAATTAGAAATTTGAGCAGATTTCTGTGGTCTATTTTGATCAAGATTCTCAATGTCAAACAAACAGGTTTTTCGATAACCAACTTGTTTCATTTTCGTAAGCACAATAGCACAGTGTGCAACAGTTAGTGAAGAAGCAGGTGGTCCTCGTCGACGTGAAATGAAGGCAACAGAAGAAGAGAAGTAGCACTTCCTTTAAGACATGCAAAGCATCATCACAGACGGACAGGGCTCTAGATTTTCCCTCTGGGAGCTTATCTCCTGTGCAAAACAGGCAAGCCCCCCACCTCCCACCCCATTTTGCTCTAGTACAAATTTAAGCTCTCTCTCTCGAGGAGGGAAAAGCTTAAGGTTCATGTCTACAAACCAATGGCACTTACAAAAGCACACAAAAGCCCTTTAAAAGAACTGCTATCTAATTGGTACAGCCATGCAGAAAGCAACCTGGCACCAGATTCCTAGCTTTGACCAAGCATTTCTACTTTGGGGCGGGCGGGGGGGGGGGGGGGGGTTCTGTGCTAAAGAAATAAGTCAGGGTGCGGAGAGAGCCTTATGCATAAAGATGTTCACTGAAATGCTATTTATAATAGTGAAAAATGATAAACAACCCAAGTGTCCAACAATTATAGGAAAATGGTTAGGTTGTGGTATATCCAAACAGTGGATGGACAGGCAACAAATTAAAAATTATTCATATTGAGAGTGGATTAAAATATGTAGAAATCTCCATGCCATAATATTAAGTGAAACAGACCTAAAACTATATATATAATATGTATACATATATATATCAGTTATGCATATTTATACAAAATATATATTCACAGAATATAGACTAGGAGGAAGAATAATAAAATGCTAATAGTAGTTGAGTCTGAAATAATGGTATCGTGGACACTTTTCAACTTTCTTCTTTATATACCTACCTACTTTTTTATACCATGTTTTTGACAATGAAAAATGTCGTACTGTTACAGTGATTTATAATAAACATCATTTTGAAAAGCAAACAATTTCCCTTCCCTTTCCTCCTGCCTCTCTGAACCTCTCTCCCTCACCCATGAAAACTGACAACCTCCAAGCAAAGCGGAAAAACGCTGGAAAGCAGAGCCCAGTGGAAAGGGCCTCCGCCGGATGCTCGGCTCTGTGCACCTGCGAGGGGGCTGAGCATGAGGTGTTGGTTCGACACGCTCCCACGTGCAGAGCTGTGAATCCCGAGACTGTGTCTTTTCCACTGCCGCATAGCAAAACAAAGCCGCGAGTAGAGAGATCTGGGGAGGAAAGGCGCCAACTTACCTCCATTAAACTTAAATGGATTCCTATGAGGTAGGGCATGGGAGCACTGTGAAGAGAAACAGAGACACACAGCTGCTTTAATGTCTGTTGCTTCCGACAGAAAATTACAGATGGTTCACTATTTGGAGAAAAACTGTTTTAATAAACGTATGCACAGTTACATTTCCTTTCACAACAAAAATCTTAATGTGACATTTTGTTCCCAAGCCTAGAAACTTCAGAAGAATTTCAAAACGTGGGTAGCATTAGAGGCAGCATGGGCGGTATGGGAAGAGCACTGACCTTGGTGTCAATCCCTAAGTAGCCCCATGTGAGCACACGGCCTCAGTTGCCTTATCTTTAAAATGGGATACCGGAATCAAGCTGGCAGCTTGTGATCAGAACGAGAGAACATACACGTAAAGCGGTTAGTAGAGTTCGTGGCACAAATGGACACTAGTGACAACAAATCGCCACAGTTACAACAGAAAAAGCAGTTAACAAGGTTGGACGCAAGGTATAATAGGTTTCAAAGAAGACTGATTTTTTTTTTTTTTTTATTTGATGTTTCCTTCTGACCTCAAGAGAGGTGATCTAATTGTCCATTCTGACTGGCCTAAGTACATGGGGAACTTCGAGCAAGCCTCCCCTCCCCGACTGCACACACACCACCCAATTCAAAAAGCCCCTTCCGACTGCTTCATTCACAGGGCAATGGTTCCCTAAGTCATCAAATGAGAAGATGAGAACCCAACTCCAAAGCTCTTAAAACCTGGGCACTATGGATTGATCTTCTTTGGTTTCAGGAGCGCGCGTGTGTGTGCGTGTGTGTGTGCGTGCGTGTGTGTGTGTGCAAGCATGCTCGCACACATTGTGTGCATCACATTATGATGCTACTTACCAATAATAAATGTGCTAGGTGTTATGTGAAGAACTGCAAATTCATCTTTCCTAATCCACACCAACAATGGCATCAGGTAGGCTTTATCCCCAGTTGACAGAGGAAAGAATAGCCCCCAGAGAGCTGAAATCACTTGTCTAATGCCACAAAACACAGGAAACCTGGGGTGGCTCTGAATTTCCTCCTTCTGGGCCACGCTGACTTCATAATACTGAACCTAAAACCCCGGGACCCACCTCCCATGCATGTATTTCCTGGGGAGTAGGGGATGGCAGTCAAGGAGGAGGAGGAACGGAGTGTCTCTCCAGTATGCGACACATCCTATGAAAGGTCAAGGGTGTTCTGTGAGCGTAGAGGAAAGGTACCTGGCTCCATCCAAGGTGACCAGGCACCTTCCCTCTGGGGCAGCCAGGAAAGCAGAAGTGCACCTACAAGGATGGCTTTCTTGGGGACAAGAACCACAAGGATAGAAATGAGAAAGGAGAGGGGTGCATCCACTTGAATACTAAGGAGTTTAGGCTTTATTCTGAAAGCAATCGATAGGGAATGAAGGTTTTTAAACATCAGATGTGCATTTTAAAATTGCTCAAACATTTAAAAATAAGAGAGGGCACAATTCCCTCATTACCATTCAACAAATAAAATTCTTCAAGCAAAAATCCTTCCCCAGAATATAAAATGTCCTCCTCACTACAGATCTCAGCAGTAATAGATCTTGGGAGCCTGTAAAACAGACTTGAATATTAGCAGCACAGTTTGGGAACTATTCTTCTAGAAGACTTTTTGTGTTTGATAACAGCCAAAGAAAGAATTATACACACAACTGCACTGAAAGTGGAGTTGTCTTTTCTGTGCTTTCTTCTTCTTCTTCCTCTCTCCTTTTTAAAAAAGGTATCTGCTGTGCACATTCAGCTTCTCTTCGCTTCTAGGGGCAAGGAAATGCCCTGCGATATTTTTTCCCCTTAAACTGTAAACCATTAGTTTAGCTGCCAGTTACACAAATACTCGAACTTCCCAGTGTGCCGGGCTCTGCTGTCCAAGCTTTCTCCAGGGTACGCTGAAATGAATGTGTTTCTAATTAAGTAGCTTCAGGAACACGACAGCTTCAATGTCAAAAATACAAAGTCTGAACCCTGGCAGGAAGTCTTAAGACTGCAAATGTCTCATCTCGTGGAACCTTGCCTAATGTAATGAAAGGAAGCAGGAAGAGAGAATTCCAGAAAAATGGCCACTTATTAATTTGTCCAGCCGCACAGCCTAACACATAGAAGGGAGGAAAAACTCCAATCTGTAACATTTAACCGAATCTTAGCAACTTTTCCAGCTCCTGCATTGACTCATGCAATTGACAAATGACGTGGGGTTTTCATCAGATTTTCAGAATTGAAATTCTAGCCGGTGAGTTAATGTACAGAAAAAGACCATTCAAACAACTGTGAGGAAAAGGTGAAAACAAATACGGAGCAAGTCTCCGTCTACCTCAAGTCTCTTCCCTGAAAAAGAAATGTTTTCTAGAATTTTAAATGCATAGGTTTTAATGCCATGCCCTTTTGTCCTGCAATAAAAATCAACGATATTTTGAAAGACAGGAACAGTAGTCTTGCAGGAGTGATTGCACGTGCAAAGAGGGACAAAGTGAGACTCATCATTCAGGTATCATTAGGTAGGCATTTTTTTTTTTTTAAGCCCAATAATTTTCCAAAGAGTAATCACGGCCTATCATAGAAGTGCAATTTCTTAGTCAAGTATTGCTAGGGCTGCAGCAGCTCTGTATTTAGAAAATATTGAAAGCACACTTACTCTGAAATCACAGCAGCCCCAGCTTTTGTATAAATGCAAATTTGGACAAATACCTTTTACACTGTCATCATTTGCTTACAAAGCCTCAAATACTTCCCTGAATTGACTGCATTTTCACTAGGCAAAGATACTAATTACAAATTCCAAGTGGGGAGAGGAAAATGGAAGAAAAAAAAAAAAGGAAAAAGAAAAAGAACAGAAAAGAAAAGAAAAAAGAAACCCAGAGTCCGCTTAACATCTCAATGTGGCAAATATGTAACTGGGTAATCCTAGGTGGGTCCTGAAAGTTTCTGTTCTCCATAAACCTCAGTAGTTACTGCAGATACTGACTCGTTTTCTTTGGAAATCTTCTTTTCTTTGTCTTTTTATGGTAAGGAGAAATTTAGGGGACAGGGGATCACATCACCTGAACGGTACTTTTGTTTTCACGTTTTCCTCACCCAACATTGGCCCACAATAAGGAACATATTTCTATCTTTGAAATTCTGGAGTGCATATAATTTGTTTTTTTTCTCTCTCTCTCTCTCTCAAAAATAAACAAACATTAAAAAGGAAAACAATTTTTAAATAAATAAATAAATAAATAGGCAGGCTCTGTTAAGGTGGGAATCCTTCAGGACTACTGCAATAACCCACGAAGTGCCAGGCACAGGAACAGCACGTGGTAGGCTCGGTAACCTATCAAGTCCAGATGGGTTCTCTTTGAGTCCCTGACATGGCAGGTCCCACTGGACCCATTCTCTGAGCGCCCAAAGAATGGTTTGATTGTATCTCAGGAACAAGATACAATCAAACCTCATCTAGAACCTGTCTTCCTTTATTAGGTCCCCAAAAGAACTTGTCCGTTGCTTCTCAAGAACACAGCAATGCAAACATCTGCTCAACAGCAAATGAACAGCATGCTTATCTGCTGTTGGTCCCTTTCAGCCTTCACAGTGACTTTACATTTTAATGGCGATTCTAAGTGTGATGTTGAAGCCATTTTAAATGGCATTTAGACGCAACATGTGCAGAACCAATAATGCACACAATTAAAGCGGTGATAATGTTAACAGCTATGACCAAGTTCACACAGAGGCAGGCCATGACAACTGTGTCACAATGACCCTATGGCCGATGGCAACTGTGGGATGCATCGTGCTTCTCCGAATAGCATAACAGGGTACGTCTCTATTAGGCCTTTGTTCTCTGGGAATTACTGCAGTATCTGACTTCATCAGTTACATTCTGGAAGAATAAAAACTATTCTTCCTTCCTTCTTCCCTGCAAAGGGAAGCTGGTGTCAAGGCAGTGACCTTTACCTGAGAGGTATGTTTAATTTGAATCCTACTAAGGGGAAAAAGAACTAATATTTATCGAGCTACTACAACCCAGCCGCTTTTAGGCGTTACTTACACACAGTTCTCAAGACAACACTGCAGGGTATTATCCACAAGTGTAATATCCACAAGTGTAATATCCACACTATTATCCACATTTTCAGACTGGGAAACGGGCTCAGAAAGGTGAAGTAATTTGTCCAACGTCACACAGCTAGTAAACGGTGAACCTGGAACCACAGTTCCAACCTGGGGCTGTCGGATGGCTGTGCCCATGCTGTCTCCCGAAACACACTTGGTACTCAAGTCAAAAGAAGTGCTGATGTCCCAAGGGGGCTACTCACCCAATCCTCCTATGAACTCAGGCCTTTCTTACAGCTGAGTTCTACGCAGGAGCTCATTCCCCACACCGCTATGGCTCCCGCAGACTTAGGAATGGTGCTGCGGCCCCGTTCATGATTACTGCACGTCCACAATTTGTTTCATTCCCTTCTCCAGACAACTAGAGCCCTCTTAATTATGTTCCCCTGAGGTGAGTGGCTACTAATTGGAAAAGAGTGAGGTTTAATAAAAGAAGGTTGGCTGCTCAAGACACAAAACAAAGCTTCCCAGGACAAAGGGGGAGGGGCGGGAGGACCCGCGGAGAGGAGGGGGCCCCCCACCCCCAGGTGAGAGACACCTCTTCTTCGACCTCAGGAAGGAATCAGCTACTAGCCCCTGGGGCTGGAGGCGGCGGGGAGGGGGGACGGAAGGTCCATTGCTTTGCTCATCCCCATAAAAATGCAAAGTCAGCACTGGAGTTCACATGCTGCAGGGCCCAGTGGACCTCTGCGAGGCACACACCTCCTCAATCACATCCCGGACGGACCGGCTACGGGGAGCCCAGGAGTCTTTCCTCAGTCCACTACTTTCAAAGGAAAGGCAAACTCTGAAAGAAGTCTTAATCATTTGAGCTTCTCTTTCTTCTTCGGAAAAGAAACAAAAGTGCAAATACAGCTTGCCAAATGGTTTAAATTCTGCTCTGAAACAGTGGGGCCCGGCATGCGTGGGCAGGTTAAAGGACAAGAGGTGGGAGAAAGGGCTCGAGCGAGGACCTCACAGCACATCTTGTCAGAGAGCGCACACGATCGTAGTTCTGGTCTCCGACGGATGGCGTGCAGGCCGGTATAAGGGCCAGTGTGCACAGGGAGTCGACAACAGCGGCCACCGTTCACCGCATGCCCGCCAAGAGCCAGCATCAGGCTAGGGGCTCACCAGGCATTTTCTCGGCGGCCCCTCGCGGCAGCAGTGTGAGGCAGGCACTACTGCTACTGCCACCATAAAGGTGAAGACGTGAAGGTCATGCAGGTCACACAGCTGGCAAAATGACAGAACAGACCAGAACCCAAGTCTGCTCTGCTGAGACAAGACGTTTCCCAGAAGCCCAGCCTCGGCGAGGCCAGTGGAAGGAGGAGGGGAAGGAGATTAGGTCTCCTCTAATCTGCTTTCTGAGGGCCGGTCAGCAGCTGGACCAGGTCTCAGCCGTGTCACATCATGTCCCGTCAACGCCAATCCCCACCTCCCCTCACCAGAGGAATCCTCTTGTTCCCAGCCTGCCTCTGAGCCCTTAGTCATGCGGTGTCCCCTGGGCCTCAAGCCCTCTTCCTTCAGGTCCTCCTGAACCTGCGTGCCCATTAAGCACCATTTCTCACAGAACCCCAGTGGTTGCAAACACCTCCCTTCTTAGAGGCTTCTGTGTGGGTTGCCCACTTGGCATAAAGCAAAGGTTAATTTGCACAGTTATTCTAGATGGTCAGCCACAGGAGAACCCAACTGTTTCCTGTTTCCCGGAGTCAGAGGGCTGTGCAGGAGGCTTTAGCTACCTTATCTCATTTAATCCCCCAAAGAATCCAATTTATACCATCCATTTTACGGATTAAAAAAAGGATTCTCAGAAACCTGCCCATGGTCACAGTTAATGGTGATTCCAGCTCAAATCCCTCTACTGCAAAGTCTTTTATACTACTCCTGCTAAATATGAACCTCCCTTAACCATTACGCTAACTTAAAGAAAAAAAAGTCATTTGACAACTGTAATTGAAAAATAAGGGGCGCCTGGGTGGCGCAGTCGGTTAAGCGTCCGACTTCAGCCAGGTCACGATCTCGCGGTCCGTGAGTTTGAGCCCCGCGTGAGGCTCTGGGCTGATGGCTCAGAGCCTGGAGCCTGTTTCCGATTCTGTGTCTCCCTCTCTCTCTGCCCCTCCCCCGTTCATGCTCTGTCTCTCTCTGTCCCAAAAATAAATAAACGTTAAAAAAAAAAAAATTAAAAAAAAAAGAAAAATAAAACAGCGAGTAGATAGTCCACAGAATAAATCCGTTAGCCTTACTCCCTTAAATGAATTGATACTCTTTTTTTTTTGTTCTAAACAAGCTTTAAAGAAGGTTAACACAGCAACAAAAGCCGGAAAGGAAACAGGGGCAAAGGGAAAAATCGCAAGCTGGGGTGAGGTTTCGCACACTGGCTGGGAGGGCCACAAATCTGGCTGCGACACTCCAGCTGCCGACACCCACCCAGGAAAATAAGATCGTAACAGGATTCACGGCGTCCGTAGAGAAAAATAAACTAGCCGCTCAGGAGCTTGAATTTTAAAAAGGCAACTGGGGACAGAAAAGAGAAAACTAACATCTTATGGCACGTTTATTATGTGCTCAGTGTCTTTCATATGCTGGTCAGTCAACCAACAAATATTACTAGGTGTCAGGCATCACATCGGGCTGGGGACACAGGAGAGAACAGTTCTGGTCCCTGCCTATCTGGAATTTACAGTTAAGAGTAGGCATTAAATAAGCGTATTAGAGTATGTATATAAAGTGCTATAAGGAAACATACAAGGCGTGGTGGGGCGGACCTCAGATGACCTCACTTCATCGTGGCAGCAGTCTTGAAAGGTTGATCTCCATAATTTACAGAGGAATCTATGGCTCAAACAGATTAAGTGACTCGACAAAGGTCACAGCTGGTAAGAGGCAGAAAATATGGCTTGAAAAGTGGAAGGGGCACAAATGCCATGAGTTAATCAAGGTTCTCTTAGGGGAAAAAGGTATTTAACTTCGTGCCTGGTTTCCACCCTGCCGTCCCTGATTTATGAGCGATAGCCCAGGATGAGGACCCGTGAGAGGACAAGAGCAATCCCAGACCGGGAGAGGAGGCACAGACCATCCACTTTCATGTGTGCTTGGGTAGCCAGAGCACAGGGCTCACAACAGTGGGGGAGCTGGGTGTGCACGGTTCGGGCGCTAGAGATGGTTTGCTAATGCGACACATGTCTATCGCTGCAGCTGATGCGTGAAAGGGGGGAGAGGGGACAGTGCCCTTCTGAGTGGGGCCCTGTGGCTTCCTGGGGTAACCCTGGAAGGGGGGGGAGATGGCTTTCAGAGCTTTAAGCCCCCCGAACCCAACCTAAATGAATACGTGAGCTACAAAGATAACGCCTGGGTGAAAACCTGGAAAGGTCAACATCAAAGCCTGAAGTGGTCCGCCCTTTTGTGCCTCCTCAGTCTACCAGAAGGAGACATACTTGGAAAACATCAAGCAGGGCTCCATGGCTAAGACCGCTGCAGCAGGAGAAGTTAATCACAGAAAAAAAAGGTCAGGAGACAGGGCTCTCTATTGCCCCAGAGAGTTCAATGAGAACCATAACAGCCGGAGCCAGATGCAAAGGGAAATCTCAAGTTGGGATCCACCAACAGCCCGTGAGACTCTCATAGAAATGCAGGAATGAATGAGGGAGGTTTGAAAGAAATGAGGAGAGAAAGAGAGAGCGTGAAAGAGGTTTATGGATAAATCAAAAGAAAGCAAGCCCCTCTCGTCAATGTAAAAATTCAGAATGCAACTAATAAGTGGGGAAAATTTCTTCTTTTTGTCTTTCCAGGACTAAGATATGTCACGTGTCAAGATGCACGGCATCCAATTACTTCTTAGCCTGGCCTCTCAGTCTTTCAAATATTTAAGGGCGATCACAAACCCACTTCGGTTGAGAGATTATGCTGAGCCTAGCACTGTGCTGGTGGCCCCATGGACTCTCCCTTGTCCCAACAATGGAGAGAGGCAGGGGCACTTGTCCCCAGAGTCCTGCCATGAGGTAACTTCCTCCACTGCTGAGGCACGACGGCACTACTGTGGCTCCTGCTCTATTGGTGTCCAGGAACGTGTCTAGAATCTTTTTGCTATAGAGACCACTATGCTGTGCCACAGAAGTGCCACAGTCTTCTTTTTTTTTTTTTTTAATTTAAAAAATTTTTTTTTCAACGTTTATTTATTTTTGGGACAGAGAGAGACAGAGCATGAACGGGGGAGGGGCAGAGAGAGAGAGGGAGACACAGAATTGAAAACAGGCTCCAGGCTCTGAGCCATCAGCCCAGAGCCAACGCGGGGCTCGAACTCACGGACCGCGAGATCGTGACCTGGCTGAAGTCGGACGCTTAACCGACTGCGCCACCCAGGCGCCCCAGTGCCACAGTCTTCTAAGTACTGGGTCTAAGACAGGCTCCATGTCAGGGAGGAGTGAGGAATCAGACACAGAATGTGTCTCAAGAAATGGAAAGCCAGGCCAGGGCTTGGTCGTATAAGCAGAGGTCAGGGCCATCTGTGTTCCAGGGAGGCCAGTCAGACACCGGGGCAAGGGAGGCAAGCCGTGCTGCCCTGTAACACATCAGGCAGCAGGGCGGGGACTGGCAAGGTGGGCCCAGTAGGGCGGGTTCTGCCGCTCAGAGGTATATGTGGCAGCAGAGGAGATGGAGGGCCTCAGGGCGGGTGGGTGAGCCGACAATCCCCACCCCCAACTGGGGAAGGGCCAATCCCGTGGTAAAGGGGCACGATGTCTTCTCTAACCCTGCAAGTCTCTGCCGCGTTGCGGGCACGAGATGCTGAGGACGGATAAGCTGTTCCGCTGCATCCCTAGCGTTTGGGCCAACAGGGGCACCTTGGAGGGGCCAAGTAAAGGGTCGGATGCCAACCACCCACATGGATTGCTCATTTTCACAGGACATTTGCTTTCTGCTGGATATGTTTGTGGAAGGTTAAAAAAAATGTATGTTTTAAAATAAGGATGAACTACCTTACTAACAATAAAGAATGTATCAAATTTCTAATGGATCTATGTCAGGATCCATTGATCACTGAGCTCAGGTCATGACCTCGTTTCATGATCTTGGTTCGTGAGTTTGAGCCCCGCGTCGGGCTCCACGCTGACAGCTCAGAGCCTGGAGCCTGCTTCAGATTCTGTGTCTCCCTCTCTACCCCTCCCCCACTTGTGCTCTCTCAAAAATAAACAAACATTAAAAAATATTTATTAAAAAAAAAATCTAATGGACCTGGAAATAGTGGTGATGGTTGCACAACCTTGGGAATATACATAAACCCACTGAATTGTAGAGTTTTAAAAAGGGTAATTTTTGCAGTATATGAATTACATTTTAATTAAAAAAATCAAATGGGGGGGCGCCTGCGTGGCTCAGTTGGTTAAGTGTCCAACTTCGGCTCAGGTCATGATCTCACAGTTTGTGAGTTCGAGCCCCGTGTAAGGCTCTGTGCTGACAGCTCGGAGCCTGGGGCCTGCTTCGGATTCTGTATCTCCCTCTCTCTCTGCCCCTCCCCTGCTTGTGCTTTGTCTCTCAAATAAATAAATAAATAAATAAATAAATAAATAAATAAATAAATAAATATTAAAAAATTTTGTTTACATCAAATGGAGAACTTGAACCTATAGAACCTACAGAACCCTACCTTCCTACAGAATCTATAGCATCGATAATACAAAGAGCCCAGTCTCTTCTCTCTGCCATTTTTCCACCAGGAAGACACTTTACTCATACATTGTCCAAAACTTCCTCCAAAGGCTCTCAGCATTCTCAGTCTTGGGTGCTGCTGAAGGAAATGCACGTGCATCTTGTCGTAGGGCTCTGATGGTGGACAGCAAACACATTTTCAGGTTGTCAGGCTTTTCACGGACAACCATATTTTTAGCTATACTTTGGTGGATGAGGAAACTGAGGCTTGGAGACATTATGTGATTCACCCAAAGACATGTATTCAGTGGGACCAGAGCCAGGATTTGGACCCAAAACTTAACTTGTCTCCTACTCAGCCTCTCTGTTCAAATGTCAGGGTCAAGTTTAGCCAATTCTTACTAAGAGATCTATCTGGAAATCTGTAATTTCCTTTTATTCAACCAACACACACGGTGCATTTCCCTGCTTCTTCTACCTGGGACTGAAACCCTGGCCCTCATCCCATCCTCCTGCTCCCAGAGGAACTCCTGGTGTGGTGTTCCACCCTGTCTTGGTGACTTGTTGCTTCTTAGCTTAAGAAAAATCTGTTCTCCCATTCTTACCTGGAGACCTGAGTTCTTTTGTGAAGGACTGTTTTCTCCTACCTTTCTAGGCCCAATGCCAACCCAATGGGTTGTAGTAGGCACTCATAAATACTTGCTGCACAATAGAAATGACAGTTTTTGTTCACTTATTGGAATAAAATCTTTTTTTTAACATTTATTTTTGAGAGACAGAGACAGAGCATGAATGGGGGAGGGGCAGAGAGAGAGGGAAGACACAGAATCCGAAACAGGCTCCAGGCTCTGAGCTGTCAGCACAGAGCCCAACGCAGAGCTCGAACTCACGGACCTCGAGGTCATGACCTGAGCCGAACTTGGACGCCTAACCAACTTGAGCCACCCAGGAGCCTCTAGAATTCAATCTTTAACAAAACCTACCTATCCTAGGGTTTGGTATATATAGGAGAATTTTAGCCACACCCGTCTACCTAACCTACTCCCATTCTACCTGGGGGTTGTGTATTTCGACTGGATTTTCTTGGGCCATTTATATACATTCGTATTAATAGAACTATAAATACGTATATGTAGTTATTAATAACAAAAAATTGTACGTACTATTTATAGAACACCTGCTTTGTGTCAGTAATTACTATCCATGTTTGACAGAAGAGAAAGGAGGCTCAGAGAGGTTCAGAGAGGTTCAAGCTAGTGAATGGGGAAGCCAGAACAAAGCCAGGTTTTTCTGTTTCCACCACACCACACTTCATTGATTTTTATTTCTGTCACTAAGAATATCAAGAATCCCACTAACTTTAGAATCAATTTACTCCCTATGCAAAATCTCATGGCATCAATGAAGACAAAGATTCGACTGGGCCTAGCTCTGGTCATCCAGAAGTCACTTCATAGCTGTGTCGAGACTGATGCCCTCCACCCACATGTGGACCGTGCACCCTTGCACATTTCAGACCGTTTGCTAAAAATTCTAGACGGAATGCATGATGCAGCATGTGGGGACCGATTCAGAACATGACAGGCAGCATGGATAAAGGATCTAGAACTGGTATCTCTCACAGAGAATCTGAGCATGCCCAAGCTGAGTGGAAAAACGGCTTACAGAATCCTCTAGAAATGTCAGGAAATAGAATGCATTTTACAAAGACAAATGCAAAATTCACACCTTAATTGTACACATAGGATATAACTTTTTGGTTCAACCGTGTCCTCAGAGAGCATCAGAATTAGCTACTAACGTGGCTCTTGATCTGGCTGGCCCCTGGGGGACAACGTGAACTTGCCCTGATCTGCCCTGGAAATATTTTGTCAAAAAGGTGGGTCCACAAGTGTCCAGAATAACCCAAAGACACAATTCAATTTGGGAACTGACTGGAGTCCTTATTTAGGACTACTTCTGAAAGAATAAGGCAGAAAAAGGAATTTATGTGGGAAATACCATGTGGTTTCTATTGGGACCTTTTATTAGCAACATTTAATTAGCATAGTGCCCAGTACGCAGTAAGGGCCCTATAAATGTTTTCTGAATGAACAACGTAAGTCTATAATTAGCAAGTTATCAAGAAACCTACATGAAAAAATTTTTCACCAAATCTTGGTGATGGGTGCAACTTGTTCTCTAAAACTTTGGAGGATATTAATAAGGAAAGCTTTAACATGAGGTGGCCTTACATTTCAAGGGCAAGCTCTACCATTTCTTAGCTGTGTCACAGTGGTTGAAATCACTAAACCTCCCTGAGGTTCAATTTCCTAATCCATATAGTGGAGCCAGTACTATTTACTTTATGGCCTGATTTTGAAGATCTGCAGTAGTGTTTATAAAGAGTTTGGTACACACTACTCAAGAGATGGTGATTATTATAATGAAAGGAAATGCAGATTCTCATCAGCAAGTTAGTCCTTCTGTCCCAGAAATGGGCAGGCTCTCCCAACACTGGCCAAGGTCAGGGCTGCCATCAGCCAAGGTAGGGGAACATTCTCATTTTCACTTTCAAAGTCAAGAAAATGGTACAGATCTAAAGTAGAAAGGAACCAGCAGCACATGTTTTTAAATATTCATAAGGGCTGGAAATGTCTTACTCCTTTCGTTTTCTCTGCCATCTGCTTTTGTTTCTTTTCTTTTCATTCTTATGCCACAGCTGCAAATGAAAACAACCATACAATAACTCAAGTTAAATAAAAAAAAAAAATCAAAATAAAAACAATCTGAGGGGTAAAAAGAAAAGATGAATTATAAAGTTTTCCCCTGAGCTCACAGAGCAGCAGAAGCAAGAATGTTTGATGTGAGTTAAACCTTCTGGAAACCAAAAATCCATGTCCCATGTTTATAATAACCATGATAAGAACAACCACCATTTACTAAATGGCCTGTGTACCACTGGATGACCAACATCTCTGATTCCTAAAGCTGCTCTTCAAAGTAGGTAAATTAAACCCACTTTACAGAAAAAGATATTGCAGATCAGAGAGATAAAATAGATTTTTAATGGTGACACTGCTAGTAAGAGATGAAATTGAGAATTGAACCCAGGTCTGTCCGAATCCAAAGCCTCAGCACTTTCTTTACCACCCTCTCCAAAAATGGGAAGGGAGCTGAAAATTTTAATTTGGGAAATATTCAGGGCAGACTATTTGTACTAAACTGATTTATTCAGATAATTAAAATCTGTGATTATACCTCTAATTAAAGTTAACTCAGATAATTGGTTGCTGTATTTGTGAATGTGCAATTAGTCCACATAATTGCGGGGATTTCAGCATCATACTTTCCACACATTCACCGCATCCCAGAGCTTTGGGCTCCTGGCCTCTGTTCTACACTAGGCTGCATTAGAGCTCTTGGGGGCTCTGGGCCCAAGCACCATGACTTGCGATACCAACAGCAGGATCTGGACTCAGCCTCATTTAACATGTCTTTGTCCAGAAGTCAATGAACACCTCATCTTCAAGTGCCATGTAAAAAGCTCTTACAGCCTACACTGTTGTCCTGAAAACCCCGAGCAGCATGTACCTGAAGAAAAACTGGCAGCAGTGGTCCTCATGTGTTAATTACACTTTCGAAGTCTATTATGCATAGAAAGGGCACCTGCTGGCAGTGAAAATGACTAGAATCTGCCCTTCCTGTGCAGTGAGTAAATTGAGAGTTCATTTCTACAGGAGATAATAGTTTTCAGATTCCATTTCGTGTATCCCCTGCATGGGGACGTACTTAACATTTAAATCATCTGCAGAGGAACAAACCTCCTTCAAATTTACATGTTTCAAGCTCCTAGCACTTTACTCAAAATGCTAGTTATCCCTGCTGGCTCTTACCACCAAGGATTAAACGCAACAGTGGTGAAAGTCACCGAGCACAATAGAATAAAGTTATTAGCATTGACTCAAATTTCAGGACATTTGTAGTTTCTGACCAAAGCAGTTGGTAGCAGGCTGAAGGTGATCAAATCAAGCCTTGAATGGAGGATCTGTTTTTCCTCTTGGGGCCTTTTATTTCATCATTCTTACATCTTGTAGTTAATAAACAGATACCAACCCCCACTGGCCTGCAATCATCCTCTGGTCAAACGTCAAAAAAAGTTCTACTGTGAAAACAAGAGACCAGGAAAGGGACCGCGATCACATACACAGAAAATGGAGGCTAATCAAAAAACCCACTCAGGCTCTGAAAAAGACAAGTCTTCACTTGGATTTTTTGGAGTGCAAGGTGGGGGATACAAGGGCTTAATAGTTTTCATTGTCAAGTCTCCCTCTTAAGGAAGACCTGTCGGCATCATCGCTCTCGGACAGGCCGCTACCACAGCTCATGAGAGGGCTGGCGTTGAGAGAGGAAGTTGGAAAGAGGATCTGGGATCACCTTCCACAGCAAAGAGCAATACAGCCGATAAATCCTTTAAGCAAACAAGAATGGAGGGCTGGAAATGACAACTGGCTAGAATAAATGATTTTCTTAAAGGGAAACTTGTAAGCTATGGAAACCATACTTTTTCACTGGAGAAACAGAATAAAATAAAACAAAAATCATGCAGCATTCTTCTCCCTCTTCCCCATCACCAATCCCTGCTAACACCGTGGTGTATGTCCTCTTTGATTTCTGCCTGTGTGTATCTGTGTGTGTCTACATATATCCACAATCATACATCTACATATGTACACATATCCACATTTTTGTGTTTTATATGCACACACGTTTGTTTTTATAAAAATGGAATCATACAGTACACGCTATCTATATTGGAGCAAGTTACTAAACCTCTTGGGGCCTTGGTTTACCTATCTGTGAAATGGAGCTAATAATACCTGCCTTATGGGGTTGCTAGAAGAATTAAGTGACATCACAGACTGGGGCACAGGAGATGTTCAACAATGGCAGCTACTGTTATCGCTGTAACTGACAAAGCATTTTTCTCTGCACGGTTCTGGGAACGTAAGCTGCTAGTTTTAAGCTAGCTGACAATTTAGCCACCAAAGCTTCCCAAATAATGGAAAAAAAAAAAAAAGTTGTACTATTTGGGAGGCAGAGGAACTGCAATGACTCTGCCCCCTCCTACCAATACTGGCACTCAGAAGCCCACAGGGCCCCGATCTGAGGCTCAGCATCAAGACACACGGGGGTGTCTCTTCCAGGGATAACCTGAGGGCTTCTTCTTAGAACACGTGCCTGGGCTGAGGTGTGCAGGGAGAGTCGGGGGTGGGGGAGGGGGTGGGGGTGGGACCAGAGACACAGGCATAGGGAAGGGACCCATGTCAGTGTGTATGTATGGGTACAGGGGGCCCCCTGTCTGTGTGGGAGTAGGTGCCTGTGACACTATTACATGGTGGGGGGCAGGAGGTGTGCTAAGGAAACTGGGACTCACTGTGTGAGTCTTAGGGAACACATGTCCCCTTTCTACCTTTTCCATCTACTCCCCTCACCATCCTCCTCCACCTCCCCTGGCTCTGTGTCTTGTCCTCTTCCCCCCTCTCACTCCCCCTACCTCTTTCTTCCTTTCAGAGCCTCACGGTCCTCCTCCACCCAGCCCCCCAGTCTTTCACTCAAACAACAACAAACTACTAGATAGCAAACACAGTCCTCTCCTCTGAGATATGTGGCAGAATGGAAAAACCAAGAGAGTTGGTTTAGAAGCTCAAGAGGAAGTGGCAAGTCTAAGCAGAGGGACAGTCCCTTAATTTCTTAAGAGGTGGGAGAAAGGCACAGATAAAAACACCTGCCTTGATAAGGTACTTAATGCCCTGCACTGCCCTGGAGAGGGTGACTGATTTTTACTTGATGGCCCTGAGTTACATCTTGGTTGTACACATGACTTGTTGGGATGAGAGCGAGCACAACACATTCAGATTAGGAGTCCTGCGGAATACCTTTAAGCTCCCAGGACAATTTTACTACCTCGACGAACCTTTTCAGTAACAGGATTGCAAAATGGGCTGGAAGAACCCAGCAAGAATTATGACCTGGACTCAATCTGAACTGATGGCAACTATCCTAAATCACCTTTTTTTTTTTTTTTTTTTTAATGTTTATTTATTTTTGAGAGAGAGAGAGTGTGCGCGCACGTGAGCAGGAGAGGGGCAGAGAGAGGTTAGGGGAGTACCGAGGATCCAAAGCGGGCTCTGCGCTGACATTAGCGAGCCTGACACGGGCTTGGACTCGCAAACCAGGAGATCATGACCTGGGCTGAAGTCAGACACTCAACCAACTGAGCCACCCAGGTGCCCCCTAAATCATCTGTTCTTAAGTGACAGGGCTGTGATCCCTCAGTGGGTCCTTTCCTCCTGAAGCTCTTAATTTCTCTCAGGCGGTATTTTTTCCTATACGTGTACAGTGCTCCCTTATCAACGTCTGCTGACTTGAGCTGTCTGGAGACAATGTCTTCAGTAACATTACACCAGAGAAAGAAATTATTCGGAAGAAAAACAGATCCAAATCAGTTACAGACATACTCTTTTTTGGTAATCCGTGGAGGACAGATAGTGACAACGTATCCGCAGAAACATTTTGTGAGTGCCTACCATGAGTCAGGTTTTCTACATCATGTCCTTTATTCTGCTGTATCATTTATCTTCATATATTATTTATGGCACAACTTCATTTTACAGATGAGGAGACAAAGTCTTAGGCTGAGCGACTCGCCCAAGGTGGCAGAGCGGACTCTAAGGCCGCGTGCCTTCCACTAAAATACATTTCCCCGAACAGCGAAACTCCCGTCAAAGAGGTGCAGAGGGCTTTGAGGTCTGGCTTGTGCTCCCCAACCACAGGCAGAGTGACTCCTACAGAATGTGCCAGGGTATGGCCGAAACGTGAAGACCTTGGGTACCTCAAGTGTTCTTCTCACCAGTCCCCAGTCCATCTTGGGGGGAAGAAATCACACCACTACTTGGTGCTTTGGTTTCCCCAAAGTGAGAAATGGGAAGTATGATCTACTGCCTTGAACTTTTAAGAATGCCTTCACATAGATGAGAACTGTTTGGAAACAAAAGGGCCATGTAATCGCATGGTCTAAAATCCATGTCATTTTCCAGTTACTATTTCTAGTTTAGTCACCAGCTGCATCACAAGTTACAGACCTAACATCCTCATCAGTTCCTAGAGAAGGAACAGCAGAGGACAGGGGGAGTAGCAGCCTTACCAGCAGTAGTCCAACAGGTGTGGAGGAAGGACGGGGATGTACACGTGCTGCCAGAACATGGGGTAGAGCATCGCGGCAGACCCGTGGATGCAGGCAGTCAACTGCAACAGAAGCAAATCAAAGAATCAGAGCTAAAAAATCACAGTGAGGGGGCACCCGGGCGGCTCAGTGTTTTAAGTATCCGACTTCAGCTCGGGTCACGATCTTGTGGATCTTGAATCTGAGCCCCGCATCGGGCTCTCTGCTATCAGCGCGGATACTTTATCCACCCCCCCTTCCCCTCCCCAACTCATTCTCTCTTCGTGTGTGTGTGTGTGTGTGTGTGTGTGTGTGTGTGTGTGTCTCTTTCTCAAACATTTAAAGAAAATCAAAGTAAGGAGATGCTGTCACTGGAGTTGAGCAATAAAATTAAATACACAATTTTCAACATATTTAAAATTGTAAGCTAATCCAATCACTCTAATTCAAATTTAGTAAGAGCTTGCTTTTCAAAAGAAATCCCCCACCTGCCCCGATTATGAGGCTAATGCACAATGGACAGTAAAAGTTTTAGAAAATGGAGAAAAGGGATAAAAGAAAATAAAAGTCTTCACCATCTGAAAATAACTTGACATTTTGGGGTATTACATACATTGGCACTTTTATTTCCTTTTCTAATAAAATTAGGATTACTGTAAATACAGTGCTCGTTTACCTTTTTTTTAAGTTTATGTTTATTTGCTGGCATTTTCCCATGTCCTCAAATATTCTTAGAAAACATTATCTTCTAATGACACTCAGTGAATTTCCCAAACTACATTTAACTACTCTCCCACCATTATGTTATATAATCAGATCATGTCCATACTTTTTTTTTTTTTTAATTTATTTATTTGAGACAGAGAGCCTGAGCAGGGGAGGGGCAGAGACAGAGAGAGGGAGAGAGAGAATCCCAAGCAGACTCCATGCTGGTAGCACAGAGCCTGATGCAGGGCTCAGTCCCACGAACTAATGAGATCATGACCTGAGCTGAATCAAGAGTCAGGCGCTTAACAGATTGAGCCACTCAGTCTGCCCCATATCAATACTTTTTATACATGGTTCCTAAATATAGGATTCAGAGACAAAGGTTATAAATATTTTAAGGCACTTAATAACTATAATATAATAAATGTAATAATGTAATAAAGAATGGAGTCTCTTTGCACTCCCATAGCCATGTACTAGACTGTTCTCTCCATACTTCACCAGCACTAAGAACGTAGTCAAGTTAGTAGCTTTGAAAGTGTATCTATCTGGATTTTCTTCTTATTCCTCTGATCATGACTAAGGCTTAACCTCTTGTCACTGTTTTTGGTAATATTTCTTAGGTAAATGGTCTGTTCGCATTCTTAGTATTTTGAGCATTAGTATTTTGAAAAAGTAATTTACAAGCAAACACTGGATATACAAAGGATACTAATCCTTTGTAACATTCCTGAAAATAATTTATCCTTCTGTAATTTCCTTTGCACTTCTGGGGGAAGAGAAGGCTTAAATAATTACACAGACAAATCTTTTCCTTCATGATGGTTTCTACTGCTGTTATACTAAGAAAGTCCTCCAAATTCTTCCCCAGTATTTAACTCTTTGATCCATCTGGAATTAATTTAGGTTTAAGGATGGAGGTGAGAATTTATTTTTTCCACATAGTTAATCAATTGCCCCAACACTGTTTATTGACTAATCCTTCCGCTCCGTCTTCTTTTGACATATTCCTTCTTTTTCTTAAGAGCTAGACACATCATATGAGGATTTGAGAGAATTAAAAATTAGGGACAAAGATATAATGGAATAAAATTGCTACAAAATTCAATATAGAAGGAAAAAACCCAACACCTTTGGAGATATGGCTATGAAGCGACAAAAGCCAACAACACATGTTTCTTTCTGCCTTTCTTCTTTAATGTTTCTTTGGTTTCTGGGAAGCCTGTTCCCATGAGGACTTTGCTTCTTTTGGAAGCTGTTAACTGGCCTTTGCTGACAGAAGGACATTTACGTGGCGAAAGAGTGACGTGCCAAGGCCCAGTTAAAAGAATCCCAGAGGTTAGTGTAACATGAACAGCTTTAAATTGGATATTCTGCTGATGTTTCACAGTTGTGAGAGCTGTGTATTAAATCCAGGGCCGCTACTTTCTCCCCCGCCTCCTTTTCCCTCCAGACCCTGTTCTTTAAATCAGGTACATGTCATGAACAGGAGCTGATCCAGCAAGCTCTCAAGAGCTGTTCCCAGCGACTCCGCCAAGGCTTGTAGGTTTAATCCATCCCTTCTCAACCCATTTCAGTAGGATTCCATATAAAGAAGGCTGTCACATTTTACATGACTAATCTCTTCAGGGTTAGAAGAGATGAAAAATCTTTGCTCGTGTCGTATGAATGGAAAATGAACAAACTTCACTCCAACTGCACCCTGAAGTCAGGCCGGAGGGCTACCCTGGCTTTGGGCCCCAGCTCTTCCTGCCCATACTTCAACCAGCTGCCAAAGTACTCATCCTAAAATGCAGGTCCGGTCATGTAACATCCTACTTGGAGTCTTTGGGGGCACGTCTGGAGCAGGCCTGTCTCCATCAACTTTCAGTCTACCTGTAGAGCAGTTCCATGGTCTTTACTGCCTTCTCCAACTTTATCCTTTGAATAAATCATTTCAGACTTAGGAGTAGCTATGTACTCCTTTCCTGGATCTGTGCCCCTAGCAAACTCCTCCTCTTCTGGGTCTCTGCGAAAGCACTACATTCCCCTCACGGCTCTCCTGGGTGTAAGCCCCCATTATTAATGGGACTAGACCTGTCTGCATATTTGTCCTCTCACTGTAAGGCCCAGAAAGACCATGTCTCTCTTCTTCCCCATGTTCTCTCAGTGGCACAGCACAGATGGAGGTGGAAGTTAATGCAATGTTTCTTCCATAAATAAAAAAACAATTCCAACTTAAAATATATTCACAATATAAAGATAGTGGCCTGGCTTTCAACTATCGGACCGACATTTCCATGAGTCTCACAGACTGGGGTATATGACTCAAATTCCAAAACAATAAGGGCAAGCCCAGACACACAAATACGCCACTTTTGGGAAATCGTGTCAATGGATTCATTCATCCAATCATTCAACAAATGTCTATTCTATAACTCTGCAACACATCAAATAAGTAAGTAAAAGCCCTTCAAAATCTATAAGGTGACATACAAACATAAGATGTCCTCATCACACGAATTCACTTGTAATTCTCTTTGAAAAAGTCATTCAATAGAATGTTCCTGGTTGAGATAGAACTTGATTCCCTGCCTCTCTTTAGCTTAAGTTGGTTTGAGTCAAAATCCTATTTCAAGCAATAAAGTGGCAGAGATCTTAGCTCCAGACAATGTTCTTTTCATGTCTCCTTTTCCTTAAAAAAACAAAAAACAAAAACCCTAAAAGCTAAATGTCAAGATTTTAAAATTACCTATCTCTCATAAAAATCAAATTTTTAAGGTGTTTCATCATCTTCTTCATTGGGAGTTTTCTAAAGGCCAAATCTCTGCAATTGAAGTAAAATGCATTTACCCATTTGATTACGAAAACAAACAGGAAAACTGTTGGACTCTTTTCCAAAACACTAAGTGGCAAAACAATGTACATCGTTACTTAGGAATAGTGGTGAGGCAACCACAAGAAAAGTGTTGGGATTTATCAGAGCTTCATCAGAAATAACATTATATCCCATAAATTATCATCAGCCACTTAATTTAAAAACACCTCTAAGGCCAACTCCATTTTTAAAACTAAGGTTCCTAAAAGCCTATGCTCATTCCTTACAGAATACAAAATTTTAAAGTAATGGAAGTATACAATTTGGATTATAGGCAACAAAGGGGCATTGTGAATATTTAATTGAAGTGCAAGTTGAAGAAAATGATCCTATCAAAATCTCACTCAGTGGGAGAATAGAAAGATAGTATGTGTAAAATTTGCCCAAAGTCATTAGTCACAATGAATATTCATCAGAAGCCAATTATCAATCCCATTTAATGACACCCCAAAAGATTTTGCCCTGAAGCAGCTGAATAGTCTAAGACTCCAGACAAAACTAGACAAATTATACAGCCAACAGCCAGTCTAGCCAGGACACAGATTGTAAAGTAAACCACTGGTGGGTTTCTAGACGCACTTTTAGTAAATTCTGTCCTCAATTAAAGGTGCACAAGGTCAGTTCTATCTTGGAGCTTTCTGTATGGCTCCATTAGTTTTCTCTGAGGCAAAGGGAGAGAAAGAAAGAAGGCAATAGGGATAGGACATGGAGAGTGATCAATGATAGAGCTGGAAAAATCAGAGAGAGAGAGAGAGAGAGAGAGAGAGAGAGAGAGAGAGAGAGAGAGTGTGTGTGTGTGTGTGTGTGTGTGTGTGTGTGTGTGTAAAGATTCCTAATGGCAGCTCGGCAGTTCAACATGAAACAAAAGTAAGACTCTCTCCATGGAAAGAAAAAAAAAAAAGGAATCCCAACAATGTTATGTGCCAGGTACCATGTTGGGGATTTTAGGATATTGCAAAGTATTGTTTAAGAAGTGTGCAAGTTTACATACATATACAGTCATCACCACATTTCAGGTACGGAAACAGCCTCAAAGGTGAAATAGCTTGCCCAAAGCCACACAGCTCATAAGTGACAGAACTGGGACTCACATCCAGGTCTGTCAGGCTATAACAGCCGCTGTGTTTCCACAACATGTAAGTTAACTAAAAAAATTTCTGAGTGTCTACCCTGTGTCTACACATCATACTGAGGATTCTGAGTTAGGCAAGATACTGTTCCTATCAGTATGGCCACGTTATGTAGAAATACATTTGCTGTGCTGTTAGATGACCAAATCATCTGGTAAAGTGCCAATTAACAGAAAATAATCATTTTTTTTTAAATTTTTTTTTTCAAAGTTTATTTATTTTTGGGACAGAGAGAGACAGAGCATGAACGGGGGAGGGGCAGAGAGAGAGGGAGACACAGAATCGGAAACAGGCTCCAGGCTCTGAGCCATCAGCCCAGAGCCCGACGCGGGGCTCGAACTCACGGACCGTGAGATCGTGACCTGGCTGAAGTCAGACGCTTAACCGACTGCGCCACCCAGGCGCCCCAGAAAATAATCATTTTTAAAACAAACACAGATGTGATAATTTCCTGGGGATTAGTGATACTTAACTAAAGTGTTATACTGTCTTCAATCCACTGGAAATTCTAGACAGTGGCATAATGATTGTTGGTCAAATGGAAAGGCTTATACCCCAATCTGGCACACCTATTTGAAAGCCCGGCTTTCTGTCATGTTCCCTTTCATATACTTCCATGGAGCTTCCATTAACTCTTTTTGATCTGAGCAAGCTGCTTCCTCTCCTGGGTCTCAATTTCACCTACATGGAAAACGAGAAGTTGGACTCTGTAATCTCTGTGCCCTCTTCCAGCTCTGACAATTTCTGATCTAGAGGAACTGCCATCCTTTGACGTGAAGAATGTGCCCCCCTTGCCCCAGCTCACCTTCCTCAGCTATACTGACTAAGCTATGACTGACTAAGTAAAACAGGGTCTGTCTCAAAGCTAGTCTTGCTTTTTCGTGTCTACAGTTATAGGGGTCCACCTGGAATTCATGTGCTACCTCAGAACCACTGCAGCCTTATCACCTGACTGTGGAGGGCACAGCCTTCCTCTGTGCTTGACCCCCAACACTCTGGATATCTCAGAGGTAGATGATCTTAGGAGACCAGGGGCGTGAAACCAAAGATGTGAGTTCCTCAAGGGCAGAGACCACATTGGATTTCCCTTCCTCTTCTCTTACTATGCTGGACACAGAGCAGGTGCTGAGCAAATGCTGGGGAACGTTAGGATGCCTTCAGCTTCACATCATGAGGAACGGCAGTCAAAATTACCACCATTTAACAAATTGTAATTGCTTAAGAGATCACAATTAAAGTTGCACATCTCTAAAAGGTATTGAGATTCTGAGTTCCAAAGGCTGACAGACAATCAGATGGGCACAGTCACTCTTCACAGCCTAGAACTCAGGAAAGATCAAACTGACACCTGCTTCATCACGGGGTTAGTCAGAGGCAGCATCTGGATCTCCCCTCTGAAGCCAAACACCAGGAAATTGATTACAAACGAACAAACACAGAGTACAGAAAGAATACCAGATTTGTAACTTTAAAGATAGGTCATTTTTAAGTCGACTCATTTCAACCAAGAACTTTCCAAAGCAGGACAGTTGCAGAAAATGTTGTATGCCTTGTAGAAGTTGTCAGCTCTCTCAGCTTGAGAACTAGATTCTTCTGTTTAATTATAAACCACCTTTGTAGTCATCAGGAAATAAACGGTGCCGTGAATCAAATAGTGTTGTGGATTTCGTTTGTTTTTGATTTTTACTTATTCTCAAATAGAAAACCCACAATGAAATCAACAAAAAGGTTTTTTGCAGGGACTATGAAAGCTAATCTACTCAACCCTTCCAAGGGTATAAGAAAAACCTTTCATTACAAACGGTTCAGCTATGATCACATTGTGTTTACTATATTTAGTGAGGGAAGAGTTGGCTTTTAAGAAACTATCAAAGATGCTTTAACATAAAGACAACTTATAAGGCCTCAGAAATCAAAGACCTTCAGCTGGTCTAGACAGATGCCAGACATGTGCGTGGAAAGAGGGAAAAGAGCAAAGAAAGTCCTGCTTTTCTTAGAAACCAAAATGTAATGCTTCTTTATTTTATTTTATGTTTTTGCAGGGGGGTGGAGACAATCTTTCTTCCAGTAGTTTCTCTTTTAGTTGGATGGAACTCATCCTACCTCTTGTTTTCCACTATCCTCTGGGGAAAGGAAAAAAAAAAAAAAATCCAACCCACCAACATGGAATCAAGCAGAGCGCGTTCCTCTGAGAGCAGGAGCAGCCAGTCAAGAGGAAGCTTTCTCAGGCGATGCCCTGCTTAACTACTTCTGGCTCCCATTTTTGTTTTTTTTTAAAGCTATCTACTAGGTAAAGTAATTAGAGTAAGTTATTAGCCAGGATGATAAGCTTTTGTGTCAAGATTTGACACTTCAAAATATCAAAGCAGCTAAAACTGCCAGAGTAAAGCTCTAGCTTCCAAAGCAGGGGCAGAAGCTATGGTATGGTAAACTATTATGTCAATAGGCCCCTAGCACCAAGAGTGAGGAAAGTGAAAGAGAAAAAGGCAGTTACATGGGGATTGATAATTCATTTAAACACAGGGACAGCAAGGTGCTGTCTTCCATTCTGTGCCTGATGGACATGAGTAACTACGGAGTCAGGCCACAGCCTGAAGATTCCTCCAACCACGCAACCATTGTCAATGGATCCAAGCTGGCACTCAAAAAGAAATGTGCCGCCTCAATTCTTGGGTAAGTGGATATTAACAGTTCTTTGAAAATATTCCTAAGCTCTTCATTTATGTTTAGCCAATTTACACTAATGCTCTAATAAAGGATCACATTTTTTTAAAAAGAAAGATGGTGTAACTGAACCTGGAATCATGAGTACCCATCTCTCAGGTAGCCATACGTGAAGAAACTGAGGAAACCTCAGGTAGTGGGAGTTACTAGATATGAAGGCATGAGGGGGTGGGGAGAATCGCCCCTGTAGCATTTTTTCAGGCAAATCCAACCTTAGAAAGTACCAGTCAACTCAGATAGATTGAAGCCATGCTCTAGCCACCACGACCACTTCCTCTGTATTCACTACCGCCAAGCACTGTACTAAGTGTTTCTATATACTCATCTCATCTTCCTAATACCACTGTAAGGTGGGTAGCCGCAGTGTCCCCACTTTACAGATGAGGAAACTAAGGTGACTACATACTTAAGGAGCTTGTGCAAGGTCACAGAGCTAGTGCCAGAGCTAGGATATGAACTTAGGGAGTCTAGCTCTGGAGCCTGTGCTCTTAGCTCACAGGAAACTGCCTCTGTGCTAGGATCTGTATTAATCTGACAATTACTGAGAATCCACTATGTGTACAAGCCATGCCCTCAAGCAATTCAAAATAGAGAGAGAAAGATCAAAATGCCAACAATCAACTTCAACACAAAGGCATTATGAAAGAGGTGCTATGATAGAGGTTCAAGTGTGTTAGCCTATGAAGAAGGAATCATTAATTCTGCCTGGGGCAAGAATGAGGTCTACTTCAGAGAGAGAGAGAGAGAGAGAGAGAGAGAGAGACAGAGACAGAGAGAGACAGAGAAATCAGAGCCTGGTAGGATGCAGACAGGAAGCTGCTAGACCTCTCCCTGGGAGCCTGGTCATGTGGTAACACCGGGTCAAGTAAATAGAGCAACTTTTTAGGCCACTCAATCTCTATGTAGTCATGACTGTGGAGACTTGAACAAGAAATGACAATTTAGTCAATGACTAAGTGACTAATGAGAAGTGGGTAGATATGGAAAACCTCATGAGTTGCCATGACTATCCTCTGTTGCCTAGATTCATTCAATATCTACTATTACCGTTTATACAAATTAAATCCTCACAACACTTCCAGGATCTCTACAGCCTTCTTTACTTCTAAAAGTCAAATCAGAGTTGGCTGCCCTTTGGAGCCCACTTATTTCTGCTGACTGGGCAGTATGTAGCCAGCACTGGGCAGCGTGCTTTCATATCTACGACCACTGAATTCTTTCAACAACCCTAAGGTGGGTGTTACTACTGTCCCCATTTTTATTTTATTTCTTTAAAGTTTATTTGAGAGAGACAGAGAGCGCTCAGGGTGGGGGCAAGGGCAGAGACAGGGAGAGAGGGAGAATGCTCTGTCTGTGTGGTCAGTGCACAAAGCCTGATGTGGGGCTCAAACCCACAAACCATGAGATCATGACCTCAGCCGAGATCAAGCCGAGATTAAACGCTCAACTGCATGAGCCACCCAGGCGCTCCAATACTATCCCCATTTTTAAAAGAAAAGGACAGAAAGATTCAGAAAAATCAAGTAAGTGGCCCAAGACCAGATGGGTAGGCAGGATTAAGTACACAGGTAGGAACTGAACATCACCATCCTGATTTGAAGTCTGGTACTCTCTCATCCAGCCCTGCTGTCCTTTTTCTTGGGAAAAGATCACCAGCACGCTGGCTGAATCATCTAGCTGGCAGACTACATAGCTATCAAGATAGCAAAAGAGAAAAATATGTGAGTTTTCATAAGATCTGTAGCAACCCAACAGCACAGCCTAATCTCGCATCAGGCTCTAGCTCAAAGTGACCACACTTTCAGCCTACAGACACCGCAAGAAATCAGGACTCCTTGTTCTTGCTGACTTAGCACCTGGTAGGCGCTCAAATTTCTTTAACAACTTCAATATGACATCTGCCAACATGGGTGCCATTTAGGGCTTTTCAAGCATATTAAGATACCAATGACTTGAATACGTTACCCATTAGTGCTTTGGGGTAGAGATTTGGTTCAGAAGAGGCATAATAAAAAATAAGCTATAATCAGTCCTATAACCTAAAGAATATACTATTTCACAAATTGACCACACCACTAAAATTCTCTGCTGTGCTCTCAATGCAATGGCTGGAAAGAAATATCACCTCTCTAGGTCTCCTTTATACACATGCACCCCAAATCACAACCGTGGAATGCATCGGCAACCAACATTACTGACAGCTTAAATAGGTTATACTTAGCTGTGTCCTATCCTAGACTCACTAGTGCCAAAATCAAAGCTCTCCTAAAGAGAAACATGGAAACAAAGAATTTTTTAGTGCTAGTCTATACTCACATCTTCTAAACAAACTTAATCGGCCTCCATTATGCAGTCTCAAAATGAAAATTAGTCTAATGAGGCAAAATAACAGTATTCAAAGAAAAAATATTGTTTTTGTCTTAGAGAACAGTCTATTCACTGTTTCCGAATCTGGCTGTGTATCAATCATTTAAGGAACATTAAAAAAAAAAAAAATAGACTTTTGTGATTTCATGCTAGACCTTACGGACCAGAATGTCTGGAGATGGTGGCCAAAAAACTGAATTTTTAGATGAGTACTCTGGGCCATTTTAACACAAATAACCCACGGATGAGCATTTGGGAATCACTAGCAATCTGAATCCTGTATCTCGTCTAAAGCAGGTGCTTGATGCTTACTGAAGCAATGGGAGCAGAAGCAGGAGAGGTACAGCAAGAACTAGTTAGGGATACCAGGGTTGGTTGAATCACAGCAATTTTGTTTTTTTAATATTTTCTTATTTTTGAAAAAGAGAGCGTGAGCCAGGGAGGGGCAGAGAGAGAGGGAGACACAGAATCCAGCAGGCTCCAGGCTCTGAGCTGTCAGCACAGAGCCTGAAGCAGGGCTTGAACTCAAGAGCCGTGAGATCATGACCTGAAGCCAAGTCAGAAGCTTAACCGACTGAGCCACCCCGGCGCCCCGGAATCACAGCAATTTTTCAAGTCTCACAAATTAAACGGTTGATTCTATATTACGTAGCCTCTGTAACATCTCCAGGTTCTTCTTTCTAGTTACAGCTCAACATGAACAGGAGAAAACCAATGCACACGTAATTAAATGAAGAACACAGTTCAAAAAGCAGGTAATTGTATTTACGTTTCAAAACCAGAGAAAAACCCACATAAAGAAAACATACCAATCTTTTCTCTCCTACTTCCTGCCAGTGGAAGTTCCTTTCATTTCTAAGTTTTTAATATTCTCTGAGCCACAATAAAATTTTATGTGATGAAGATTAGAGAGGCTACGCTGTTTGAGAGTTTGGCTGCAGAGTCTGTATTTCACGCCACTTCATTACATTTTGTTAAGGATTTCCCTCTTCACCAAGAGGATTAGTTTTCTTCTCACTTCTTTGAATACTCTTCTTAGGTTGTTAGCGTGAACTAGGTTAATCTCTCTTTTTTTAACGTATAAAAGATGAACAAACAAAATGTTCGATTTTATTTTATTTTTTAAATAGAACACTAAATTTAGTCTTAGAATTCTCTGTTTGGTAAGTTTCCAGTTACAAGGTCTTGGCTTCCCTTGAGCACAGTTTGAAACAAAATAATGCAGTTTGTTCCTACGGCTGGAACATGCAGAGTGGAGTGTGCAGGCAGAGAGGGCCTGGCTCCGGTCCAGTATTTCCAACCTTCTTAAACTGCCACTCTCCTCTCTGCTTCAAGAGCTGCAGATAAGCAAACAGGATTAGTTATTTCTAGGCCAGGAGAGCTAGGAAAGCTTTACACCCATCATTCGGGTACCCGTCCCATGACACAGGCTGGCATAGTCAGGAATAGGTGGAGTTCATCAGGAAAGGAGCGAAAATGAAGCCAAATCTGAAAAAACAGCCTCGTGCACAAACTGGCCCTCTTAGGTGACGAGACCAGGTGGCACCAAGGTAAATGGATGCTGTTAGCGGGAGTGGGTGGGATGGGACTGGGGCAAGGTTGGGAAGGTACCCGTCTCTGCACACCTACGACACTAAGTATCACTCACCCACGTCCTCCACCGCTACACTTAGGAAGAAACTGACAGGGAGAAGACATTTGGGGGTTTTTCTCCCCTAAATGAGGTACTATCAGAAAAGTAACCATTCTTTTCATAGTTGTGAGTACTACACAAATAATTAGATGTGGAGGCTCAATTAATTAGGTGATGGTCTTGTCACTAAACTGTGCTTCCTTCCTTAGAAATTGTTTTAAAAAACGTCTGCTGAGGGGTGCCTGGGTGGCTCAGTCGGTTAAGCGCCTGACTTCAGCTCAGGTCACGATCTCACGTTTCGTGAGTTCGAGCCCCGCACTGGGCTCTGTGCTGATAGCTTGGAGCCTAGAGCCTGCTTTGGATTCTGTGTCTCCCTCCCTCTCTGACCTTCCCCTGCTCACGTTCTCTCTCTCTCTCTCCCAAAAATAAATAAACATTAAAAACAAGTCCGCTGAATAAAACAAACTAATTAATTAAAACAAATAAAATACTTTCCTTTAGAAAGTAAATATGCCTTTGTCATCATTTACTGGATATTCTCGGTTTACAAAACTTCTTGCACTACCCCTAAATTATAGAAGGAGCGATTAGGGCCAAGATGCCCAGGGGCTGACAGGAACTGCAGTAATAGAGGCCAGAAGCCACAGTGAATTGGGGAAGATACAGCCCAGGGACCCACCAAGGCCGCGCTCAGGGCTGGGGTGAGGCTAGGGGACAGGTGAACGTAACAACCACACACACAGTGGGTTCAATCTGAGCAGTGCTCATGGGCGAGTGCGCCAGTTAGAAATTCACGTATCGCCCTTCTTTTTCCCTGGTGCAGGGTGGGGCCGGGCATATAGCAAGTGCTTACAAAATCTGAAATAAAATGTTCTGAATGTGCATTCAAAGGTGATGGGTTTCCATCCCATCTCTGCTGGCAGAGACAAGCATCTTAGACAAGGCACTGCAACCTTCCCAGGGCCAGATACTCTCATCTGCAAAGGGAGAAGAGAACCAACCAACTAGCTCCTAGGGTTGCTGCAAAAACTAATGAACACACACACACAGGATTAGCACAATGCCCAGCACATCATAGGTGGTTGAAAAAGGTTAACTTAGAAGAATTTTAACAGGGTGTGAGGGAGAACTGGGGACCTCCCTTATAAAACACAGGGGTATGAATCTGAATGAGGGCGTTCTACACACTTAGTCCACTGATGCGGTCAACACACCTCTTTGGCAGGCTTGGAACGATTTACAAGCTACACAAGAAGTTCCTCTAATTACTATACAATCAGGGACTTATTTTTTACCCAAACCAGTATTAACCAGCTCCATCAGCCACCTTATCCTTCGGACTGGGCTCAGACTATTTCTTTGGCTCTCTAGGAGAATTCTCAAATTCCCTCAGTGGGAGGATATTTTAACAATGTGCCTCTGGCTCCTTTGACAGTTCCCATGGCTAGGGTTCTGATAATAGTTTGAGGTGACACCCAATAAACATACCTGATCCCCAAGGCAAGCGCTGTGAAGGGACTATGAGTCATTTGTATGTGTCATCCTCCTGGCTGTTTCTCCCTTTCCTGAAGCCACACTGCATCCTAAGGCCCTAAGGTCCTAGGACCTAACCTTGGTCAGTTCACTTCATGTCTCTGAGGGGATGAACCATTCTGTGAAATGGGGAGAATACTGATCTTCCAGGACTCTTCTTGGAATTACAGGACACCATGTCCATAAAGGTCTTGTCTTAGACCGACCTGCTATCCGTAAGACTTACAAAAAATAATAAAAAAAAAAAAGCACCAGGAGTTAAATTCAGATATAAAAATCTGGAAGAAAAATGGGGCCTTTGTGCCAGAAGAGATCACACTGAAGTATTTACATTAGAGAACAAGATTTAGGTAAGCCTTCCCTATTTATCATTTATAAAGGAAAACAATCAATATGCATTAACTGAGCAAAGAGAACAAAAACTCACATTTTTCTTATATAGAGTATCACATTATTGACCAAGAAAAGCCCGAAATGAGTATTACTTGACTCTGAACTAAATATTGCTGGGTTCACCTCTATTGACACAGTCATCTATATAGAAAATGGCACTCTGGAGTGTTCGACAGTTTTCATCTTTCAGATGCTTGATGGTCCTGAGGAGGATCAAGCCTACATCTTATCAAACAAAATTGAGAAAAATGTGGTTTGCCAAGGTAATGATAGGCCACATCTTGGTTTATCAAGAGAGGGCCATCAGAAACCTCAGGCAAGAGGGGCACCTGGGTGGCTCAGTTGGTTAAGCATCCCACTTCGGCTCAGGTCATGATCTCACGGTCTGTGAGTTCGAGCCCCGTGTCGGACTCTGTGCTGACAGCTCAGAGCCTGGAACCTGCTTCAGATTCTGTGTCTCCCTCTCTCTACCCCTCTCCTGCTCATGCTCTGTGTCTCTCTCTCAAAAACAAATAAACATTAAAAAAAAAAAAAAAAAGAAGAAGAAGAAACCTCAGGCTATTAAAACAACCTTTGCATTCCCCGTGTCATTGAAAAGACAATGAAAAGTCACTACTAAGGAAATAAAAGGCAACAGTTAGAAAACTTTAGGGGCACCTGGCTGGCTCAGCTGGAACAGCAGGCAACTCTTGGTCTCAGGGTCATGAGTTCAAGCCCTACTTTGGGCACAGAGATTACTTAAGTAAATAAAACTTAAAAAAAAAAAAAACGCTTTAAATTCTGAAGTTGGAGAAGTACAAAGGCTTGGATAAAATTGATGTCTGCTCACCTACTGTATCCCTGGAGAAATTACACATCGGGATGCTGTTGACCACATGTGAGATATAAGAAGAACCACCCCCTTCTTCCTAAAGAGGTTTCTACTATGAATCAGTAAAATTCAGAAGTTATTTAAAAATCAACTGTTTTTAAACAAAAAGTTTAAGTCAAAGTGATACATGTGTATAGCCTTAAAACAAAACTACAAAAAGCTCAAAAAAAAGTCCTTAACCTTAATTCCTAGTATTCACATTCAACACAGTATTTATCTATTTCTAAATAATGATTTCCTTATTTTAAACAGTATTTTACTTCCCACTATAGATGTTATTAACTTCTTATAAATATATATATTTATATATGTAATATATATTTATACACACACACACACACACACACACACACACACACACACACACACACACACTATAGGCCAGACTCCATTCTAAGGACTCTGTAAGCACTAATTCATTTCAATTTTACTTGATATGAGGTCATCGGTGCCCTGAACAAAGCGGTTTCAGTGGAAAGGATGGGGCTAAATCCTAACAGCAGACTGGGGAGAGGGGAGGGGAAGAATTAGACACTTAATAGAAGTAACTCTCAAGGAATTTTGTTCTAAAAAGGAGAATAAAAATGGGATAAAGGGGATGTGGAAGTTTTCTTTTGAGGTTTGGGAGCTATTCCACCATATCAGCAAGTTCCTAAGAATAGCCAACAGAGAAGCAAACAGACACATCAGAGAGGAGCTCAATGTCAGAGGAATTCTCTTAAGGTAGTAAGAAGGAACCTTAGCATCACCTTCCGAATAAGGCATTCTTTGACCATCGACCTAAAAATGCAATGCCTTACCCTTCCCATTCAGTCTCCTTCTTCATTTTATTATACTCCTTAGTATTAATCATTAGCTACCGTACTATATATTTAACTTAGTTTACTGAAGGTCTACCTACTAGAACGTAAACTTCGTGAGGACAGGGATTTTTGCCTGTTGTATCCCCACTGCCTTAAAATGGGGCCATGAAAAATACCAGTTGAATGAAGTCAGGTGGATCAGCAGAGTGGTTGGCCCTCAAGAGAACTGATGGTGTATCCACAACCGAGAAGGCAGAGTGGAGGAACAGGGACCTCAGGAGGTTAATGAGGTATGGTAGCGACTTCCATTAGATACACACGGAATTTCAGGTGAGAAATCATTTTCCCCCGAGAAGCACCACATACTGCTGCACCATCTTCTGGGTTCTAGAACTGCCCCTGCCAAATCTCATGCAATTTTAATTCTTAACCTTTGCATAAGAACTGCTTTGTCTCTATCTCTGTGTTGTAACATTTCACGATGAAGGGGCTTGGTATCTTCTTTTTCAACTTTTCAAAAATTCTGAAATATATATACATATAAAATTATGTATATCATATAATCAACGTAAAAAAAAATCTTTTTAAGTTTATTCGCTTTTGAGAGACAGAGTGAGAGTGGGAGAGAGGCAGAGAGAGGGAGACACAGAAACCAAAGCAGGCTCCAGACTCCCAGCTGTCAGCACAGAGCTCAACGCAGGGCTCAAACCCATGAACTGTGAGATCATGACCTGAGCCAAAGTTGGACGCTTAATCGACTGAGCCACTCAGGTGCTCCCATATAATCAACTTTAAAAAAAAAAAAAAAAAAAAACTTAAGAATCTGAAATCCAGCACCCTGGCTTCATGGTTGGCAAACTACAGCCTGAAGGCCAAGTCTGTCCTGCCTATTTTTGTAAATAAAGTTTTGCTGGAACACAGGCTCTCCCACTAGTTTACGGATTGTAAACTATAAGGTTGTAGTCCAGTAATTACAAGACCGTTTGGATTACAAAGCCATATTTACTATTGGATGCCTGACAGAATAGTTTGCTGATTCCCTAACCAAGCTCAAGACAGAAAACAATACTGTTGATGTCCCTTGTATGCCTCTTTCTGACTATACTGTTTTCACTCCTTTTGAGGAAACTGCTACCTAAATTTTGTGTTATCATATCTTTTGCCCCCATACAGTTTGTATGTATCCCTAAGTAATATCCCTTTTAATTTCTCTTACTTGAATTTTATGTGAATGAAACCATACTGTATATTCTTCAGTAGCTTCTTTCACTCAAAAGTCTGTATTAGAGACCTAATCATGTTGGTAGTTTAGTTCTTTTTCAGTGATAACAGGACTCCATTGTATGACTATACCATAAATTATCTGTTCTCTGTTGGTGGTCATGCAGCCTCTGTCCAGGTTTAAAAAACAAAAGCAAAAGACCCAATGCTGCTATGAACATACTTGTACATGAACCCCACTATAAATGACCAATGAGTGTGTGTAGGTAGGTGTATGCACACACACATGCATGCACATATACACACACACAAACACGCACAATTCTACCCAGGGATGGAAGTGCTGAGTTTTGAGTGTATGCAAATAATTGTGCCACATACTTTTCAGAGTAGTTCGTGAATTCCCCAATGCAATTTCGATAGAACACTTGACTTTATCAGACATCGCATTTTTGCAAACCTAGTATTTTAATCATTGTAATTTTAATTTGCTTGTCTATGATTACTAAGGCAGTTGAGCATCTTTCCACATATTTTATTAGCCATTTTCTTCTGTGAAATGCTGATTTGTGCTTTTGGCCAATGTTTCCATTGATAGACTTGTCTTCTGCTTTTCAACTGCAGTAGTTCTTTATATATTTCAGATATTAATACTCTGTCAGTTGTTACATATGGCAAATATCTCAACTCCAGCTTGTGATGTGTCTTTTCATTCTCTGAATATTTTTTAATGAACGCACTTTCCCAATTTTAATCTTTTCCTTTATACAATGTACATTTTGGATTATTTGGTTAAATTTCTCCCTACTCCAAGATCACAGATATTATTCTATTTTGTCTTCTAGAAGTTTTAAAACTTTGCCTTTCACACTTAAGTCCTTGACGCATTTGAGATTCGGTTTTGCAGAGAGTGTAAGATAGAAATCGTCTCCCTTTTCTTCCCCATGTGGATAATCAATTATTGAAAGCTCCATCCGTTCCCTCAGATTTTACAATGCCACTTCAGTTGTCTATCGAGAGCCCCACACACATGGCCTGTTTCTGCAATGTCGATCCTGTTTCGTCAAGACGATTTGTGTATTCCTGTGCATTACTAGCATCTTAATTACTACAGCCCTACAAAAAATGTTGATATCGGGTAAAGCAAGTTTCCATGACCCATTCTTTTTCTTCAAGTATGTCTTCGCTCTTCCTTGGACTTTTCTGCATTAATTTAAGAATCAGTTTGCCAAGCACTGTGTAAAATCCTAATGGGATTTTCAATGGAACTGTATGCAATCTATATAGATCATTTTAGAGTGGAATGGCATCTTAAATACAGTGTCTTCCTATTCATGAACTTACCATGCTTCTCGGTCTATTGGTGACCCTATGAATCTTCCCTTTTAATATGTTAATGTGGTAAGCTATACGAACAGACTTTTCTAATATTATCAACCTTACATTTCTGGAATAAACCCAACTTAGTTATTATGAATTATATTTTTCATACATTTGCTACCATTTTTTTTAAAACTATTATGTTTATGACTGAGATTGGCTGATAAACTTTCTTTCCTGTATTATCCCCTGTGTGGCTGAATGTCGAGGTTACACAATTATCACAAGAAAAGGTGGAGTGTATTCCTTCTTTCTAGACTCTCAAGAAGTTTGTCTAAGACTGCAGGGATCTATCTGTTCCTCGAGATGTTTGATAAAACATATCTGTAAAACCATCTGAGTGTTTCAGAAAAAAAAGAAATTATATACTGACTCAACTTCTATAAATTAAATGACCTATTCAATTTTTCTTTCTTGATTCAATTTTGATAAATTATGTTTTACCGTCCATTGCACCTTAGTTTTTAAATATGGGCATAACACTGATAACAGTATTTTCTTATTATTTTTAAAAATCTCTGCTTCATCTGCTCTTTGTGCTTGTTGATTTATTCTTGAATTCATTTTAGTTTTGGGAAAGAACAGAAATAGTTTTGTGTGTTTAATCTATTATATTTACCTAAACAAAAAATCACACAGAAGGTACATTCTTCCTTATCTATAAAAAGGAGGCAATACCAGAACCTACCACACACTGTTTTAGTGAGGATTAAATGAGTTAGTAATTGCAAAGTGCTTAGCACAGTGCCTGGCACATATTAAGAGTTCAAAATATCATAATTTTATTATAGGGAATTTAAATTAAATCAATATGATGTCTTTTTGTTCTACTGAAATTTAATACTCCAATATAACAGTAACTGGTTATGGACTACACTTCAAAAAAAAATTTTTAGTGTTTATTTATTTTTGAGAGAGACAGAGACAGAGCATGTGGTCGGGGTGGGGGGGAGGGCCAGAGAGAGAGGGAGACACAGAATCCAAAGCAGGCTCTAGGCTCTGAGCTGTCAGCACAGGGCTCGAACCCATGAACTGTGAGATCGTGACCTGAGCTGAAGTCGGACACTTAACCGACTGAGTCACCCAGCCACCCCTAATGTTTCTTTATTTTTGAGAGAGAGGGAGCAGGGCAGGGACATAGAAAGAGGAAGACAGAGGATCCTGAATAGGGTCTGCACTGCCAATGCAGAGCCCAATGCGGGGCTCGAACCCACAAACCATGAGATCATGACCTGAGCCGAAATCAAGAATCAGATGCCAAACCGACTGAGCCAGACAGGCACCCCTGGACTAGACTCTTTCAACTGTACTTCTATTCTTTTTTCATTTTTTTTCCAAAGTTTTATTTAAGTAATTTCTATACCCAACATGGGGCTTGAACTCACGACCCCGAGAGCAACAGTCACACGCTCCTCCGACTGACCCAGCCAGGTGCTCCCTGACTGTACTTTTATTCTAATTGGCCTCATAAAGACACAGCGGCAATCCTCTAGTTCTGAAACTCAGTCCGGGTGTTCAGGTCCTAAGATTATGAACTGCCCTCCTACTTTAAAATAAAATGCAAAACAAAGCAAGAGGTCTACTCTGGGATGTTTTCCCCTTGAGGGCAAGGGCCATGCTTTTATCACCAAGCATATGCTATGAGCCTGGCACAATGAAAAAACTGTGAGTTCTTGACAAGCAAACACCACCAAAGAAATAATAAAATAATGAAGTTATGATGAAAATCATAAAGAAAACTCTAATAGCCTCACAAAGTTTTCATTATTAGGTGCCTTATAGTAATATGTAAACACTCAACTGATTTTATCCATAGACCCTTCATTAGGGAAACTCTCACTATAAGAAGGTCTTTCTACCCTAACAGAGAGGTACCTGTTAGGCATTCCACTCCCAGTCAATTTCTGTATGTAAGTTTAACCTCAAAAGAAAAATAATACTATAAAGAGATATTGAACTTCAGTTAATAATAAACATGCTCAATTATTTAGGCGGATGTATACTGATGTCTGTGATTTACTTTAAAATGCGTCATAAAATACGATGGATTGATGGATAGCATGTGGGATGGGCAGGTAAATAAATATGTGCCAAAACAAGCACAGTCAAGTGTTAATGGAAAAACCTAGATTGAATTCTATGGGTGTCTACTGTAAAATGATTTCTACTTTCTGTCTTTGAGAATTTTCCTTATGAAATATAGGGAATGATACAAACTCCTATACTTGGCAAGTTAAAAATAAAAAAACTAAAATAAAAATATGAAAAAACGTTTATATTATACATATAGCAAAAGCTATTACAATATAAAAGACCTCATTCCAATTTATTAAAAAACAAAAAACAAGAGTCCTATAAGATAAATGGGAAAAGATATTAACAAAATATAAACAGAAAACAAACCCATGGAAAATATTCAGTAACCTGTAACCAAAGAGAAATAAAGCAAACCTGCAGCACCATTTTATACCTATTTTATTAGCAAAATTAACACACAAATGCATGAACACACACACAATTCTGGCAAGGCTGCAGCAGAAATGGTAACTCATATACAGCTGGCAGCATTCACTATAAACAAATACAGCCTGTTTGGGAAGTGGCCTGGCAGTCCCTAAGTCACAGTGTTCATCAAGTCCTTTGACCTGATGGTCTAACTCATTCAAATACGAACTGCATCCGTCCAAAGCAGCCACAAGATGTTCACTGCAGTATTATCTACTAAAGGATTAAACTATGAACAACCTAGATGGCCATCAAGAGAAGAAAGATCTAGGGAATGATGACACATCAATACAATGGAATATGATGCAGACATGTAAAGAAAATGACAATGACGGAAGCTTATGTGAAAATATGCAAAGTGTTCATGACACGACCAAATGGAAAACTATTTTAACTGATTGTGAAGCTATAAGAATAAATGAAACATGCACTGTAAAGAAACATGAATAATTAATGAAAATGACATGTTGAGGGGATTGTGGCTGATTTTTTTCTAAAATTGTCTTTAATCTTTCTGATCCATCTTTCAATTACAGCAATTAAAAAGCCCATCTCATGAGTCTACTCACAGTGCTGAGTTTGCTGCAGATGATGAGAATCCGGCGTTCATACAGCATACTGGCATACAGATGTAACATGTTGTTTACATCCACAGCCACAAAATATTCTGTCAGATTTCTCTAGGAGAAACAAGAAGGGGAGATCGTAGCTTATTTTGTTTGCTCTTGTTACAGGCGGTATCTAAAAAAGCATGTGAAGCAAAAAATCATCAGAAAGTATACTCTCCTCTGCCCCTGTCCTATTCTTTCCACCTGGGAGGCTGAATCCCACTGTGTGTAAAATCATGAAATGCAAAGTTGGAAGAGACTTTAGAGATGAAGCACTTGTGTGTGGTGACTACAGTTTACGTGAGGTCACAGGCAGCACTGTGTTGCTTTTCTTATCAGTTCCAAAGGGTGAGCAGGACAGGAAGTCTGCAATCTTACAAATGAGGAAACCGAGGCTCAGAGAGGGATGCCAAGATCAAAGAGTCTCATGAGCAATAAAGACAGGACTGCAGCTCCGATCTTCTGACCCCAGATCCTAAGACTTTCCCAATGCACTGCACCATACGCGTAGTCAAGAGAAAGTACCCAAGGACCAAAATGCTTTTGGCACAGAGCCCGTTTCTGTCCAACAGATCCCACCCGCAAAGGCTGGGCACGCTCCTCTCTTGTCATCACTGCTGGCGTCCCCCTCCTCCACAGTTTACACTCTCTGAAAGGACTCGGCAGGAATTGGAGCAATTTCGAAGATTTACAATTTCCAGGTATTTCACTCAAAAGGCAAAAAAAAAATTGCAGACAAGCAGCAAGTGGTGACAAAGCAGTGTTTTAACCAGCTTTTGTCTGTAGCCGGGACTTCATTTCTTTAATTAGTACTCTAGATTGGCCCTCTTTAGGTTTCAGAAAAAATACAATGTGTTTCATTTCTGCAATCCTTTCTATACCCACCTGACTTTAATAATATACATGAATATGTTAATTTCCTCAATGTTACAGGTTTTCAATGCCACACAATATAATCCTCTGAAAATGAAGGGGGTCAGGGAGGGAACACTACTGCCAAGGGGTTGCAATGTATAATGATGAAAGAGCCATAACCCATAAATTCAAGAAAACCAGGTGGATTTTACATGCAAAATAGCATAAAGTGCTTTTCAACAATATTATGGGTTGGGAAAAAGAATGGGCACTTATCTTATGATTTATTGTTGTTTGATTGGAATACCAGGTTAACCAGTGACCTTTATAGTGAGTGAATTAACAGTTCCATATACTGACTACCTACCAAGTACCAGGTACTATAGCAGATACTTTGTATGTGTGATCTTACGCACTTTCCACAAAACTCCAATGAGGCATTTCTCCCCCAATATATAAAGTAAGTCTGAGAGAGATTCAGTAGCTGGTAGAGTCAGAATTTGGACTCAGATCCAACTCCAGAGCCCATATATTTTCCCTTACGTTACATTGACCCACTTAAACATTTTTAAACATCTACAATACACACAGCTTTACATACGTTACTTCATTTGATCTTGAAGCCACTCCTTGAACAGGTATTATCACCTCTACATACAGATAAGAAAACAGAGGCAACAGAGAACATGAAGTAATATGACCAAGGTTACACACTATGTACATATTCAGTCTTGGGTGAGTTTGTCTCTAAGCCTGTGCTCATCGTTTATATCACTAAAAATTGTAGGTAAAAGTTGTATTCAGGAAAGAAAGCACAGCACAGGAACAAAGCAGGATCAAAGTATGCCTGCTGAAAGAGAAACACTGCTGTTAAGAACTGTTATCCCATTTACTGAGTAATCCTTATGTGCTGGACAACAGGTACTTTACCTGTGTTCTCTCTAATCTTTCTCAACAACGCTGAAAAAGGCAGTTTCATTTCCATTTTACAGGTATAGAAACTGAGGCTCAGGAGGGGTAAGTAGTCTGCAAAGGTCACCCAGCTAGAAAAGGCAGAGCCCAGTTTCAAACCCAGGTCTCCTGAATCTGAAACCCTTGCTCTAACCACCACGCCGACTTGCCTCTTAACAAACTTGAAAACCAAAAACAAGAAAGGCAGTCTCAATGAGTCAACAAGTGGATCTCTTGCCCAGTGGACTGAGGAGTGCTGAGCTGATGATGTCAGGGTGGGGTTTGTTCTGAAGACCGTGACATGGCAGAGCTATTCTCGCAAACAAAAATACAAGGCCCTCAGCTGAGCATTTCAGTAAAATGCTTAACTGCTGATGAATTACATAAATTTTTCTTTTAGGAGAGGATGGAAGTAAAAAGAAAATAGAAATGAGGAGCTTAAAGAAGGCCAGAAAGCCCATTAGCACTTTTGACAGATCCAAAGATAACTCTGAAGCCACCAAAACGTGGCCTCAAGAGTCTGCCAAGAAGCTTCACGCTGGGTAGAAATATGTTACACAGCTTGCCGTCCAAATAAGGAGACACAGCGTCAGAGACAAATCCTGCACCTTATTTTGGTGGGAGAAAAAAAAAAAAAATCATAAGGATACTTTTGTGGATGGGGAAGGAAACATTTCTGAAATAAAAACACCACTTGGTTGAGGCATAACCCCCAGGCCCAATCGGGTTCAGAGGGATTCAGGTGCTTGTTCCAAAAACTCTACACAGGTATGTTAAAAATATGTAACATTTAGCCAAATTCTCTCTAAACTGTCATGTACTTTTTTTGGTATTTCTCATCCCATCTGTGCTGATTACCAAGATATTTGTGTCTAAACAGAAGCTGTCTTTCTTATCTGCTTCCTCCCCTGCCTCTTTCCTTCTGGGAAGCCACCCGCCCAGGCGGGTGGGAGTGGGTGGGAGTGGCGACAGCCCCGGGAACTTCACTCAGCCTTGGGAGCACCTGTGGGGCAGAGCAGGCCATGGGAGCACCTGTGGGGCACAGCAGGCCTTGAGAGCAGCTGCAGGGAACATTTACAGTTTCCACCATGCTTCATCTCCGAAGAACACCCCTTGGAGAAAGGGGTTTTCTCCCTTGTGCCTTAAAGGATCCAGTGGCTTAAGCCCCACCAATCCCCAATTTCTCAAACCTGCCATGCCTTTTCTTACCCTCAGGTCTTTACTTCTGTTTCCTCCTCCTAGAATGTTCTTCTCCTCCTTGAGGACACCCATTTACTTTCCAAGACCCAGCTGAGATGTCACCTCCCCCTGGAAGTCTTCCTAGATTCCTCATTTGTCAAGCTCCTCCACTTTGAGCAGGCATGGTGATTGGTCTCTATCTTATAACCACTCAGTTACAAGTAGGTTTCTGTCACTTCACTGAGGTCCCTCTGGGTATAATGACATATCCCATCACCTAGCAGTTTGATGAAAGAATCAATAAGTAGAGAAAGCAGTGACTAAGCCTCCTTAGCTGGACTAAGAGGAACACACCAGCCTGGAAGACAGACAAGGTGGTGTATTAGGAAGAACACAGCATTGACGTCAGAAAACCTGGGTCTGAGTTGGATGAAGTGATCAATGGTGAAGGGCTCATGGAAAACAAAATTGACACTAGCAACTCACAAAGTCAGATAAAATGGCAGGGGGGTGGGATTGGGACTTGTTTAAGGTGTGTGCGGCTCTATTTATTAAAAGTGTAAAGAAATAGGTGGTTTGTTCATCAGGTAGTGGGGGAGGGGCTGCATGCAGAAGCAGGTGTTTATTTCACAGCCAGCTCAATCATATATCTCTGATGAGTAAGACAAGAGTGTAGGGAATAACGAGAAGAGACAACTTCCATAGCAAGTTGTCCTAGGTCAAGACTGCAGCCAGAATATACTGTGAGCTTATACTTATAAAGGACACAAGGTATACCACTCTCCTAGCACTTTCCTTCAGTGGGACTTAATCTTCAACCTCCCATTTCTGTCTCCTGTAATCAGCCAATCAACAAACGTATTTAACTCCTACTATGTGTTTAGTACCAACCTGGGAGCTGGGCCTGCAGAGATTAAAGAAAAGATGATCCCCATTTTCCAGGAATTTAGCCTGGGGATGGCAATGGCATCAGTATGGTGTGCAAAGTACTGTGGTCCAGGCCGCACACACTCCAGGGCCACCTGAGAAGGGCAGATTCAACTTTGCTGGACCGATACGGGAGGAAGGCTTGACAGAGGAGAAGATATTAGGTCTGGGCCTCCCACCAATGGTTCATTCAGTGGACACAGGAAGAAGCATATTCCAGGCAGAGACAGAGGCAAGGAGGAGAGAAGAGCTCTTAGCAGGTCAGTAAAATGAAGAGCAGGGTTTAGAGCAGGGGACATGCTGGGGCAGGAGGACTGGGTGCAGATTCTGTGAGAGCCTAGACTTCCCTTGTGGGTCAGAGGGAGTTGCTGAAGGATCATGATATAATCACATATGTGTTTCAGAAAGATCTTCCTGGAGGTCCTATGGAGGACGCACAGGAGAGGGCAAGCAGGAGGCAGCACAATCAGTTAACAGGCTGGCGCCATATTCCCTGAATGAATGACTACAGCAAAAAAACTATTGAGATGAAAGCTTTGGATATGGATGCGACAGATCTCTGTAAAGTGGAATCACAGGACTTGATAATGAATTAGACCTGAGAAGTGGAGGGGGGAGGAAGAATCTCAGACAACGCCCAGGACTTCCAGGTTACGGAGTATCACACTTGTCCACTTGCCGGGTTTTTTAGCGGGAGAGTCCACTCATTTAATGTGGGATCAGTCCTCCTTCTAAAGAACCATCAATCCTGTCAAGCAAGGTGTTGCCGTTCACCTGGTCTTGGGCCTAGTGTCCTGGATTATAATGCCACCAAGGCTAAGTCTAAATCACCATTCCCTTTATTCCCTGACAATGAATTCTCTGTGTGACTCACCTACTGGGAAGGAAAATCTTGCTTAGAGGGACTATTTCCAGTGTCCAGACTCAGAAGGGTTCAGTTTTCTCAGTGCCAGTATGTTTTTAGGTTTAAGGACATTCTGTTTCCATTCATAGAGCTCAAGCATTATTTCAGTTACATATCAATGATGTGCCTTGTGAGCATTCTCCTATCTGCCTAGCATGTATTATGGGCTTACTCTGTAGGGCTGGGTAGCAAGGATATGAAGCTGACCACTACTTGGGCTGGGAAGGGCTCAGGTCCAAGGAAGGTTTCTAGTCAACAGGGTCAAAACAGCCTTGAAGATGAGTTTCGGAAAAGGCGTGTGCTGCACAAGCTCCTTAGCCTCTCCAGGCTCCCGTTTCTCATCTCTACAAAGAAATGACGGTAAAGGTCCCTTCCAGCCCTAACCCTCTGTGGCTCTAAATCCAGACAAAGAGGAGGGGAAGGCACCTGACAAACCTCATTTCCCCCAGGAGAAGCCCCATAATAGCTGCTTACTTCTAGCCATCCCTGCTGGCTCCTGTGCCGATCCAGGTGGCTGGGGACTTCAGGCTCACTGTGATCCACGCCCGGGGTTAGGAAGCAGGTGGGGGTTTGGGGGGATGGGCCAAGGATGGGAGGGGATATAGTGGAGCTTAGAGAAAAAGCGTCTTAGGTTCAATACCTTGGGGAAATGAGATAATCCCCAAACCAAAGAACCGACTCTAAGCTGGGTACTCCTTGGAGCCTTCGAAACAGATGCTAATCCGCCCCACGGTCTGTCATTTTATTAGTCTTTGTGACTTTCAGCTTCATACACAGTACACATGATAAAGACTTACTGTACTGTGTCTGGAGGAGGCTTCTAAGGCAAGAGGCTTGGTTTTGCCAATGGGTCTTATTTCCTGAAATAACTCTTGCTCAGATTATTTTCCCATAACATAAACCTTTAGAATCCTCAATTGATTTTTTTTTTTTTTTAAAGAATTTAGGTTACTTTAGTTGTGTGGGATTCTTAAAAGGGAATTATAAATTTGCATTCTAAAATAATCTGTGTAAGAATTCCACAAACTCACTTAAGCAATCACATCAGAGAAGTATATTATAGGAAAGAAGGCAGGGTTTACCCAGAGGTCAACTTTTATCCCTCCTATGTGAATGGAAAAACCATTAGAATAAACAATTACCTGACAACCCTTAAGAGCAACAATGGAATTCTCTACAATCTCAGTACTTGATAATAGGCCTTCTAGTACCACCTCAACTTTGTTTATTTTTCAAAGTCACGATGAGTTCATAAATCTTTTCTATATCATGGTACATCTTTTGACAAAGTGGAGCCTGGGCAATGTTATATGTAACTGTCCATCCTAAATGCTTTTCCTGCATCATTAACCACTTGGTATGACACTGACCAGATAATTAAGACAGGTTTGTTTAATATCCCAAATGAAGGTCTATATGATTATCCATTAATCAAAAGTAAACTTCAAAACCTGGGTGCTTAAAAAAAAAAAAAAAAGTCCCTTATACAGCCAGTTTACAATGTTACTATTACTACCCATACCTAATATTATTGTTCCTGATCTGGGATTTCTTTTTAGTGCAGGTCAATTGTTTAAAATTTATAAAGATTTATGCTCATTTGACTATTGCCTGTATAAAATTCACTCCTACATGTGTTATCTTGATGGAGAAAAACCCTGATGAACAATTACCTAGTGATGCTTTTTCAGTGAAAAGGAAGAAAATATTTCGACGCAGAAATTGCAGGATTAATGAGAATTAACTTCAACAGCGATCTAAAAGTGGAAAGAATTTTCTATGTTTGCTTTTCATTAATGTCTTGCAGACACACTGACCCAAAAGCCAAGTGAGAAGAATTGTTATTTTCCCCTTTCCGCGGGGTGGCTGCATTGCTCACTCATTCACTCAGCCAGCCAGCCAACCATTCAGTCATTCTATAAATATATATTGACAATCTACTATGTTCTAGGTAAAGTGCTAATTACAGAGATGCAGCGACAAAAAAATACTAATCCCTCTCATTCTGGAAGGAGAAATGACATTAAACATGTTCACAAAATTAATGACAGAACTGAAACTGCCAATGAGCAATTTCTTAGAAGGGCGTAGGAAGCCATGGAGCCTAAGGCCCAGGGCTCAGCAGCATCTCAGCACTGGGATCAGATTGACCTGCGTGTGATGCCCGGTTTTAGCATTTATTGGCCGGCTGACTAGGGGCAAGTTACTTCAGGTCTCTGGGCTTCATTTCTTCTTCAGAGCAGGGAGAGCAACCACACCACAAGCTGCTGTGAAGATCCCATGACATAACAAATACTGCCTGAACTGATCCATGGTAGGTGTTATCTTTTTCTTACATTAACCGTCCTCTGAAGCTGTCCAGAGCAACAGGATTCTCTGGCGGCAGAATTAAGTTCCGTGTGCCAAAGTCCTTCCATCCTTTTCTTTGCTTATTCTCTTAAGTTCAGTATGCCCCTTAGAGGAGACAGTCAATAAATGTTTACAGAACCCCCCATGTGGTAGGCACTGGAGTCCTGGACTTCATTCCTGGCACCATTTCTAAGCTTCAAAAATTACGGTGTCAGTGGAAGCTGCTAAGAGACTTGTGTGGTCAGACACACACTCCATGAAAGGAAATGATCTTCACAACCCAGAATGTTAGCAAAAACCCAGAGAAAGACAAGCCCCCAGAAGTAATGTGCCCTAGCCCGTAGCCACAACACAGACCTCAAAAGAGGTTAAGACTAGGATTGTAGGAAAGCAAAGAGAAGAAGGGAAAGAAAAGGACCATCAAAAGCTGTATCTCTCTTGCACCAAGCATTGAACTTGGAACTTTACATCCAATGCTTCATTTGTTCCTCCCATTTTTTTTTTTAATTACATAAGGACACTGAGGCTCCGAGAATATATGTAAGTAGTCCAAGGTCCCCAAGTGGTGGAGCCCAGTGTCTGGCTGTGTCCACAACTCATGTTCCTTCCACTACCGCAGACTATGTCATATTAACAACCCCGTGGTTACTGCTTGTTTCAATCTGCAATGCACCAATTTAGTCATTTTAAATTAATCCTTGAAAAATCACCAAGAGATTAAAATGCAAATTTCAACATGGCTAGAGCTCAGTACTGACTCTATGTCAAAAATCACACAAATTGGTCCTACAAAAGTTCAGATTCTCCTTAGAGGAAAAGCGTTCCTGCTTCACTTCATATTTGAGACATGAAAAATAATTTTTTCTCTTTCCTCATGAATATCAAAAGCCAACTGCAGGGAGGCAGGCTGGCGTAATGAAAACAAAATGCTTGGTTTCCTCACCAACCTCAGTCACTACACCCCACTTAGGTACAGACCTTGGGCTGGTAACCTCAGGTCTGTGAGCCCCGGGTCCCTACATATAAAATGGGGCTCACGTCTACCTCTCACAGAGGAGCTGTAAGGATTTAAATGGAACCATGTATGTTAGGAGTCTGGCAGATTGTTTTTATTATTCCCGCTTAGAAACAAACAAGGCCAGCCTTTTACCGATTTGCAAAGGAGGATTTAGGGGACAATGGGTCATACACAGGGAATTGGTTCATTAGTGGCAAAACCAGCAGAGGGAATGCAAAAAAAAAAAAAAAATTTTTTTAATGGTGGGGGCAGTGCAGACAGGAATTGGAGCTGAGGCTATGAAGAAGACAGGTTTGTTTTTTCCTCCTAACCTATTTCTAACCTTAGTTATAGCAGTTTTGAAAATTAAGAAATTATCAGAACTTTCAGGTACCTTAAATTTAAGTTCTTAAGGAATTCTCAGTCCCTAAAATTAAAAAAAAAACTAAAATAATGAACCTCACCTAGGCAATAATTGTTATAACATTATTTATAATAGCAAGACATTAGAGACCATCTAAACGTCTATTAGTAGGAGAGGTACAGTTAAAACACTAGAGGGACTTCCAGTAAAATATGGCAGACTAAACACACATATTTGTCTTTACTTTCTGATACCATCCCTCCCCAATAACCCCCCAGGAAAAGTCACAGTGAAAGAATTTTAAAAGACGTAAACCCCAAAGAACAAGAGAAAAGACATTACTGGAAGAGAGAGGTCAAATTTTTAGAAGCCAGAAAGCAGATGTTACCAAAGAAATGGTTCTCAGGCTGGGTCATTCATCCCAAGAGACATGTGGCAATGTCTGGAGACATTTCAGCTGTCACAGCTGGAGAGGTGTGTGCTACCATCATATCACTACATGATCTCAGGAATGCTGCTAACACCCCACAACACACAAGACCATCCCACACAACAAAGAATTATCTGGCCCAACGTGCCCACAACACCAATCACAGCACCAACTGAGGTTGAAAAACTCATGGAGGGTGACTTGGAAGCTGACAAAGGGCTGAACACAAAAGCTGGGACAGAGGGACAGGGTGCAGGCACAAGCTCAAGCCCAATTCAGGCCACAGAACTCCAAAAAGGCTCAGGAATCAGAGACACCCAGAACCTCTGAAGGTTGGAAAAAGGGTGCCAGTGAAAATAAGATTCTTCTCTCTCAAGAGGCTCACTCTGACACCCCTCCAGCAGAAAGGCACTGAACCTTTCTGGAGGCACTGAACCAGAAAATCTTGGGGACACCAGGTATAGTTAAGGACAGAGGATAAAGCATTAAATAAAAAATGGGAGGGGGACTTAAAGAACACATCCTAAATGTTGATATCCCATAACTCACCACCCTCCTCAGCTTCCAGAATGCTGGTAGGTGAAGCTTATGCTCACAGACACAAACAAAACTTACTAGATCTAAAGAAAAGATTCTGATACTGACATTTGAGAGCTCCCCCGTAGACCCCCTAAGTAACCAGACCTCTGATCCATCATCTACAATAAAGGCCCCAGGTAACAAGCCCCATTCATGAACACAGACCTTCCACTTAGCTTTTTAGCGCCTCAGTCTAAACAGGGCTGGACAGCCACTTGAAGAAAGCCTCTACAATCAAAGATATAGAACGAAACAGAAGAGAGAAAACATTGAAGAAAAAACATGCAAGAAGAACAATTTTTTAAATCTATACACAATAGTCTCAAAGAGACGAGAAAAAAATATTGCACTCCTAAAACAAGATGCCATTAAACAACAAGTTATTGAACAGAACCAAAAGACTCTTCAATAAGAAGGGAAAGAAAAGGACCATCAAAAGCATTGAACTTGAAACTTTATAATCAATTCTTCATGATATCAACAATGACAGCAGAAGAAATTCATCAGGGAAGAAAGACTCATTGGAAAAAGGAAAAGGAAAACTAAAAGGGAATGACAGAAAACAGAAAAGAAAATTAGAGGATCAACACAAAAGTTGAACATCCTACCATAGAGGCCCCAGAGAAAAGAGAAAAGTAAAGAACAATTTTTTCAAAGAAATAATGTGACAACACTTCCCAGCTCTAAAGGACATGAGTTTCTAGACTGAATGAACCCACCAAGTGCCCAGCACAGCAGATGAAAATGAGCCAGAGCAAAGCAAACCGTTGTACAATTTCAGAATACCAGAGACAAATAAAGGATCCTAAAAAATAAATCAGGAATCAGAAAGGCTTACAACTTCCAAGTTTTAACAGGAAAACTAGAAGTCAACACAGTTCCATCTTCAAAATTCTGAAGGCAAACTTCCAACTCATTCTGGAGTAGGATAATCATTCTCAGTGATGGAAAGTTTCAAAATGTTGCCCCCAACACAATACTTTCTGAGGAAACTACTGGAGAATGTTTCACCAGAGGGAATAAAATAAACAGGAAGATGTGAAATCCAGAAACTCTTAATTGACAAAAAGTTGTACAAGAAAGGAAACGCAATCATAATCGAATGTCTCCTTCTGCATGCTTATTTATAAACATTATGGATTTAAAATTTTTCCTGAAGGTAGAGGAAAAATGGGGGAGGGAAAACATGCAAGTGATAAAAAGTTTTTTTTTTTTCTGGGGAGAGAGGGGCTCAGAGATGGTAAAAGACCTAAACTCTCAACTTCCATAAGAAAATTAACAGGTGATATCTGAGACAGAAAAATTAAGAGGTAGCCATATATACACATTGGTTTAAAACACGGACAGAAATACTGCAATTGCTAAAAACTTGAAAGTAGCTGCCTCTGAGAAGTGGAAAGTAAGGAGAATTTGAAATTTTCATCAACAATTATGTGGTACTATATGGTTTTTTAAGGCATTAATAGGCATAATTTTCATAAGAATAGTAATGCCGTTAAATTAAAAAATCATTAAAAAAGGATGAAGTAAATATAAACAGGTTTTAGAATACACTAAACTAAAAAAGTGAGTTGTAAAACAATATGAATAGTATCACATTTATGTCTTAAAAAAATGTCTACAACACACCCAGGTACTCACACATACGACACTGCACATACATAGAGAAAGGCCTAAAAGGTCTGGAAGGACATACAAACTTGAGGGAGAGTGGGACTAGGGGTAGGGGACGGACAACGGTAATTCATTTTCTATATGTACTTCTTACTTGTTCAATGTTTTTTATAACAAAGATATCCTGTAACAAATTTTAATGACAAGGGTAGATGTCCATAATGCACTGTCATAAAAAAAAGTTGACATAAAGGTGTATATATTTGGTATGATCCCCACTGTGTTTATTTTTCTAATGTACATTTATTTTTGAGAGAGAGAGAGAGAGAGACACACACACACACAGACACAGAATTGAAGCAGGCTCCAGGCCCTGAGCTGTCAGCCAGAGCCTAACGCGGAACTTGAACTCACGAACTGTAAGATCATGACCTGAGCCAAAGTTGGACGCTTAACCGACTAAGCCACCCAGGCACCCCTCCCCACACTATGTTTTTTAAAACGTAGCTTCTAAAACTGTTTTTTTTTTTTTAAATCAAGAGGACACTTTTATCTCAAAGTATTATCTAATTCCTACTTAAGCGGCTAGAAATAAACTTGCTATGAATAAAGCAGGAGCAGTGACCTGTGCTCTGGCCAGCCAGACACCTATCTCCCCCCGGCCATCCAGGGTCCTACAGCAACCTTGGGGCTCTAGGCTGCATAGTGTGAAAACTAGTACTATTGTAAAGAGGAAGGAAAGAAAAATTTGGAATGTGACTTTCTCTGAGATATGGGATTACAAGTGGTTTTTTCTTTTGCTTTTGTATAATACATATACGTACATACCTTTCCTATGATTTGGAACAGTTTACATAGTATCTGTTCCTTAACATGCCTATACAACCACCTAAAGCTGGCACATTTGTAACAGCAGGGTGTAGAGATGGCCAAAAAATCTTCATTAATCTTTTCAAGTTCTGGTTCCATATTCATATTTCCTGTTTCTTAGGTTGACTTCAATCACTTATATTTTTCTAGAAAATTTTCTACTGCCTGTTCCAAATTTATTGCATAATTTTAATTTTACTTTAGTTTTCTTTTCAAAAATTCAGTTTTTAAAAAGTCTTATTTTTCAATTCTACTTTAACAACATTTTTTACCTAAACCGTAATTCATTTTTCTACTTTGGCTTTTTTATTGCTATTCATTTTCCAGCTTTTTGAGCTAAAAGTCAAGTTCATTACTTTCTAAGTTTCTCATTTATAATAAAGCATTAGAAGCTATCAGTTTCCCCCTGAGGGTAGTTTTAGCTGCATCCGTTGGCTTTTTGTTGTTTGTGTTGTTACCATTAATATCTAAATAATACACAACTTTAATGTTTTATCCTCTTTGACCCAGTCACTATTTCAAGTAGATGATTATTTTTAAATTTTTATTTATTATTAATTTCTAGTCGTATGCATTGCCATAAAAGAGACTGGCCTGTAAGACTTTGAGTTTCTCTCTTTAAAAGTTTTCAGTGTGATCTGGGACATAAACGATTTCTATAAATGTTTCATAGCATTTGAAAATAATCCCGCGACAAACAGCCTTTTGCTATTTGTCCACAGTAAGACCCTGCTTCTTCTCTTCCACAGGATTTTTCTAGTTCTTTTTTGGGTTCTTCCATTGTCTACTTACTGACTGCTAAGTATCCATAATCATCTCCTTTATGTTGTGGAAATTCCTGAAATTTTCTGGTGCATGGCAGCTCCCTCTGGAACTATATTTTATAGTTCTTTTGTCATTTCCATGGAATTTTTTGAGAGGTGAAAGGTAAAATTGTGGGCTCGAAGTGTAGCACAGCATATGAAGGCTCATCTCTAGAATCAGAAAGACCAATGTTTGAACTCTAATTCTACTACTTCTTGGCTGTAGAATCTTGAACATGTTACTTAAATTCTCAGGGCCTCTTTTTCCATATATAAAATAATAATTATGATAGTTAGCAACTAAGCTTATTAAGAGTGGTAAATGAAAAAATGCAGGTAATCACTGAATACATCATTTGACAAGCAGCAGTACCCAGTAATATTAGCTATTGTTGCTGAAATGGGAATGACAGTCCAAACTTTTTACTACTTAATGTCAAACAAAAAGAAAACAGTGTTTTACACCAGAGCCTGATCATATAGATAATAAATTTTATGGATATATTTGATAGTCCCAACTAAGATGTTTACCTAAGGACAATTCTACAGTCTAATAACTTCATTAATAAAGCATGTTTACTTGACACTTATAATTTATCTGTTTTACAGACATTTAAAAGAATTTCCTTTCTGTGCATCTGTAGTAGTTATAAAGAAATATACCACTTATTCCAGTACTTTAATAATCAAATATATACCCAAAAGAATGAAAAGCAGGGACTTGAACATCTAGATGTTTGTACACCAATGTTCACAGCAGCATTATTCACAATGGCCAAAATGTAGAAACAACTCAAGTGTCCATCAATGGATAAACAAAATGGAGAGGGCTGTTATGCCTACAGTGGAATATTACTCAGTCTTAAAGAAGGAAGTTCTGATACATGCTCAACATGGATGAACCACAAAGGCGTGATGCTAAATGAAATAAGTAAAACACAAAAGGACAAATATTCTATGGTTCTACTTAAAAGAGATACCTAATCAAATTCATAGAGAGAGAGAGAGAGAGAGAGAGAGAGAGAGAGAGAAAATAGTGGTTGCCAGGGGATGAGAGGAGAGGGTAAATGGGGAGTTGATTTTTAATGGGTACACAGTTTCAGTTGGGAAAGATGAAAAAGTCCTGGAGATGAATGCTGATGATGACTGCACAACGATGTGAATATATATACACTAATGAAATGTATACACAAAGATGGTTAAAATGGTAAATTAGATATTATATATATTTTGATACAATTTTAAAAAAGTAATCAAGTGCCTACATGGTGGTGAATCTATATTTAATTCAACATAGTATTATTTATTTATTTTTAAATGTTTATTTATTTATGTGTTTATGTATTTATTTATTTTGAGAGAGAGGGAGAGAGAGAGAATGAATGAATGAATGAATGAATGAATTCCAGGCAGGTTCCAATGTGGAACCTGATGCAGGGCTCGATCCCATGAACCATGAGACCACAACCTAAGCCAAAATTTAGAGTCAGACACCCAAACGACTGAGGCACCCAGGTGCCCCTACATAGTACTATTTATAATCGAAGTAAAACATTTTGGAAATATGTCTTAAGGCTAGATACATAATTCATCTTGTTCAGAGGGCAAACATTAACCTCTGCTCCCTCAGACTCAAGTTCACTGCTCCAAACTCTTTAAGAGGTGGGACTGGAGGGGCCTCACACTCATACCCACAAATATTTTCTTTCACTCTCTTAAAAGCGAATATAGAACCATAGTATAATTGTACTTGAGTAAACCTACCTGAATAAAAAAATCTTTACAGGAAAGTTCTTCATATAGAAGCATTTTCTTTATAAGAGAAAAACTAAAAACCACCTAAATATACAACACTAAGGGAAGAGCTAAGTAAACCACATAGCAAATGAAATACTATGCAACCACCAAATATGATTTTTATGAATAAGATAGACAAATGTTTATGCAATAGGTGATTTTAACTATGTGAAACATACATTCCCAAAAGAATAGAATGAGACATCAACATGTTAATAGGGGATTACCTTTGAGAAGTATGAGTAATGATCCCTCCTTGTCTTTACACTTTCTCTTCCTTTCAAATATTCTCTATTTGCCTTTGCTTTTGTAATGCATTATTTTTATAATGGGAAAATGTATCCTTTTACTTTATTTTAAAACTAAGTAGAGGCGCCTGGGTGGCTCAGTCAGTTAAGTGTCCAACTTTGGCTCAGGTCATAATCTCATGGTTTGTGAGTTCGAGCCCTGTGTCAGGCTCTGTGCTGACAGCTCAGAGCCTGGAGTCTGCTTTGGATTCTGCGTCTCCCTCTCTCTCTGCCCTTCACCTACTTGTGCTCTGTCTCTCCTTCTCTCAAAATTAAATAAACATTAACAAAAATAAAATAAATTAAGTAAAAAACAAGACGAAAAACTTAACTTTTCTCCCCAAGTACTCACATTTTCAGGTATGCTGGGAAGTTCTCTGGTATCAGGCACAGTAAAATAAGAATGCTGGAAAAGAAAAGCAAATGCTATTTATTTTTGTAAACATATGCCACAAGCACATTACTCAGAAATCCAGGAAGGGATCTGAAGATAGTTCCTTACTCAATTGAGGAAAGTTTCACTCATAGGAAACGACCACAGAATATTTTCTTTGGATAATGTTGGATTACAGCCAGACATGTTAAATCATCAGTTTGGTAGACGGAATTCTTTTCTATGAGAGATGAACATCTTTAGGAGATATAAATGAACAGCTCAACGAGGTTAAAGGCTAAATTCCCCTACAATGTTTGCACATTTCTGAACACATGAAAGCTGCAGGCTTCATAATTTATTGTTCAATGAGGCAAGTGGACTCAAGGGACCAAGTATCACTAGGTTCACTCAGCAATGGTCTTACCAACCAAACCTGCCATTTCATTTTAGCATCTGAGGTTATATCCATATACAAGCTGCAGGCAAAATCTGCCCCGAAGGCCCAAGTGACGTTAAGGACAGCTCTAACTGAAGGTCTGCTGCACTGAGATCACTACAGATGGCTAACAGTGGAGAATTCTGTCCCCTATGCAGGCTCTGCAAATAAGCCTCCTGACTTCCAGTGTAATCTCCAGTGAAGGGAGTGGGAGACTCAATGGAGCTGAAAGCCTGACCTGTTCAAAGAACTTTCAAGGAGGCATCCCCATGTATGTAACGAGCATATGTCCCTGAGTTAAATGACAACAGGCTGAACTGATGACACCTCTTCTGTGCTACTAAAGACAAGGAGGACAATGGCAAGCAGGACGGGAGAGGCTGGTGCTAGCCAATTAAAAATGGGATTGTGCAAAGGGCAGGAAAGGTCGCAGCAGAGAAGGTCAGCTTAGCCACGGCCAAAGTTCAAACCTGGACCCCCAAGTGACATTTCAGGAAGTCCCTCCCCTCCATTCTTGGATAATTGCAAAATAAGTAGGTCTCAAGAAGAATGGGTTGTATAGACTTCCTGAAATGAAAGGCTGGGTGACAACTGCAATAATGACAACAACAACAGTAATAGTATAAGCTACTTGCCTGATATTCAACAGATACTGACTGTTGGATACCGCTACATGGAAGGCTTTATGTCAGGGAGTTGTATAAATGTTATCTCTAATTTCCATAACAAATTTTAAGATGATATTATCTCCATAGTATAAATGGGTAAATTAAGGCTAAGGGCACACAGCTAGCAGGTAACAGAACCAGGAACTGAAACCAGGTCCAAAGAACGAGAGCTATTCTCTTCCCACTGAAACAGATTGCTATACCTACACTTTTTTATGAACAAGTTATAGCTAAAGCCTCTTGAATTAAAGTAAACTAAAAGGCAGAAACAAAAATTATGAAAAGACCACTTAAAAAAAAAAAAACCCTCTCTGCAAAGCATCATTCCAAAAGCTGCATGTCTGTGCCAAAATACCACCTATGAAGTCTTATAATAGAGACTATGCAGCATGAAAACTAGTTAACAATTGGGGCACCTGGGCGGCTCAGTCAGTTAACTGTCCAACTCTTGATCTTGGCTCAGGTCATGATCCCACATTTGTGAGTTCGAGCCCCTCGAACTGTCAGGCTCTTAGGATTCTCTCTCTCCCTCTCTCTCTGCCCCTCCCCTGCTCACAATCTCTCTCTCTCAAAAATAAATAAATAAACATTTAAAAAAACGCTAGTTAACATCCGATTCAATTTAACAATGAGTTGTAAAATACAAGGTTAAATTTGATGCTATGAGATACCAACTTCTATCACAAACGGCTAGGGGGAGTCCCAGGAAATGTTCAGTAATGGATGTCCACATGGTGATGGAGTGACAAAATAGTGGCCAGCACAGCAAGGGAGAAGGAACAAGGACCACAGAGTCACCATTTAATAGTTACATGAACTTAGTCAACTTCGCTTGATAGCTCAGAACTTCAGTTTTTGAACCTGTAAATGGGAAACCTGAGGTCTCCTTCAAAACTGTTCTGAAGAATAAACGTTATACACGTGAAGTGCCTAGCATTCCATACATTATATTTTAATAGAAAATTATTACTTCCCGACTGCTAATCTGCATTTGTATTTTCTCTCAATTGCCTCTACCAGACACACAGAAGTAGTCTCTTCTGGCCAAAGACACAAAGTCCAGGATTGCCATTTTCCCACATTTCAAGTTTTATAAGCTGAATGTGACTAGCCCTTCAAAATCCAAAATGCAACGTGGAGAGAATTCCTCCCGAATAGGAAAGAAACAAATATCTGCCTTTACAGATGCAATGGATTGTAAACAGTGAGGCAACGCAATTCCAAAACCAAGTAGTCCCCAGGCTGTCCTTTGAGATTCTGTCTTGCTCCATCACCCATGAAATGCAGCAACCAGAGGAGGTCAGAAACATTCCTAGGAACCACTGGCACGAAACAGCTGCACCTCCTCCCCCCAACAGTTTCTCCTGCCCCTGGGATGGCTTGTCCTTGAGGTCTGGCAGCCACTCAGGGGAAGGAGTGGCCCTTCCTCCCCAGCAGCTGGTGACCCAGCCAGGCTACTCCACAGCTACCTGTCGGATGTCATTACAGACTGAAGCGGAGAGATCAAGCTGCTTGAGGAAAAGGGACAGGGACAAAGGCAAGGTTGCTTAGCTATCTGGCAATGACCCGAACAGGTTTAAAGCTCATTTCTTCATCATCTTTTCCGTGCAGTCTTCCCTTCAAGAATTTCTCTAACAAGGTTCCTTTCCTTCCTCTCTTCTATTAGAATGAACAAAAACCTCTATCAGACCAGTTTCTTCTTTGCTCCCTTTCTTTCAACACTCATGGCCTAGTGGAAAGAACATGGGCTTGGAAGTTAGCCCTGGGTTTGAAAACCCCAGTCTTCTCACTTATTAACCACACAGCCTTGGGTGAGCAAGTACCTTTTTCTCTCTAAGCCTCATCTATGAGACGAGAATGCTACTATCTGTTCTGTAGAGTTGTTTTAAGCATCAGAGATGCATACTTGGCAGAAATTAAGAACTTAACGAAATAGAAGATCTATTATTAGTTATTGGTAGTAATACTGCTTTCAATTTGATCATTAAAAAAACCCTGTGAGATATGTTTTCTTCATGAGGGCAAATACACCAACCACTGAATACCAGTGCTGCACCTGGTCCTAGTGAAGCTGAACAACAAAACTTTCTATTATTTCAAAAATAAATCTTTTTATCTACCAGACCGGTCGGTCAGTCAGTCAGTCTGTCTTTCTGTCTATCTATCTAAAGAAAGGCAGACTGCCACATGCAACACCTCATTTGGATGTACCTAGAGCCTTGGAAGCTTGACTACCCCATGTTCTCCTACAAATGGACCTTGGGAGCTTGTTTGGAGATTCTAGCAGGAGAGCACAGCTACTCCTATGCCCTTGACTAAAGAACGATCCTCCTCTATCAGGGGAAGGTCGTGCTCTTCGACCGAAGGCACAGCTTTGGGAGGGACACACATGGAGAGGTGAGGGAGGAAGGGGATGGGCAAAATCAGCTGGATCCTGTGATCAGCGGGGTGAAAGATGTCACATCACACATCCAACACAACTTTTTAAACATTCAGATCCCACAACATAGGGAAAATAGCCCCTGGGTAATCAGTCAATAGCTGGCCAATGAGTGTCCATCTGAGAATTCTGATGAAGGTGGTGGCAAAGGTTTGACCTGGAGAATCAGAGAACTCCAGTAACTGAAATATGAAAAAGATCCCCTACACCTCTTCTGACATCTTATCTGATCAATGAGGAGCTTGGGACCCACAGGCTAAAGGTTTTAAGATCACCGAGGTCACCGGCAAAACTACAGCTAGACTGAAACTTCCCAGTGTGGAGGGTTTTCAGCTGAGCGCACCACACATCACGTAGCGTGTACTTAAAAGAATTCAAAGAAACAATCATTCCTGTGGGCCAGGAACCATGCTAGGCTCTCTCCATTCCTGTCCTTGAGGGGCTAGTGGCCGAGACCAGAGAACAGATACGGTGTGACTAAACACTGCAAAGCGTACAAGATGCTCGGGGCAAAGAAGAAAACCTCGTCTAAGCCTTGTGGAGAGAAGGGAGGCAAGGGGAGGATTTCTCTATAAATAAAATCCAAGGTGAGTTCTGAAGGATAAATGTGGGTTACCTTAGTTAGGAGGAGAGAGGCAGTGTTGAGGGCTCAGGGGCGACAGCATGGGCTTCAGCAAAGGGGCATGCACAGCAATGATGAGAAGGGAAGGAAAGCATGAGACAGGGGGCTGAGGAGGTGGGAAGGGGCCAGCCATCATATCCCAAGCCCGGCACCTGCCATCCAGGAGATGCTAGTGATGGGATGCCAACCAGGAAGAGGGGAGCCTGGGGACACTTGGGACCCATTCCTCATGGAATCCCAAAGAAAGGGAAGAACTTTAACTCTCTGGCCTGTCTTGAGTCCAGAGGCTTCAGAGGCAGGGCTGGGGAAGGTGCAGACAACAAAAGACGATCTTGTTCGGCCAACTCCATCTTACTGTTAATGATGAAATGGTTTCTCGGCGATCGTTAATTTTCTGCCCCCACTTACCACGCTGAGATGAACAGACACTCCTGGGTCAGGAATTGGAAGTTTGTGCAGAGTTTCAAGAAGCTCATTCCACTGATTTTCCTGAAAGAAATAAAAGGCCTAAGTAACAAAAGCAAGGCTGAGCCCTCAGTCAGAGGCCAGCAGGGAGGTCTGGGCACACAGCGAGCTGGAGGCCTTCCTGACAGAGGGGGCTGGGGAGGTAGTGGCCGCAGCATAGAAACAGGCTTGATATTCAAGTAGGTTGGACAAAAGACACTGCTTTATGGCTCAATATAAGAGCCAAACAGATCCTCCTACACCAAGTTTGACATTTTCTACTGAGTAAGACACCTACCATGACCGCCTTTTATGGATCATATACCATAAGCTCTCAGCAAACCTACCCTCTCAACTCCATAGCAACAACTTTTAAATGCAAACAATCCCAGCTTACAGGGCGGGGGTGGTTGGGAGAAACAACGACGACACTATAGATCTTGTCTTCATCATCATTACCCTCAATTAATTTTATTGAGTGCTCACTGGATGTACACAGCAGCATCCAATTATGGAAAGTTAAAATGAACTACATACAACAGCATGCAATATAGTATGGTGGCTGTGCATTTTAATTAGTGAAATTGAGCCACAGAATGAAATACAAAGCAGTACAAATTATTCGATTGAGAACAGATTCACTTTTAAAATGCTCAAAAGAACACTGCTTATAGAATTATGCAAAAGCCATTTCTCCCACTCTGTGGAATTCTCTGTGCTGACAGAATAGTATTAAGCTTGCAGTTGTATCCATTTGTTACCTGTTTGATCCTCACAACTACCCCACTTCACAGATTGAAAACTGAGGCTCCGGAGGGTGCAACAACTTGGCTCAAGTCAGGCAGTTAGTAAGTTGCACAGCCAGGAGCCGCATGCAAGTTTTCTGTGTTCAAGTCCAGAGGCCTCTCCACTGCTCTATGGCAGTCTTTGGAATAAACTTAAAGGAGAAGGAAAAGAGGATGAGTCCAGATCAAAAACCTGTTTCAGGGGCACCTGGGTGGCTCAGTTGGTTAAGCGTCTGACCAGCTCAGGTCATGATCTCACGGTCCGTGAGTTCAAGCCCCATGTCAGGCTCTGTGCTGACAGCTCACCTGGAGCCTGCTTCAGATTCTGTGTCTCCCTCTCTCTCTGCCCCTCCCCGACTCACACTCTGTTTCTCAAAAATGAATAAATGTTTTAAAAAAATTTAAAAAAAAAAAACCTGTTTCATTCCGAACTCTGATAAATCGTTCCAGTCTCTCACAGATAAATGAATATGTGCACATGCACACATTTACTTCTGGTCTGCAAAAAATCTCGAATTTACAGAGTAATTGTAAGACAGCAATTTTTTATTTCCTGAACTATGTACAAGTGAGTTGCTGACATTATGCCCCATCATCCATATATACAAAGGACATTCTCCTGTATAACCACAATTAATCATCAAAATCAGGAAATTAATATTGATAGAACATTCCCATCTAATCCTCAGATCTCATCAAGTTTTATAAATGTGCCCATAATGTCCTTGGTTAGCAAAATAATCCAATTCAGAATCACATGTTGCCTTTAGTTGTTAGGATTCTCTGGTCTTCATCAGTCTGGAACAGTTTGAGTCTTTCTTAGATTCATAGGCACTTGACAGTGAGTCCAGTCATTCTGTGGAATAACTCTCAATTGTTTGATGTTTTCTATTGATTCAGACTTCAATTTGTTCCATGATTGATGATGTTCCACTTTGATCATTTCATTAATTCATCTGAAGTCTCTATTATGAAGGTACTCATTTTCCCTCTGTGTTTAGCAAGCATTTTGTGGAGTGATACTTTAGGTAAATATCCCATTCCTCATCAAACTTTTAATTTGTCTGTACACACACACACACACACACACACACACACGTAAGGACACACAGTTTCCTATTTTACTCAATGACTGCAATCCTTTGCTATTGCTATTTGTTTTGATGCTTGAAATTGTCCCAGATCGGACCAGTGGGAACCTATTATGTCTTTCAAGCTCACTTTTTTGGTCTTTCTGACATGTCCCCATCATGTTTTAAGCATTTCCTTTGAGCACTTTTTGGCACAAAAAGATACTCCAGGCTCATTTTATACTTTCCCTGCTCCAGCCCTGGAATTAGACATTTCTTCAGAGTTCTGGCTCCTTTTCGTGGAAAATGTTATTTAGAAACCACAATTTACACACTAGATGTGCTCACTGCTACTTGGGTATTGCTGATCCCAGACTCTCTTAGTGGTTAGAGCCAGAGAATATACCACACACAGAGAGATCCACAATATACACATCTTTATTGATTTCTATATCTACCACATATATCAAAAGCCATAGGGTTCATACTAATGGGTCTAATTCCAATCCAACATAGGAATCCTTCTAGTTTCCTTCCTTTTCATATTTGTAACTAAATTCCACAGAAGTGAACAACTGATCCTATTTTCTTAATATACTTACTAATTTGTATGTAACCTATCTTTTACGGCTGACCCTATCCACCCAGGGGCCCTTCTTGCCCTGCTTGAATATGGCTATCCAGTGCTAGGCCACCACTGTTCACTCTTTCCCAACAAAAAAGCCCTCCCCACCCTGGGTTCCAACCCTCCAGTGCTGGGCCACTGCCGTCTCCTTTCCTCTGTGGATCCCTCTAGATCCTCCCAGCATTCGGATATCTGCTGCCAAGCCACTGCCACCACTATCCCATGTAATGAACCGTTTCATCCCTCAGGCTCCAACACTCTCAACCAGGCTGCTCTCTGGCTCAGATGCCCTCTTCAACCCCTGCCAACTCTTCCACAGGGATGCCCTCCACGCCCCATCCACAGTCTGATAACCAAAAATAACCAAAAAGGGTCAGCGACCCAGACAGACACCCTCATCATGTAGCTTAGGTTCCAACACTCCACTCTGAGCCATCATGGTCACCAGCCACACCTAAGCCCCCCAGCTGAAGCCTAACTTCCTAGTGACTTTTGGATTTGGGGAGGGGATTCTGTTCTTTTAATAAAAGCTCTTCCTCCCTGTTCTAATCTGATAACCCATGGCTTGCCGACAAGTAAGCCAGTTGTACACAGATTCCCTTTCATCTGCGTCATAATTCCTTTAACCAGAAAGAATTTAACAGAAAGAGTATTAGGTACAGTGGAAAGAGACTCCACTAAAACATATCACTGATCTCAACTCTTCACTCCAAGAGGCAGGGTCCTTCCTGGGGCAATGGCCCAGAGGACTGGTACACCAATTTTACAGGGCAATAATCCTATCTTCTCCTACGCATGGGTTGTGCACACCCAATCTTTCCTGTATCACATGTTTTTAAAAGTCCATTATGTTTTAACTGACTGGAGCATGAATATGGAAGAAAAAAATTACATGAGTCAGTCTCTAATTCTAAGACTGTTAAGAGCTTACATGTGCTGCCATTCTATTTGCTAAAGACATCTTTCAAATTTGAGTGAAAACCTGAATGTTTGAGTGAAGTGAATTGTGAACAGAAATCGATGAAGAGACCCAAGATGGCCTCTGAATTCATTCATTAAAGAATAAATCACTTCCTGTGTGACAGAATTCCCTGATACCTAAGCACCCTTTCAGAGTCATTTCTATTGGTTATTCCTTCTGTTTACTGTGGCCTCTGGAATATATTGCTGGCGAGTAAATCTAACTTGAAGGAAAGATTTGATTACACACACAATTTCCACTTTTTCTCCAAAACAGCATTTCCTAAAGTATGTTCCAGGCAACACTAGTATCTCAGAATATTATTATTTGTCATGGAATAAAAAGGGTTTGGGGCCAAACAGGATGGGAAACACTGAGTAACATACATTTCTCCACTGCAGGACCTTCGTAGAACCACTAGGACATGAATCTTAAGGAGACAAAAATGAAACACAACGTTCCCTCTCCCCAACCACAGTATTACTGAACTACGGCACCTTTTTGCATGGAGCATTTCTCAGAACTAATGTTCTGTAGAAAGTATGAGGGGAAAAAAATTTCTGTAGCATTGAATAATAACGTTATCACCAATTAAAAAATCTTACGCCACTTACAAAAAGGAATATGTAAGAGGTTAGATATATGGACAAACATCCAACTCACTAATAATCAAAGAAATGCAATGAAAACAGTGGGACTATTCACTTATCAGATAAACAGTGAATTCAACCAACGATACTGGTGAGAGCTTGGTGACCAGGCATTCCTGTATGTTGGCAGCAAAGGGTATCTTTTAAGAAACTGGTACAATTCTTTTGGAAAACAGTTTGGCAAATAGTTTTTAAATGTTTATGTGCACTGCCCTTAAAAGGGCCCATCTGAGATTCTCCTCTTAAGTAAATAATCCAAAATGAAGGAAATGCCTTACATTCAAAGATGCTAATGGCTAATGGCTTACGGGGGGGGGGGGGGGGGAATCCCAAGTAATAAAAACTCCCAACAGTAGGGAAATGCTTCCAAGGTCCATAATAAAATGCCATGCAGCCATGAAAAATATTCACATGTTTTTACTAGCATGGGGAAATGCTTCTGTCGCTATTGCACCTGAAAACCGTGAGCTATGAAAGTCTAAACACAGCTCCCGTCGACCCTTCACATCCATAGAAGACCTTCAGCCTATCATTTCTTCCAGAAGTACAATAAGGTACAGATAACTTTTTAAGTAATTCCAAGACCCTTAGAGAAGTTACTGAAAGAGCACAACAAAGCCTTATGGAAATGGGAACTTGGGACAGGTGGCTAGGTCACTTGCCAGTTAAGTGTTTTATTCACAGATCCGAGCCCTGCAAGCATGACATGAGCAATTCAAATTCAGCAAAATTATAATTTAATACATGTCATGAACTTTCAGGGCTGCTTGGGAATATCAGATATTGTGAATATTAACTCTGAATGCTAAAGGTCTATTTATTTTTTAACTCAAAAAGCAAAGGAAGAAACATCTGCAAATACTAGCGATTCTTATTTTAGGGAGGGCGGTCAGGGGGACACATTAGGAGTGATTTTCTCTTCCTTCCTAGTTCCCGAATTTCCCAAACGTTCTATAGTGGGCATGCATTACTTTTTGGTAAACATTTTGGTGACACATAAGGCATGTATTACTTTAATAATCAAAATGTTAGAGTTACTTGCTAAAAAGAATAAAATATAAGGTAAATACCTGGCCTTTTGTCGTGTAATCCGCCAAGATGTTAAGCAGCTTATAAAATACTTCGAACCAGGGGAGATAGCTGTGGAAAGAAGGGCAGAAACACGAACTATTAGTATGCAGGTCAAAAACTTTAACCAGGAGCTAATGCAAGACTGGTAGGTTTCAGATTTTCTTCTACATCCTGAAAGAGGCTTCCCGTCATAGGCTCCTGGAAACACAGACTAGTAGAATGCTAATTATTTCTGGGATTTAAAAAAATTGTCTATGTAAGGTAGAGGATTGAATGTCCATTATAAATTATTCCCATGCCTCGGAGCTAGAACAGGTTCACAGAGAAGAAATTCAAAGCAGATTCTGCTATCATGAACCATCTCTGAATAGGCCCCCAGGCCTCTCCCACCACACTCGCCCTTTCCAGGAAAGCCTCTAATCAAGTGCCCGGGACTGGACACACACGCAAACACACAGCACTTTGGTGTCCCAAAGGCCCCACGAGCCCGCAACCAGTTATAACATTAAATCAGACGTCCCACCTGTTCCACACGCCCTCCATACTTACTGCAGGACCAGTTCTAATTCTGTCCCCACTGGCCTCCGCTGGGTCCTCACCATGCTGCTCCTTCACTCTGAGGACAGTCTGGTCCTGACCTGACTCTACCCTCTGTGGGGCTTCAAGAATGCTCCTGCCAAAATGCACATCTAAGCGGCACGCTGACCCAGCTCCTGCAGTGGTGCCCCATCACTACCGGACTTTTTAGGTTGATGTTGGAGACTCTTCACTGTCAGGTCCTCGACTGCTCTCTGGCTGCCCTCTCCACCTCCCCACATGCACTCTTCTCTCACTGCAGCCTCCCTCTGAGAATGGCCAGGCATCCTGAAACCTGCCCGAGCTTGCAGACACTTGGCCCTTCCCTCCCTCTGACCTTCATGGTCTACTCTAGCGGGTTTCCACTCACCCTCCTGATGTTCCCCCTTGCACGTCCCGTTCCCACCCCTGATGCCCTAATTCCCTCTTCTCTGTGCTGCCCCGGTCACGTGCATATTCCCGTTATAACATTCCACACGCCATGTGGCACTCAATGGCCTGTCTGTCTTGCTAACACACTGTGCACAAACAGACAGGAAGGTTCACATCTTTCTTCACTTTGTCTTTCCAGGGCCAAGCATGGGGCCCAGCGCTTGGTGTTGACTGAACAAACAGAACTATACAAAGACTACGAGCAAAAAGCACATTAATGTTACAGAATTGTTGTTGAACGATCCCCCCCCCCCCCCAAGAAGTGTTGTCACTTCATTGAAATGGCTTTGTTTTCCATAAGAGACTTTTCCAAAGCGACAGAGAGTCAAACGAGGAGAGTGGCGTACCAGGCAAGCTCTTGCTGTCCTGCTCACGTCCACCCTGCTGAGCTCACAGGGTCTGTTCCTGATAGAGCTGGACGCGCAGAGAGCGCGGATCCTGCCGGCGGAGGGAACTCAGCACCCCGTACAGATTACCAGCTGTACGGCCGAGGGTAATAGATGAAGTGAGAGGCAATCCAGGGGACAGATAAAGTGCACAGTTCTCCATCATTAACGTCTGTCTGAAGCCAGCACATGCTACTGTAAAATTTAAGTAGCTTATCAAAATATACTGATAAGCAACTTAACTTTTCACTTCTATGACAGTATTATCACTTCTGTTAATATGTTTCAATCAGCCCTGGCAGCTGCATATTGACTATTACACAGCAAATGACTGCTGCCACTTTAGGCAGCATTTACTTTGGCAGAGCAATGTAAACATTCAAGAGGGATTAGGGAGGAGATAAGTTTCTCCCTTCCTATTCTGTTAAATAAACCTCGGCTGAGTTAAAAGCCATTATAGTGGGAACAATAAATCCCCTCAGACGAAAACTCTTGCCCAGATTAGAGGACTCTTAGTAAACAAATTCAACCAAGGCTTACAATTTTTTTTTTTTTATCCCTTGAAAGAAAAAATGCCACTAGTTAAATCCAGCAACTCCAAGTCAGGAAGGAAGGAGGGGGGGTGGTGTGTAGGAAAGGAAGAAGAGAAAATATTTTCTCGCAAGGAAACCACAGCCTCAAGTAAATGAGAGAAAAGCTGAAGTCATTTTAGGAATGCTTGATGAAGTGATGGGGCAGGCCAGATTCTCTGGGAAGTCAGGACTGCAGTATCCGTGCAAGAGGCTTTTGCCGCGAGGTTCAGCTGATCAACTAGCACGGGCCCTGACCCTCAAGCCTCTACGTGCTCCGCTGCTAGGGGACGTGGCCAGACAGCACCCAGCTTCTCACGCTGGGCCTCCACCTCACCGAATCAATTCTTCTTGGCTACACTAAGCAGAACCCTCAGTCCTGGGAGGTTTTGCAGTTACCCTGGAGATCAGCCATTTCTTTCTCCCTCTGGCCTGACCGGACACAACTGTTCCCCACATGTTGTCCCCTGTTCACTGACAGATGAATATCCAGTGATGGCAGTGTTAAGGTCTTGAAACCAAAACCCAGCTGTCTTCTTCTTCAAAGGATCCCTCTTTTCCCCTGTTGGGAGGCCAGGGTTCACAGCTGAACTTTATCCAGTGGCGTTTCCTGTATCGCTTCATTAGTGCTGGCACAACGGCTTTGCATGGCCTGCGAGGTTGCAGGTGAGGATATGGAGACCCTCCACTCCATTCTGTGCGTGTCTGTCATCATGGAGTAAACACTACTTCCCGGTCCAGAGACAGGAAACAAACACTCCATTACACTGTTCGTCCCTAGACATCTAAAGCAGTTCCAAACATCCCTGGGCCTGCTCTGCTTGCTACCTTTATGCAACTGCTCGAGTCTGCGATGCAGAGCATCACTGCGCGGTGGGCTCAGTCCAAGGCCAGGGCACAATCGCCAGAGGACAAAGGGTCCCTGCATTCAGGAAGGCCATGGTCCTAGTAGGGAAGAGAGACGTACACAACAAAATAGTTTGGGTAGGGGGAGCTGGAATTCTTTTCCCAGGGCTTTACTTAGCTCCCACTTTGGATCAATTTATAAAGCTATCATAACCAACCAGCAGAGCCTCGATGGGACAAAGCCAAAACAGGACAAGCTCGCTTCCAAGGCACTGGCCATGATCCATGCTTCTCTCACCAAACTGTGGCTCAGGTAACTTTGTCCCTGAGGCTCTGCCGTCACTCCCTGGCCTAACAGTCAAATGGACAACAGGCTCTTGTTTTGTGTGAAGCAATACAGAACCTTAAACTTGAGAACTCAGGTAGTAGCTGAGTATTCCTACATACACGGCCTCACTGACATGGGGCCATCACAGGCCCTGGTAGGATGTGCAGGGGTAGGTTCCAGAGACCGTGCTTAGAGTCAAATGCCCACAGTAAAAATCACCTGTAAAAGGTCCTTAAATTACCCCCAACATAGAGCAGACATGGTTTTGTAGACACCTAATAGCCGGCCTGAGTTTGGGGGACACGGTGAATGAAAACTCTGTTCCAATCTGTCAGCTTGGAGAGCTGCTTACCCTCCGGCTGAACTCAGGAACCAAGTCCAACTGAGGACAGATGACTTACTTTTCTAATCTCGCTCCACTGAATGGAGTGTCAGGATAATCGTTCCCGCTGTTTTGTGTGTGTACACGTGTCTAAGTGACCTTGTGTAAGTGTATGTGTGATGGGATTCCACGCCAGTGTCGTTAAGCATTTAGATAGAAAGCCACTACAAATTTGAAAAAGCTCTCCCCACATCTCTTGCTAATAGTTCAGTTCAGAGACATCAGACGAGCCCAAACAAGGCAGGGGTGTGCGTGATAGGGAGCAACAGAGGCAGCCACTGACCAAGCTGAGGAAGGTGGCCACCTGAGAGAGCAAAAGCTGTGAGCAGGAGGTCAGAGTTCAAGCGTGAGGAGGAGAGCCTCCTTCAGGGGCAACCCGGCACAGAGTGCTGGGGTCTGAGTGGGGTGAGGAGGGTTCCCTGGTGAGGGAAAGCCAGGGCTCCAGCAAGATAAGAAGAGCATCCACACAGAAGGTGGCCTGGCTTGGAATGTCAGCACTCAAGAGGGGGTAAAGATTTAAGGAGGGGCAAAGGCCTGGTACTGGTAGGAAAGCATCTAGGTCAAGAGAAAGAGGTTGGCTAGACTGGTATTAGAACCTAAGAGGAGCAGAAAAAGCATCTGGAAGGCAGTTCAGTGTGGGGTGTCAGAGCCTGACTGGGTAGGAGGGCTTCCATGAAGGGTGGTGAGGCAGAGTCCAAGCAGTCGAGAAGAATGTCTACGGTAGGAGGAGGCGGCGGTGCCTCAGAGGTCAGAGTCCAGACAGAATAGCCCTGCCTAAGATGTCAGAGTCCAAGTGGGGTGAGGAGGGCGGCCACGGAGGAAAGGACCTGCAGCGGAGCGAGTCCGATCAAGTATGTAAATGCATGATGGAAACCATTACTACTATCAGAGAAGAGAGTTACAAATATGGACCAGGAAAAAACAAGAATGAACCTATGGTGTCACGTTGGAATTCGATGAAACTGTGTGAAATCATGGAGACAGATAAAATGAGCAGAAAGACAAATGTATGTGTGCACATAATGTGCATATACACCTTATATGTACATATATTCTCTAGCTCTAGCCACTGAGGGGGCTTGGAAGCAGAGACACCCCAATTACGATGAGCATGCTTCGTGTCCAGGTCTTGGTTTCTAAGGACCATCTGCCACAAAAAGGAACCAGAGCGCCTTGAAGAAATGTCTGACCCCAAGGCTGGGGCTGGGAAATATCTTGTTGTACTAGAAAAAAGGCAGTGCTCAACACATGATCAGGACACGCCGACAGGACACAAAAGCCAGTTGGGGGGGGGGCGGTTCTGGCTGACAAAATCTGTGACAATCTGAGCACCAAAACAAATTATGATAGAAAGAGATAATAGAACAATAAATAAATTAGGAAATCGTGAGTCTGGGCTAATAGGAATAAATGAATTGAAAGTTTGATGAGGATGAGAGAAGATGAGGATATTCACAATACACTTTTGAACTACAAAGGGAAAAAGAAGGAAAAAGCCTGGGAGACATGACTTCAATCAAGTAACGGGGCAAACTGAACTGGTGTATCAACTGGCAGAATGCAATGAAACAGGACAGAAGACTTCCATCACATTCTAGGCACGGAAGGAAGAAAAATCAGATAAATCCAAATTGAGGGACCTTCTACAAGCTAACAGCCAAATGTCAAGTTCACAGAAGTGTAGGAAATGTTGAGGAGCTCTTCCAGAGTAAGACAACGAGAGAGGCACGAAACTAAACGTAACATGTGATTCTAACTACAGCTTGCGTCTCCATGTATACAGGTGGTCCAAGTATTACATGGCAGCACTGTATCAAAACCAATACTAATTTTCTGATTGTGATGATTATAATGTAGTTATGTAAAAGAATGTGTCCTTTTTAAAAAATACACTAAGGTATTTGGGGGCTACTGGGTATTATTTTGGCAACATCTCTCAAATGGAGCATTTGTGTTGTATTCACAACTTTTCTGTATGTTATTGTTTCAACATTGTAATAAAATGGAGAGGAGAGAATCGAAAAGGTCTTTTGTATCATCAGAAATACTGTAAGTAGGGGAACCTGGGTGGCTCTGCTGGTTAAGTGTCCAGTTTCAGTTCAGGACATGATCTCAGGGTTGGTGAGTTCAAGCCCCGCATCAGGCTCTGCACTGACAGTGTGAAGCCTGCCTGGGATACCCATCCTTCCCTCCTTCCATTCCTTCTTTCCTTCCTTCCTTCTCTCTCTTTCTCTCTCTCTCAAAATAAATAAACTTTTTTTAAAAAAATAGCATACGTAGACCAATTAGAGCATACAGAATAATAATATGAGCTAGGAAAATAAAAAATCTAAAACCATGGCTATCGGGAGGGGCATGCAATAGAGAGAACAGCTGCTTGCAATGGGGGAAGTCAATCCCCAGGGCACAGAGAAGGTTGAGCAACAGCTAAGTTTTCAAGAAGTCGTTCTCCATGTATGGGAGGAAGGCTGGCAGGGGCGGGGATAAAGAGCATTAGAGACAGAAAAAAATCTCAAGAGCGATGACTCGCAGGCTTGTCCCTCAGGGCCCGATTGGAGACCTGTGCGCAGCTGGAGGAGCCAGAGAGAAGGGGGTGCCGGCTGCAGGACCCAAGGCAAGGTAGGGGTCAAAAAAGCCAGACTCCAGAGGGCCTGTCACATGCCGAACTGATGGGCCTCCCCTTCATCCCTTCATTCTGTTATCACTGGGAAACCAAAGCGACAATTAAAGAGAAGTAACAGTCTGAGGACGAGTATTTAGAACTAGGTGGAGAGTGACGGTTTCCCCCTCAGCACGGTCCAGTGGATCTCAGCCTGCCCAGATCATGTCCACTTTGTTACCCGAAAGTCTTTGATCATCTAGTTATATACCTAATTTTTAAGACAATCAAGAGGATGTTTGGGCTCTAATATAAATAATAAAAAGTACTTTATAATAAAATTTTAACATTTAAACACTGAGACACCATTATATTAGAAATACAATGAAGTAGCACCTCCCTGAGCACTCTACAGCCGCTTTTAACTGACGTCTGGAATGAACTTAACGCTAAAAAGAGAGACACAATTGAATTGAATACGCTCTTCAATTTTTCTCAGTGATTTCCACTGCCTAAGGAGTTCGTAAAACTCCACGTTGGGTACTTGGAGAGAAGAGACATATCCCTCTTTTCCCTGTTTCCTGTCAGATGTTGCCAAGATTCATCGGATGACAAAGCATCTTTTGGTTAAGGCTATCTGGCATTCAGTATCTAAAGTTTTCAAAAAACCACCCCCGGCCCACAATTAAGAAAAAAAAAAAAAAAAAATGCAGAGCAGCGAGGCATGTGCTGGAGAGAAATAACCCTGGGTCAATCTCAGTTCTGAAACTTTCTAGCTGTGCCACCTCAGGAAAGCAATCTCTTGAAGACTCGGTTTCTTCTTCCATAAGAAGATATATGCCACCTAACGAATGTAACTGAGGGATGCAGACGCACCCAAGTCTGGTGCCTGGAATCTCTACCTAACGTTCTCGCCAATCTCAGCTTTGAGAAGCTCTTTTTGATTCTGTCTGGGGCAGAGGTGCCTTCAGGACTCTGTACAGGAAATCCTCATGCCCTGCAGTCACGAGAGTGAATAGGAGAGCATGAACCGTTACGAGAGGAAAAACCAATGATGTGTCCACTTAAACCAGTAAGTCCCCACTCGCCCCTTCTGGTTTGACATAGTATCTATCCCTGCTCTTCTGTCAGGGTCTTGGTGGCCAAACATCTAGGATAAAATGTAAATAAAACCACAACCATTGCAAAGGATGCAGGATTTCATGAAGCCCTGGTTTAAGATGCTGGCCACGTGCTTGGATTTGAGGAAAGTAACCCACAAATGACGACGTGGGAGCTTCAGACCAGATAACAAGGGACAAAGAGAAAAGTCAAGAAAAGCAAGGATGGAGGCACCACAGTCACATCAAAAGAAGATGAATTCAATATCAAAAGATTAAGAGAGGCCTTGGGGGAAATTGATAAAGTCTTCAAATACTTTTGGAAAAATGGCTTTTTATGACTATGCTGAGAAAGTCAAACATAGAGTGTCATTTTGTCAGAAAAATCACAACCTCTCCCCTAAAAAAACAAAAAAAAAAAACCATTGTGGACTCATTAGTTACTCTTTCTAAGAAAGAATGTATCATTGGTATAAAAGCTAGGTTTTGCCAAACTCAATTTATTTCCAAAATTTGCGTTTCATTTCTTTCTAGATAAAATCCTAAAGGAAGTTTCCCCTAATTTTTACTATAAAATTTTTGTCCCCACTTAAATAGAGATTTTATTCCCAGAACGTTAGGCCCTCTGGGCTCACCCTACATGCAGAGTCACCATGGTTTATAATGTATGCTTTCTTTTCTTTGTCTTCTCCATTAGTGTCAATTCCATGAGAGCAGGCATCACGGCTGTGTGTTGACTATTTAATCTCTAAGGTGTGCCTGGCACATGTTAGACATTCAGTAAGTCAGAAGTTCCCTTGACAGTTGTAACTCATGACTGCAGTTTCTACTAAGGCCACTGCCACTAGAGTTAACAGTCAATCAACTCTTACTGGAAGGTAGGGCATTTGGGTTAGGAAAATGATCCAGAACCAAAAATGACCCCTGCCAGTGGACTGCTGGAGTCTGTGACAAATAACTGGAGTGAGTAAAAGTCAAAGTAGATCACGAAGGACCCACAAAGCCACGATTTCTTGCCCTTAGCCCACCCATCCAATACAAGTGAACACCAGCACCTACTTTTTTTTGTTCCGACTTCAAGCACTGTGGGGAAGATGTCACAAAACCAAGCTGATTGTTTTAATTTGGCCACTTAATTTTTCAAGCACAGGTGAGCCTTTAGAATTACTCAAGAATCCTCTGTCAGGCCAAGTTCCCCAAGAGAGTCTGCTCTAAACTTTCCCTTCTTCTACCATCTCTAACCCATTTCTCCTGCTCTTCAGAAGATACTCTGGTCTCCACACTTACCTGCCGAGAAAAGCTCCACCATGAGTTTTCCTCTCTTCCACTTCTAGACTTTTCATGCCTGCCCTCCTAACAGGAGCTGGGAAGTAGAGAAGACCCTAGATCCCAACTACACTGCCTTCTAGAAGACCTATCTTCTTAGCACTCCCATCTGTACGCAGAACAAAACCACCCATGTGTGCAGGTCCACAGTTTTCAAACTACAGCTTTAGCACCAAAGAGTCCACATTCATCCTTATGAGAAAAGCACACCACATCCTCCTGAGCTAACCACATTAGGCTTCAATAAATGCTTTTCTGGAATTTAAAACCGAAGTGACGTTTACAGTCCAAACATCACACGTTTCCAGATCATTCATTCTGCAAATGTGACAGTCAATCGTCCGTCAAACCACACATTTCTCCACACTTACTGAGGCCCATCCAGTAAATGCCTGGCATTGTATCAGGTACACGGGGAAAGAGACCAAGGTCTCAGCATTTGGGGAGCCCACAGTCTAAGGAGGGAAAAGCAGACACATGGGCAGATGACGTCAGCAACACAGGGCCTGTGTGAGGGCAGAGGTGCATAAAGGGAACAGAGGAGAAGTTCTGGGAAGGCTTCCCACAGAAGTGACCTTGCTGATCTCTTTTACACAGAGTGTAAAGTCAGAAGACTGACCTGGGTCTGAGTATCACTTCTGTCCCTAGCTGTGGCCTGAGGCATTTTTCCCCCCTCCATGTATAAAATGGGGATACACTACCTACGCTCACACAACTGTTGTGAGGGTGACATATGTGAGGGTGCCTACCACTGTGCCTGGAACGCAGTAATCAATGTTTTTCCCTGCCAAGACCATACTCGTAGTGCTAGGAAGATCAGAAGTCAGAGGAACTTGACTAGGGCAACAAACAACCCCCTTTGGGAGATCAAAGCTAGTCTCACTCAATGTGAGCATTCTGCTTTGCTCACAGCTGCTAACGTCGAACTGTAAATTTATTACAGTAGCCAGTTAAGCTCAAAAATCTCTGATTTATGTCCATAATTAGCATCCCATTGTGATACCTACTACATCTATGCAGGAAAATATATCGCATGTACTGAATGAGTAGAAATATTAATTTGCATTAGGAAAAAACACAAAAAGTTCCCATAAAACATCTGTGCTTACATAAATCTACCCAAACACACACTTGGATTTGACTTTGGTAAGAAGGCTCTTTTCTCTCCTGATGGGTATTCAATAATTGTTGCTTTTAGAGAGCAGATCTGCTGTCGTCTTCTCGATGACAGCGTCGCTGTGATTGAGGGAGATTGCTCAGGAGGAAAGCACAGAGGCACTTTTCTGTTATCACCGGTGAAGTGTTGGTAACAGAAGATCTTTGGAGTAATGACACCTGCACTGACAATTGAGTGTAATTCTCAGATATTTTCCATTGAGCCCAGAGAGGGCGAGCGCACAGGCCTTTCATCATTTTCCTAAGAGAGCTTATGATGCAGCCCGCTCCTGTATTCACACACCGACAAGTTTTTTCCCCCCATTCAGAGCATCTTATTCTATGGTTTTAAATTACTACCATAATATAATATAATATAATGGGTTAGGGAGGTTCTAACCAAGGCCCACCTTACAGAATCTTTCATAGACTACAAGAGAAATACATTGTCTCTACTGGAAAAAAAACCACAGCAAGGAGAAGAAATGGCTACACAAGAAATCCTGTCCTACTTTCAGGAGTAAACAACAAAATTAATCAACCCACTGAGACACCGTTTGATGATATTCTCGTTTCAGAGCGAAGAAGTGGAGAAAGAGGGAAAACATTTACCAAGCTTCAGGAGCTCTGAAGTATCATTCTTTACAACTCTAGAAGAAGGATCATCATCCCATTTTACAGGTGAGAAAAACGGAGTCACGGAGAAGTGAAGTGACCTACCTGGGACAACACAGCTACTAAAAGCACAACGCAAGACACAAAACTAGTCCCGTAGGATTTCTGCCCTACCCGCTCCATGCAACACATTATTAATTGCACAGCACGATCCCATGCAATGATCAATCCTGAAATTAGGATTTAGAATTCTTACCTGTGGTTCTCACTGTGATGCCCTGATAAATGAAAGCCTGCCTCCAAAAGTCCCTCTGCTGGAAGTGTTCTGAGCAATCCAACTTTGGCTTCCTCCCAGCCATTCAGCATGTTTTCTTACTCTGCCAGCTCCAGGGACACTAGTCATGTGTCAGCTCTTTATTGCTTTAGGTATTAGTGTACATGTTAGATCCAGAAACACAAATATAAATGGCTGGATTTAAAATGTCTTCGGTGTTTTCAGTTTTTAAGTTTCCAGAGCTTCATGCCAAGACCCAATGCCTCTGCTACCTTAGATCTGGATTTCTAAGAATTTATCTAGACAAATCATGGCCCGGGTCACAGATTCTTAAACAGGCTGTGTTGCCTTTTTAAATTTAGAGTATAAAGCTTTAAATGTATGCTTATGGTGACAATCAAGGAAATGCTGGATTAGACAGGGCATCCGTTTTCCACGAGTAGCACTCATTTGAGCTCAGGTCCGCCCCTGATCTCTGCTCGAATGCTGTATCATTCCATCGCAAATCTCTCTATAAAAGTGTCTGGCTGTCTCTTAAACCCATTTACGCTCTATGCTTCAATGCCTTTCCTTGGCAACTTTTTCCATATGCTTCGCTTCTTTCAGGGCAGTTCTGTCTCAATTCACAGAACAGCACACCAATCACGACAAGCAGGCAGGCAGGTAAAGAAAGGAAGAAGGACAGACAGGCACACGGAGAGAAAGTAGGATGTGAAGGTAGCCGGTCCAATAAAAGTAATGTTTTAAAAGGCAAAGAGATTTTAGGCCCAAAGAAAACCAACTGGGCATCTAACCTCAAGCGATCAGAGAGCCCTGAACTTGAATTTATAACCCAAACACCCTGTACCATATGCAACTTGAGACACACAACTGGTAGCGCTACTGGGGATTTATGACTTATGACTTGTTCATATTTAATTTGTAACCAAACACTTCCCCTTCCTCTTAGCTACCTTAGAACTCTTGATTAACTCTTGTTTTCACAGGTCAGAGGTTAAATAAAGGAAGGGAAGCATTCTGGGGTGAGATTGCCCAGAGCACCACATCCAAGAGTGACCTGTGCAAGGAACATTAAAATAAGTGATAAGACTAGGGATTGTTCGAGACAACTGATGTTCAAAGCCTCCTTTGGGTACAAAGCAGGACCTTACTAAGAGCTAGCAACAAGGACAGACAGGAAACTGCTCTCAAGTTACCTTTTGTGACAGAGCAACTCTCTCACCAAGAGGTCTCTCCCAAGATGTTCTTGGAAATGAGGCTAAAGGTTTTGAGGGAAGGAAAAAGGAATTTGTGCAAGCCCGGCAGCCCTTCCTCTGCTTCATTCTGCCACAGGCCTCTGTCTTGCTCATGGGATTCTCTTACCCTGGAGGAAACCTCTACCGCGATCTCATTTAGCGCACATGGGCCAGGCTGAGGGAAGCAGATTTCTTTATACAAAATTAATCACACAGAGACACAGCCACCCCGAACAGGGTAGCATCATCTATCCAACTGCAAGACCCATCTAGATCCAAGAACCTTTACTGCTGTGCTCCTTATCGTGCACCAAACATAAAAGTAATAATGGTAGAGACCACCAATATTCCGAAATCGCCATGTGTCAAGAGCTCTAGATGCATTTGCCTATTTATTCCTCATAGTAATTCTATTAAACAGGTACCATTAAATCTCCCCAGTAACAAATAAGAAAACTGAAGCACAGACACGGTAAGTAACCCACTCAGAGTCCCGCAGCCACAAAGCAGATCAGGGTTAAATTCAGGTAGGTGTGTGTGCTTTACTACACCAGCAGGTTCTTTACTGAAAAAAAATCTCTCAGGGAATGGTATCAATGAAATGGCATCAGTGAAACGCCATAGATGACACGTGCACTTGACATCTGATTAGGTGTTTTCAAATTGTCGCAACAGAACAACCATTAAACTCATCTGCTCTGTAGCTAGCTCTCATTCATCCAGTCACTGCCTAATATAAGCCAAGCGCTGGGTAGAGGCGAATAAAGGGTAGCCTCCACGCATGTAGGTCCCTGGTTTAGATTTGTATGTGAAACCACTATGGCGTTAGGAATGATCTGACAGAGGCAATAAAAACACAACTTGAAAATTATGAGTAGCGGTTGGGCCCCCCTGAGAAGAGGTGAGGTGTGCATTTCCTCATAACCACATAACACAGCCATAGCACGAACCAGTTTCCTCAGGTGAGCCCTTCAACAGGCTGGGCAGACCCCATCCTGAGCCGAGGATCCACTAACAGGGAGACTGAGTTGAAACAACATGCCATCAATCACTCTCTGTTTTGTTGCCCTGATTTAAAAACAACAATAAATACAAAAACAACCCTACACCTCCCAGCCACTCCTTATTTTTTAAATAATATTGGTGCCTATGACTGACTGATTTATTATAAACCTAGAAGAGCAGTCGGCAATGTTACAAAAGCCTAAAACTGGTGGTGTTAAACTCACTCAAAACATGGTAGCTTAGAGGGAGGTGAAGTGTTTGGTTAAAAACAGGCGTTAAGTCTTAAATCCCCAGTGACAGTACCAGTTGTGAGTCTTCCTCAAAAGAGTCCCTAAAAACTAATCTTTAGAGAAAGGAGGCTCAAACAGCAAACCTGGCAGAAACAGGTTTCTTGGATATAAATTCTTAAACTCACATAGTTTGAAAGAGAGCAGTAAAGTTGTCCTTCAATGAGTAACTACTAAAAGCAGAACATTAAAATGAAGGTCCAAAAATGTACACATGAATTATTTTTACTGTATTTTCATCAGCATTAAATGTTGTGGCTTAATTTTGGGGGGAATATACTTTAAACGGTAGTTCTTTATTATGTATAATAGCAATACATTCATACACACACCTAAACATGTGCTAAGAGAATGGTTAAATTAGGTTAAATCCAAGAAACAGAAAATGAGGTTTTAAAATGTCCTTAATGAAAAGAGCCTAAATGTCCATCAACTGATGAATGGATAAAGAAGTTGTGGTTTATATATATAATGGAATACTACTTGGCAATGAGAAAGAACGAAATATGGCCTTTTGTAGCAACATGAATGGAACTGGAGAATGTTATGCTAAGTGAAATAAGTCATACAGAGAAAGACAGATACCATATGTTTTCACTCTTATGTGGATCCTGAGAAACTTAACAGAAGACCATGGGGGTGGGGAAGGAGAAAAAAAAAAAAAGTTACAGAGAGGGAAGGAGGCAAATCGTAAGAGACTCTTAAAAACTGAGAATAGGGGCGCCTGGGTGGCGCAGTCGGTTAAGCGTCCGACTTCAGCCAGGTCACGATCTCGCGGTCCGTGAGTTTGAGCCCCGCGTCGGGCTCTGGGCTGATGGCTCAGAGCCTGGAGCCTGTTTCCGATTCTGTGTCTCCCTCTCTCTCTGCCCCTCCCCCGTTCATGCTCTGTCTCTCTCTGTTCCAAAAATAAATAAACGTTGAAAAAAAAAAAAAATTAAAAAAAAAAAAAACTGAGAATAAACTGAGGGTTGATGGGGGTGGGAGGGAGGGAAAAGTGGGTGATGGGCATTGAGGATGGCACCTGTTGGGATGAGCACTGGGTGTTGTATGGAAACCAACTTGACAATAAATAAATAAATAAATAAAATCCTTAATGATACAGGAAGATATCCATGACATAATATAGATTGAAAAGAAGCAATGTCCACAACTATGTTTCATAGGTAATCATATACATTCATAGGAAGACTAGAAGATAAATTAACAGTGGTTATTTCCAGGTTATGGAACTTGTAGACAATTTTTGTTTCCTTTTACATTCTTTTCTCCAATTTCTATGGCTTATGTACTAAACATGCAGTGTCTTAAAAATTAGAAAAAAAAAAAGTCGGGGCACTTGGATGGCTCAGTCAGTTAAGCCTCCAACTCTTGATTTTGGCTCAGGTCATGATCTCATGGTTCATGAGATCAAGCCCCACGTCAGGCTCTGTGCTGACAGTGTGGAACTTGATTGGGATTCTCTCTCTCTCTCTCCCTCTCCCTCTGCCCCTCCTTTGCTCTTTCTCTCTCAAAATAAAATAAGTAAACTTAAAAAAATCTATTAAAAATTAGGAAAAGGTTGTTTCATCTTTTAGTACTCTGTACTGTTCGTAAGGGCAAGTACTGGGGCGCCTGGGTGGCTCAGTCGGTTAAATATCCGACTTCAGCTCAGGTCATGATCTCACAGTTCATGGGTTCAAGCCCCACGTCGGGGTCTGTGCTGACAGCTCGGAGCCTGGATCCTGCGTTGGAGTCTGTGTCTCCCTCTCTCTGTCCCTCCCCTGCTCATGCTCGCTCGCTCTCTCTCTCTCGCTCTCTCAAAAATAAACATTAAAAAAAAATTTTAAACAAGTGCAAATACTTGGAAGCAAGCTAAATGTACAGTAGTTCACAATAAATTATGAACTATCCAAATGATGGAGTTATATATTCATTAAAATCAGACTACAGGAAAATATTTTAACAGAAAAATATTTGCAATAGATTTAGATATAAAAGCAGGCTCTGTAATATGTACAAATAATTTTTCATTTTTGTGTTTTCCTATATTCTCCAAACTTTCTACAATCAATTACATATTACTTTTATTAACTTTCAGGAGTCAGATGCCCAACCAACTGAGCCACCCAGGCACCCCTACTGTTATTAACTTTTAAATTAAAAAATAGCCACATGTTCAATTCCTCTCTGCCTACCAACTTCCAAGTCATCTTGCTTGGTGGTAGGGAAATGAACTGTTCAGTGAGTGGAATCAAAAGCCTACCTTCTTATTTCCTTAAGCATGCTTAATAACTATGATGACCCAGTTCCCCAACGGGCTCTCTGGATGAAATGGAAGTTTGCACTCTTTACTGGTCATGCCAGAGCCTGTGCTCTTTCCACTGCATCATGTTTATCATAGATCTCAGTTCAAGGGAAGGGGTGGTTGGCTAATAAGGTTTTCAGTGACCTTCCTTCATGTGGGAACAGTTAGTCTCAATAAACTCTAGTGGGCCTCAGAAAGTGAGACCCCCTCACTTATCCAAGGCTACCCTAAGTTGAGAAAGGAAAGACGAGTTAGATCGTGAGGCCAAATCTTTAACACCAGGGCATTTATATGAACATTTAGTAAGCATCAATACATGCCAGCCCTGTGCTCAACAGCCAGGATAAATACATGACACAGTGCTGCCTGTACCCCAAGGAACATAGGTCTCTGAGGAGAAGACAGACATGTAAACAGTTCATCACAATGCGACATGAGGATGCTGTGATACAGGTGGGCACCAAGCATTATGGGAACGTGGAAGGAGAGAGCATCTTGACTAGACCAGGGTGTCAGCCAAACGAGGAAAGCCAAAGGAGCGCTTCCGTCTGAAGGGAACAAAATTTTTCAGAGGCAGAGACGAGGAACCATAAATGACTTGAGGTGGTTGGATCCCACCTACCGGTGGGGTGAGAGGGTTCTCTATGTAATGTTTTGTGAAGTGGGGGAGGGGCAGGGAAATCCTGGCAGAAGATGACCCAGAGAAGTCCAGAGAGACCAGCTTATGGGTTTTATGTGTGAGACTGGGGAGTTTAGTTCTTTTCCTGAAAGCAGAGTTTTAAGCAGAGGAGGAATTTGATCAGATTTATCTTTTTATAGGGTATCACTTTAACAGAGTGGAAGTCTGGAAGCAGATAAACTCAAAGGTCTTAAGACTCATGTAGCTGGCCTAAGTCCTCAAGGAAGAAGGAAGTTTCTGAAAGTAAAGGCTTTTGTCAGCGCCCTTTTAATTACTTAAAGAAATTACTAAATGCAATTAAATCCTAGGATTTGGCTCTAGGAGAAGAGCTAAAAAAAAAAAAAATGAGCTCCTTTTAGGCAAAGGATGGCCTAAAGAGGGAGCATTGCTGTATGACACGGTGGGAGAAGAGGTTGATGTGGACAGCCCAGAGCAACAGGTGTGGTTCCCCCACCTACCAAAGGGCCCCCCGAGTTGTTCTTCACCTCTCCAAGCCCACTTTCTTCTACAAAAGGATGCCACTTCCTATTGACCCAACAAGGCAGAACAAATTAAGCAACTCAATAACAAAGTAACGTAAATAATACCAAGTGCCCACTACAGTTCACAGACCATATCAGGTACTCAAAATAGGTAACTCCTGTTACGATTATTGGGTAGAAGAGGTCTACTTGCTCTCTCAGGCCACGGGGTGGTTCTAAGCCATATTCTGGATTATTCTAAATGCCTTTAAAATGCTAAGGTGCCACAGGCCTATGTATACTCTTCACAGTTACTTTTAAGATTGTATTTGTCACAAAAGAATGGGCTAGGTCAATAGGGATTTTATTAATATTTCTCTACTTGATGCAAGATAAAGATTTCATTTCAAAGACAGAATGAAAGCAAAAGAAAAAAAGGTAGGGATCATAACTGTATCACCAGTATTTTTTTTTTCAATCATTCTTCAATGAATGACTCTTTTCAAAAAAACACTGCAAATAATTCCTTGTGCTTTCCTGACTAAAGGAATACCATATATTGTTCCTAATTAAATAAGACTTAACCCTATAAGATTTAGTATGCTATGGTGATATAAAAGATAGCAACAGTAAAGTCTATAAGAGCTATCATTAAACAAACATATGGATGTTAACATTTTTACCTTTCACAAATGTTTGAACTTAACTTTTATGGGTATAAAATAAAGCAGCTTCAGCTAAAGACCAGTTCAGCATACTGAGCCGTTTGTGGGATGGGAGTGAAAATATCTAGTACACCTCAGCTATGTTAGGCATCGGACTACACAGTTTCAAGGCCATTATCTCTCCTCACCTCAGCTACATGACACAGGTACCTTCAGCTGTGACTGACAGATTAAGAAATGGAGGTTCAAAGATGCGTAGCAATCACCAAGGTAGTTAAGTAGCAGTCAGGATTTGAAGTAAGGTCTTCCTGTTCCAGAGCTCATAATCCTCTTTTTTTTTTTTTATAAATCAACTTTGAATTATGGTTTACATATAATAAAACCCATCCACTCCACGTGTGCACTTAGAGGAGTTTTGATAACTCTGCACACAGCTGTGTGCACCACCACAATCAACACATAGAACATTTCCAGGACCCCAAAATGTTTCCTTTTGCCCCATCTAAGTCAACCCTCCTCACCCCATATGGGGTGTCCACTAATGTATCCCAGTTCCTGCCACACTATATTGAGATCATCTGTTTACCACCTCTTCTGACCACCATCTACCTTTTTAAAGTTCGTATCTTTTAAATATCAATTAAAATTCACTCTTTTGGGTATGCAGTCCTATAACTCTATATATGATCTCTTAAGCCACACGATATACTTTAGCCTTGTCCCCAGTGCTGACCAATGAAGGACACATTTTAATAGTAACATATCCCCGTGGGCATGTCCGTGTATCACAATTTCATGGTGCGAGCTGTCACTCTATCCCAAGTGAGGAGATATTACAGGAATACCTCCAGTCCACCTAACGTACTAAAACAGTGTAACATTCACAAGCTTCATTAACTATGTAACTTAACGTTAACAGAGGACTTGAGATGCATCTCACATGTGAATGAAATAAACCAGTCTGTCTACACTGGAGTGGTAATGTATTGTACCTCCGTATTGTATCATGTCTTCTCCTAGTTAAGAAACCATGCCCGGTCCAGAGGTTTAACTATAGTACTATGGGCGGTGGCAAGGGGTTGCTCCGTGATCAGAAAAGGTATAACAAAAGTTCTTGCCACCTGACCCATGTATGTGAGACAAAGGAGGTATAAGAGCAGCCAGCCGTTCTGAACTACTCAACACTCCTATTTTGCAGCAAGAATGGGAGTCAAAACCCAGAGCCACACATTTGCACAGCCAAAAGGACATCCCGACAAACCCAGAAGTAGTTATCTCTGTCCCTAATGCATGGCCCTGCAACCCCCTGGTATTATTCTCTTTTTTCTGCTGTACCTCCTACCAAGAAGAGTGAAAAAACAAAAAACAAAAAACAAAACAAAACGAAAAACAAACAAACAAAAAAACCCCATGGATTCTCTTGTCTGAGAGAACGTAGAGCAGCTGTGGTCTTCAATACTTAGAATTGTCCTGAAACATCAAAAATTTAATTGGATTCCACATGGTATTCCCAGAGTCCTTTACTAACCAGGATTTAAAATAATGCCTGTTTAGCTCCAAACACGATGATCTTTCCGTCTACTGTGTATTTTGACATCTACTCTGACCCCCGTTTGCCTTTAGTATTCCATGGCTCATTTGGTCATCAAACATTCATTGACTGGGAGGCTCTTTGCTGGGTCCTGGGGCTAACAGGTACCACAAACAGTCTCTAATTTTAAGGAGCTCAGTGTCCAGAGGGAGAATCAGATGCATAAATCAACAAGTGTAATTACCAAGATAAGTGCTGTGAGAAAAGTATGCACAGGCACCAATTATCTTTCTCATGAGAGCACACACACACACACACACACACACACACACACACACACGTGGCAGATGACCAACTCCATCAGATGTGACAGAATTTCCTTAAGCCCTAGGAGGGGTTGTTAATAATCCTAAAATCAAACAGAAATGGTCACACTAGAGGATTCTTTATTTTATAGAAGGACAGTTGAGTAAAAGCTACTGGCACACAGAATCCAATAGTGACCCCCAAAAAGAGCTCACCTGATTTTTATGAACAATTTTCTTCTTCCTTTTTCTGTTAATATAAAAAACTGGCACCTTTGTCTGGGTTGAGAATGTAAAATCAGGAAATAAAATGGCGAGTCTTACAACTGTGAACTTCAATCAGCTCATTACAAACCAAAGAGACATATTTGAATGCATGTTGCTACATTCATTTACCTATTCTGCCAAGCCATTCAATTACACGATTTCAGATTTTGTACGAAAAATACCACCATGTTTCTTTCAAAAGCTGGTATTTGGAGAAAAGTGATTAGAACAGCATGCTATGATACGTTAATACGGTGGTTTCATTTAATGGACAATGGCAGTTTCTCAAATGCTCTCTGTATTTTAAATTATTGCACTTAGAATTCACGACTACAACGTGTCTCAACTTTTTTTCTTTCTGCTGCACAGTGCACTCCACTGCCACTGTGAATACAAACAAAACACATTATCAGAAGGGTTTTATTAGCATCTGTAATCTTAGCAAAAGTCATTCTTTAAAGGTGGGGGTTGTTCAAATCGTGCGAACACTGAAAAGGATAAAGCATCCTAATTGAGGAAAGGGTGAGGAAGGGAGAGAAAAAGCTAAAGCAGGAGAAAAGTCTTAAACCAAAATTTAACATCCCCTTGGAGAGAGAGGGCACAGAAGAGATGGAGTTTATTCTAACCAGAAGCAGCTGCTGCTGTTCGAATTAGGAAGCATTCCTAATGAATCAGCAGTTCTTATAATAAATATACTCCCCTTTGAAATGTGAGGATTCTGCTACGAGTCCTTCTTTTGATATATTTTTTACATGAACTCATTAGACAGAGAAAGACAGGGATCGAGCATGTTCCTTTCTAAATTACGATGGCTATTTTATACATATCATGTCCTCTTAAGGTTACTTAAGGCATATGAAAACAAGAAATAAAAACCACAAAGCTCACCAGGACCCTTTGTGGCTCGCTCTAAACAAACTTTTTAAGATGCTACCTAACAGTATGCCTTACCAAATACCTGCCACTACACTAATTTAACCAAGCCCATTAAATTTAAAATGGAAATCAGAGCTAAACAGCGAAAGAGGCATGCCTTATGCATTAAGAGGAATCCCCAAATTCCAACAAGGTAAAGATCTGCTTGTAGAAGAAGTACATTCTGTTCCCCAGATATCCTTCTTGCCATTTTAGGAAGAGAAAAGGAAGAAAGCATGCATATTTATAAACATGCACACATGCATAATTATTTAATCTCCACCTAGGTTCCGTATTCCTCTCTTCTTGCACTTAAAAACAATCATCTTTAACAGAGGTTTCTCTAAGCAAAAATCACCACGGCTCTATTACTATAGACAAAATTTAAAAGTGCATGCTCCCATCAGCAGAAGTGAGTACAAGTGGATGGGCATTATTCTACCTACTAGCTAATCTTCTCCAACTTTTAATTTATCAGCCTTTCTCCTCCTCCTCCTCTTCTGTGGTGGGTTTCTGAGATTCTTGGCGCCTCAGTGCAAATCCCGGGAACTGCAGAAGGAGTTATAGACTGACACCAGGTGTAATGGACAGTTAGAGTTGTCTTTATCTTTCCTCCCCTAACACCAAGGGTGGGTACTTAAGCCTTAAACTTGGAAATGAAAATGAAAGGATATTCTAAATGTAAACACAATCCTTAGGCTGCTTAAAAACAATCTTTTCGGGGCGCCTGGGTGGCGCAGTCGGTTGAGCGTCCGACTTCAGCCAGGTCACGATCTCGCGGTCCGTGAGTTCGAGCCCCGCGTCGGGCTCTGGGCTGATGGCTCTGAGCCTGGAGCCTGTTTCCGATTCTGTGTCTCCCTCTCTCTCTGCCCCTCCCCCGTTCATGCTCTGTCTCTCTCTGTCCCAAAAATAAATAAACGTTGAAAAAAAAAATTAAAAAAAAAAAAAAAAACAACAATCTTTTCCATAAACTTAGACGTGACCTCCTATCTCACTTGGGTCTTATGATCTCAAACAACAGGTTAAGAGAATGCAAAGGATAATAGACCTGCAGATGACAGAAGTCAAGAACCAAGAAGATTTAACTCCACCATTACCATGTCATATGGAAGAGGCTGAAGTGAGTAACTCCTCACAGGAAGAAAGACTGGGATCCTATGAAAGCGGGATTACCCTGCTTCTTGTACCCTAATGGGGGGGTAGGACGTGAGGGGGGAGGGCGGCAGTGTGTGCACTGGAGAACAAATCAAGGACTCTTGAGATCCTTTTGTTTAGAAGATCAGCATGTGTTTGTTCTACATTCTGAGATATTAGAAAAGTGGGGCTGAGCCTCAGGAAATGTGTGTGAGATCACTTGATAAATGTTAGGACTATATTTGAATCCAGCTCTCTTTGGATCCAAAGCCAAAACACCATGTTGCCTCCTTAGTGTCTTCCCAATCAAGAATAGGTAAGGTTTTGCTCACTGGGAAACACTCCCTCCTTAGGACACTTCACTTGGTCATAAAGCTATAAACCTAGTGACCTTCTCACAGACAGAAAACAAGTCAGAGAAGAGTTAAGTGACTTGACCAGCATGATGTAATTCCATTAAAAAAAATTTTTTTTAATGTTTATTTATTTCGAAGGAGAAAGAGAGCATGAACAGGGGAGGGGCAGAAAGAGAGGGAGACACAGAATCTGAAGCAGGCTCCAGGCTGTCAGCACAGAGCCGGACACGGGGCTCAAACTCACAAGCTGTGAGATCATGACATGCTCTGAAGTCAGACGCTTAACCAACTGAGCCACCCAAGCGCCCCTGAAATGTAGACAATGATTTAAACACAAACATATCCAGCTCAGAGCTTCTTATGATGGCAAAAAATTGTGAAGAGAATAAAAATTGGCAGTCTGCTTTTCTCAGGGACTGGAATAAAAGAAATTTGATTATAAATCCAAGCTTCACACATTAGAGACAGGCAAGTTACTTAAACCCTTGGTTTCTTTTTCTTTAAAAATTTTTTTAATGTTTGTTTATTTTTGACAGAGACAGAGACAGAGAGAGAGAGAGAGACAGAGCATGAGCGGGGGAAGGGGCAGAGAGAGAGGAAGACTCAGAATCCGAAGCAGGCTCCAGGCTCTGAGCTGTCAGCACAGAGCCTGACACGGGGCTCGAACTCACAGACTGTGAGATCATGACCTGAGCCAAAGTCGGACGCTCAACTGACTGAGCCACCCAGGTGTCCCTCTTTTTCTTTAAAATGGAGCTAAATATCTTAAAGTTGTCATAAGGATTCAACAGTAACATTCATGTAACATGCTTAACAGTTCCTAGGTAGCAAGTAACCAATAAATAGCAGCTACTATTACTATTATTAATTTCGACAGTGAAGGATCAGTGAGGTATGGAAACACCTTCATGATTTAGCATTATGTGGCCATTAAAATGTCCTTCAGGAAAAAAATGTCCTTCAGAGAGGACACTTTAATATTACAAAAATATGTAAAAAGAGAGTACGATGAAAAAGGTACATGATCTCAAACATGTAAATTTTCATGTAGTGTACCATATGTATATTACATGTATCATTAGAAAAGATCGAAAAGGAAATACACAACAATTTCTATTTTAGGATGGTGTTAATTTTTTTTTGTTTCTGTACTGAAAAGAAGTACATTCATTCATTCAAAAGTCACTTTCAGGGGCGCCTGGGTGGCGCAGTCAGTTAAGCATCCGACTTCAGCCAGGTCATGATCTCGCGGTCTGTGAGTTCGAGCCCCGCGTCAGGCTCTGGGCTGATGGCTCAGAGCCTGGAGCCTGTTTCCGATTCTGTGTCTCCCTCTCTCTCTGCCCCTCCCCCGTTCATGCTCTGTCTCTCTCTGTCCCAAAAATAAATAAACGTTGAAAAAAAAAAAAAATTCAAAAGTCACTTTCATTTTTCCTCTGTGGATCTCCAATTGTTCCATTGACATTTTTTAAAATGGACTATCCTTTCCCCTCCCCACCCATGAATGACTCTGGCACCTTTGTCAAAAACAAACAAACAAACAAACAAACAGATTCTCTATTCTGTTCTACTGATCTGTATGTCCATCTTTGTGCCAATACCACAATGTCTTGATTACGACAGCTTTACAATAAGACCTAAAATCAGGTAATGTGGTTCTTCCAACTTCATTCTTTCTTTTCAAACTTATTTTAGCTAAATCCTTTGCCATATAAATCTCCATACAAATTTTAGAATCAGCTTACTGAATTCTAGAAAAAAAGCCTAGTGGTATTGCACTGCACTCCATAGGTCAACCTGGGAAGAACTGACATCTTTGTAACAGTACTCCAGGGAAAAACCGTATCGATAGGGGGTGTGTACACACACACACACACACACACACACACACACACACACACGGAAAGATTTATTTTAAGGAACTGGTTCAAAATCTCTAGGGCAGGCAGCAGGCTAGAAACTCAGGTAAGAGGAGATATTGCATTCTTGAGTCCAAAATGTGTAAGGTGGGCCAGCGGGCTGTAAACTCAGACAGGATTTCTATGTTTTAGTCCTGAGGCAAAAATCCCTTTTTCTCAAGGAAAGCTCAGTTTTTGCTTTTAAGGACTTTAATTGGATGAGGCCCAACCAAGTACTGGAGCATTATCTCCTTTATTTCAAGTCAACAGATTATAAATGTTAATCACAGCACCACCTAGACTAGCGTCTGCCCCAACAACCGGGCACCACAGCATAGCACAATTGATATGTACAATAAACCATCACAACATCCTGACAACATTGAGTTCTAGAATCCATGAACATGGTTTATCACTTCATTTATGTAGATCTTCTGTGAACATTTCTCAGAAAGGCTTCACACCTTCCGGTGTCCAGGGAATGCAACTATTTTGTTCAATTTACCCCTATTTCATTTTTTTTAAAATTAAGGTTGACACAGAATATATTAATTTCAGGTGTAAGTATTTCATATTTCAATGCTACTAGAAAATAGTATGTTATTAATTTCAATTCATAATTTTTAATGTCAATTTCCTTACCTCACATCAAATATAAAAGTAATAGAAATAAATCTCTAAATATAAGAGAAAAATCTATGAAACATCTATAATATAGGAGAAAATGTTTGCGTTCTTGGGTCATGCAGAGATTTCATAAAATACACAAAACAAACACAAACCATTAAAGAAACAATTGGGGAAAAACTGGACTCTGAAATTAAGAAAATGTTATGGAAATTTAAGAAAAGCCACAGATTAAGAGAAAATATTTGCAAACCACATATCTAATAAAAGGTTTGTAGCTGAAGTATATAAAGAACCCCTACAACTGAGTAACAGTAAGACAAAGAACCCAACTAATAAATAGTCAATAGATTTGAATAGACATTTCACCAAAGGAAATACATGATATAGTTATCTTCTAGGAAATAAGCACATGAAAAGACTTTCAACATTGTAAGTCATCAAGGAAATGCAAATGAAAACCACAATGAGACACTACCATGATTTTAATAGAATGGCTAAAATGAAAAAGATAATATCAACAGTTGATGAAGTCAAGGAGCAACTGAACAATTATACATTGTTGAAAAATTTGACAGTTTCCTATGAAGTTATTATACTGCAAGACCCAGAAATCATACATTCATACAAAAGCTTAAACATATCACTTTTATTTAGGGTAACCAAAATCTGGAAACAACCCAAATGGCCACCAACGAGGGAATAAACGGAGATATATCCATACAATGGAATACCACTCTGCAATAAAAAGAAACAAACTATCCATATACATAACAACATGGATGAATCACAAAAATGTTAAGATGCACAAAAGAAGATGGACATAAAAGAGTACATAATATATGATTCCAGTCACATGAAATCCCAGGACAGACAAAGCTAATCTCTAGTGAAGGAAAACAGGTCTTCAGTTGCCTAGGGCCAGAGTTGGGAGGGGATGACTGAGAAGGGGAACGAGGAACTTTTCAGGGTAACAAATGTTGTGTATCTTGACTACGGTAGTAGTTACACAACTGTATACTTTTGTCAAATTTGCTGAACTGTACACTTAAAATTGGTGAATTTTTGCTTGTGTGTGTTTGCATATTGTTAGGTCTTCCATTTTGGCGTACGGAAGATTAGATATTCGGAAAAACAAATTGCTAATCTGGCAAAAAGCAAATACTCCAGAGAGCAGAAGATGAAATGGAAACAGGAACTCAGGTAAATTAGCAACAAAGCTGGCTTTTACCCTGAAACCCTTTACCAAGCTGTGGGCATTTTGAGTTCCCAAATGATGGAGATACAAGGCAGAAGTGAAAAGAGGTAAAGCCTAGAAACCTCCTAAGTATACTACAGCCTAAATTTAGGTGCTTGAGGGCTACATCTTTAGTGTAAAAATTTTTAAATCTGCATAAATTCTGCCAGCAGAAAATGTTCTATTCTGGATGCTCTTGCAGGGTGGAAACAAACATCTCCACTGAGAATTTCAAACTAAAATATGCTCTCACATGGATTTGTAACCCAAATTCACCTACTATGGTCTCATAAAATGGCAAACAGATAATTTATAGGGCAGCATAATTAACTATCAGTACATCTAGGTGACAGAGCATAAGTGAAATACAGATCTAGTGTAGAGGGACTCAAAATTTAACCAAGGCCTCAAAAATGTCCTACAAATATCACTTTATAGACAACTAAAATAATCAGAAACAATATTAAAAACTGTTCAATATGTTTAAAAAATAAAAGACTGAAAATGAGTACAAAAGACTATAAATAGCCAAGCAGATCTATAAAAGAATAAAATGGAATTTCACAAATTGAAAAAATTAGACACATGTAAAGGTAAAATTAGTGAACTGAAAAATAAACCCAGATATGTTACCCATAATACGGTCTAAATAGACAAAGAGAAAAAAATTACATGTGAAAAAGAAGATAGTCTATGGCCATACCACCCTGAAAGTCTGCAAAAGATATGCAACTAAGAAGAGAGAGTGAAAAAGCCTAACTAACACATTCTAATCAGATTTCTAAAAGAATGTAATAAAAAGAATGGAGAAGAGGCAAAAGTCAAAGAAATAATGGCTGATAACATTCCAGAACTTCTGATCCAGATATCCCAAGCAAGAGAAATAAAAGAAATCTATATCAGAGATAAAGCATTGTGAAATTACAGAACTCCAAAGACAAATCAGGAAGATGGAATAAGCAAATTCATTTAAGATCAACAATTAGACACACTAATTTGTGGCAAGTAAATGAAACAAACAAGTAAAAGCAAATCAGAAACACAAAAGAACCTCTTTAACCTAATAAATAACTAATTAAGACCTATCTTATTGGAGGAATGTTAAAATACTCTTTAAGATCAGACAAAGTAAAAAAAATCCACTCTCTTTAATTCTACTCAACACTGTATTAGAGATACTGGACAGCACAACTGGACAAAAAAAAAAAAAAACAACAAAAAACAACGAAATAAAGGGTATAAAGAAGAGGAAAGAGGGGAGCCTAGGTGGCTCAGTCGCTTTAGCATCTGACTTTTGATTTTGGCTCAGGTCTTGATCACACAGCTCCTGAGACTGAGCCCCAGGTCAGGCTCTGCACTGACAACACAGAGCCTGCTTGGGATTCTCGCTCTCCCTCTCTGACTGCCCTTCCCCAACTCACATGCACTTGGGCACCCACGCGTGCATTCGCTCGCTCTCTCTCAAAATAAATAAACATTTTTAAAAAGGGAAAGAAGCCAAAATAGTCATTTATAAATTACATGAATTTCTATCTGAAACCCAAAAGAACATGTAATAAATAACTAGAATTAATTAGGTACATGGGCCAAAGATCAAGATATTAAAAACTGAGTTGCTAAACAACAGGAAATTAAAGATACATGCCATTGATAAACTCACACACACAAAAAATAAGTTCTTCAGGAAAAAATGACTCAAAGATGTGCAGGACCACTATGGAAAATATGTTTAGATGTTATTAGAAGATATTAAAATAAGACCTAAAAAAAACCGACATCACATTCGAAATTGGATAGATTCATTAACATAAAGATGTTAATCCACCACAGACCAATCTACATATTCAATGAAAGTCTAATCAAAATCTCAACATGGCTTTTATGAAACTTAGTAACACAAGTCTAAAATGTATATGGACTAAGAAAAGAAGACATTTTTGAAGAAAAGAAGGTGAGGAAACTTTATTGACAAATATTAAGACTACAGTAACCAACACAACAAAATATTAGCATAGGGATAGACAAAGTAGCTAACAGAATGAAAAACCCGAAATAAGACCTGTTGATAAAGGAAAACTTGATATAGATATATGACAAGGTGGACAATGCAAACCCCTAGGGGAAAGAATGGCTATTCAAAGCATATTACAGGGGCAACTAGATTTCCAAATGGAGAAAAAAAAAATGAAATTGGAATTCAACTGCGCAATACCCATAAAAAGCAATTCCAGGTAGATTAAAAATTTAAATGTGAAAGGCAGAAACTTCAAACATCCAAAAGAAAAATAACCCCAATAATAATACTGAACAAAGATATTTAAAAAATATAACCTAATATCTCTCATGAACAGAGACAAAATTTCTACACTAAATATTCAACAAAGTCCAGTAATATATAAAAAGGATAAAATATTATCAAGTGGTTTAGAACATTTAAAAGCAATTGATTATAATTTACCATTTTATTTTTTTAAGATTATTTTTTTCAATCTTTAAATGTTTTATTTAGGGGCGCCTGGGTGGCGCAGTCGGTTAAGTGTCCGACTTCAGTCAGGTCACGATCTCGCGGTCCGTGAGTTCGAGCCCCGCGTCAGGCTCTGGGCTGATGGCTCAGAGCCTGGAGCCTGTTTCCGATTCTGTGTCTCCCTCTCTCTCTGCCCCTCCCCCGTTCATGCTCTGTCTCTCTCTGTCCCAAAAATAAATAAACGTTGAAAAAATAAATAAATAAAATAAATGTTTTATTTATTTTGAGAGAGAGAAAGAGAGAGAGAGAAAGAGAGAATGAGCAGGGGAGGGGCAGAGAGCCAGAGGGAGAGAGAGAACCCCAAGCAGGCTCTGCACTGTCAGTGCAGAGCCCAATTCAGGGCTCAATCCCACAAACAGTGAGATCATGACCTGAGCCAAAAATCAAGAATCAGATGCTTTACCAACTGAGCCACCTAGGTGCCCCTGTAATTTACCATTTTAAAAGAATATAGGAGAAAGACAGGTGTTCATAGCAATAGATGCAGAATAAAAAACAAAGGTCAATACCCATCCATGATAAAAAACAACAACAACAACAACAACAACAACAACAACAACAACACCTCTGTTAACTCGGAATAGAAGGAAACTTCCTCCCTTTAAGGGCATCTCTAAAAAAATCTACAGTTCTTTATTATACATTATAGTAAAACACTGAAAACAAGACAAAGATATTTGCTCTCACCACTTGTGTTCAACATTCCACATGGCACTGGAGGTCCTACCCAGTGCAATAAGGAAGGAAACAAAAATTAAAGACATAAAAATCCAAAAGGAAGAAGTAAAACTGTCTCTCTATATATGCAGGATACATGATTGTTTATATGACCTAGAGAATCTAATAAAGTACTATAACAGCTAATAACTAAAATCAACAAGGTCACAGGATACAGTGTCAATATACAAAAAAATCAATTACATGTCTATCAAACAACTGGCTAATACAATAAAATAAACAATTCTGTTTACAGCATTGTAAAACTAAACAAAACAAAAACCCTAAAATACCTAGGAATAAATGTAACGAAAGACACGTAAGACCTTGAAACTGAAAAGTAAAAAATACTGCTGAAAGAAATTAAAGATATGTATAAATGGAGAGACAGGCCATGGTCATGGATTAAAAGATTCAATACTGTTATGATGTCTTCTCTCTAAACTGAGCAATAGATTCAATACAGTTGCAATCAGATGTTTTTGTAGAAACTGCCACACTGATTCTAAAATATATATGGAAATGCAAATGATCTAGAATATCTAAAGCAATCTAGATACCACAGTCGGAGCATATATACTACCAGTCTTCAATAGTCACTTCAAAACTATAGTACTCAAGACTGTGGCATAAAGACAAATAAATCCAACAACGGCACAGAATAGACTCACACTTATACAATCATCAAGGCACCAGAGCAACCCAACAGAGAAAATAGTCTTCACAACAAATGATGTGGAAAGACTGGATAAACATATGGAAAGAAAAAAAATGAACACCAAATCCCCACCTCATTCCGGGTACAAAAATTAATTTAGGATAGAGAACAAATTTAAATGCAAAAATTATAAAGTTTCTAGATGAACGCATAAGAGAAAACATAAGAGCAACTTGAGGGCAGGCAGAAGTTTTGTAAAGCAGAGCAAATATTGATCATAAAGGGAAAGTATTAATAAACTTCATCAACATAAAAAAAAAAAAAAACCCTGTTGATCAAAAGAGCCTATTAAGAAAGCAAGCTCTAGACTGGGAGAAAATACCTGTGAAATATATATATCTGACAAAGGATTGGTATTAAAATATATAAAGAATTTCTACAACTCAATAAAGAAAAAGTCAAAGGTTTAACCAACTTTCTGCACGTGCCAATAAGCACATTAAGGGCTTATTAGTCCCCAGGGAAATGCAAATTAAAACCACAGTGAGATACACCTACCAGAATGACTGAAAATAAAGAGACTGACAACACAAAAATATTGGTGCAGATGCCAAACTGGAACTCTCATACATGGGGGGAGTGCAAAATGGCACAACCACCTTAAGAAAAGGCCTGGCAATTTCTTATAAAACTAAATATACAACTATCCTATGACCCAACACTTTTACTTCTTGTATTTCCGAAGGGAAATGAAAATACGTGATCACAGAAAGACTTCTATAAGAGTGTTCATAGCAACGTTGCTCACAATAGTCAAACACTAGAATGACCCAGCCGTCCATCAATAGGAGCAAGGATAAACAAACTGGGACATAATCATATAATGGACAAATATTCAGAAATAGATAGCAAAGAACTGTTGGTAAACCAACACCACCATGGATATCAAAAACATCACAATGAGGAAAGAATCCTTACACAAAAGAGTACATGAAGTTTTAGAACAGGGAAAACTCGCCTATGGAAGCAAATAATAAAAGTAGCTTCCTTTGGGGGACAGGTGCAGGGTTTGGCTGTGAGAAACCATGAGGGAACTTTCTGGGGTAATGAGAACGCTCCATATTTTGAGAAGAGCTTGGACCACACAGGTGTATGCATTTGTCAAAACTCACCAAATAGTTGACTTAAGATTTATACATTTCATTGTACGTAACTTTTCTCTAGGAAGGGTGGGGAAAGAATGATAAACAAATACTGAATTCTAGTTAGTAATACGTAAGCAGAAGTGTTTAGAGGTGAAGTGTACGAATGTCTGCAACTTCCTCTGAAATGCATAAAAAAGATGTATTGATGGATGGATAGACATGTGGTAGAGCAAGTATAGTAAAATGTTAATTTTAAAATCTAGGTGATGAATATATGAATGTTAAAAGTTGAAGAAAAAAGCACAAAATGAAGTGGGAAATGATAACAGGAAAATCAAGTTTCCTAGGATAATGAGAGCAAATGGAAGGATGAGAAAAAAGAGAACTGAAATAGCATGAAACAAGTAAGTCAAGGAAGGGGGATGAGGTATATAAAGGGGTGATTTTAAACACAGGGGTCGGAGAAGGTCTCACTAAGCAGGTGACGTGAATCAGAGGTGAGAGCAAATCATGTCGTTATCTGGAAGAACACTGACCAGACGAAACAATGCAGGGGACAATATGTTTGGAGCAGAGTGAGTGAGAGGAAGCGTGAAATGGAATGAAAATAAGGAGAGGTAAATAGGGGACCACATTGCCTCGGGCCTTGTACTGTAAAGACGTGGCCTACAAAACAAAACCACTGGAGGATGGGGCCAAGGAGTGGTCTGACAATTTTTTTTAAAATCCCTCGAGGTGCTGTGCCTACTGTAGACACTGTCATTCTCTTCTCAAAATTCTAAGGAAAGAATTAAGCCTTAATGCACTGTGGTAATCATTTTATACTATATGCATATATCATTGTATTGTGTGCCTTAATACAATGTTGTATGTCAGTGAAACTGGGGTGGGGGGAGACAATGCCTTAAGTATTCCTTTGTATGTAAAGGATTAACTACACTTCTATAGATCAAGAATGATACTATTTATGTTCCCTCCTTGAGAGAATTGAGAAAATAGTCATTCAAACCCTTTTCTGCATTGTGGGATCAGATGAGGAATGCTTTTTGAGAAAAGTTGCAGCTAAGAGGTTAAGACTGGGGGTGCCCCGGGCACCTGAGTGGCACAGTTGGTTGAGAGTTCGACTTCGGCTCAGGGCATGATCTCACAATCCATGAGTTCGAGCCCCACGTCGGGCTCTGTGCTGACAGCTCAGAGCCTGAAGCCTGCTTCGGATTCAGGGTCCCTCTCTCTCTCTCTGCCCCTCCCCTGCTCATGCTCTGTCTCTCTCTGTCTCAAAAATAAATAAAAACATTAATTGTTTTTTTTTTTTTTTTTTTTTTAAACTGGAGGTGCCTGGGAGGCTCAGCTGGTTGAGCATCCAATTCTTGATTTCAGTTCAGGTCATGATCCCAGGGCCATGGGATCGAGCCCTGAGTTGGACTCCACGCTGAAAGTGGAGCTTGCTTGGGATTCTTTCTCTCTCTCTCTCCCAGTCTGTCCCTCTCCCCAACTCATAGTCTCTCTCTCTCTCTCTCTCTAAAATAAAATAAAATAAAATAAAATAAAATAAAATAAAATAAAATAAAATAAAATAAAATAAAATACAAAAATATTTAAGAGGTTAAAACTGAAAACCAGGAAGCCACTTGTAGTAATCCAGCAAGAAATGGTTATGGCTTGGGCCAGGGTGGTAGCAGTAAGGTGAAGAGAAGTGATTACATCCTTAAGATATACTTGAATACAAGCGAAAGCTGACCAGGAGACTAGATACAGAATGTGTGAGCAAAAGAGGGAGGTCAAGGACAGCTCTAAGGTTTCTGGCATGATCACAAGGCAAGATGGCATTACTATTAAGTAAAATGGGGAAGACTGAGAGAATCAGAAGCTGAATTTTGGATAAGCTATAAAAAACTGCCTGTCAAACAGCCAAGCAGAGCTGTAGACAACTGGAATTCACAGGGAAGTCCAGGCTTGAGATTGATGTTTAATTTTAAGAGCTGTCAGATGGTACTTAGAGCCATCACATGACACTGGATGTAATCAGCAGATTAAATACATTTCAAAGAGAAAGAAGTCAGTCCAAGGACTGAGCCCTGGGGCACACAGATGTTGAAAGATTTGGGAGACCATACAAGAATCAGCAAAGGAGACAGAAAAGCCTGGAAAGTAGGAAGAAAACAGGAAAATAGGGTTCCTTGGAGATCAGATGATGAAAGATATCAGAACTTGGTTCAGGGGTGCCTGGGTGGCTTAGTCGGTTAAGCCTCCGACTTCGGCTCGGGTCATGATCTCACAGTTCGGGAGGTGGAGCCCCACATCGGGCTGTCTGCGGTCAGCACAGAGCCCGCTTTCGATCCTGCGTCCTCCTTTCTCTCTTTGCCCCTCCCCCACTTGCGTGTGTGCGCGTGCTCTCTCTCTCTCTCTCTCTCCCTCAAAAATAAACATTAAAAAAAAAAATCTGATCCAACAGAGTGATTTTTCACACCCCCTCTAAGATGGGGGAAAACAGCCACACGCTTGTACAATGAGGGGAAAGACAGAGTACAGAGCGAGGGAAGCGATAACATAGAACAGAAAGGGGAGAGGTGATGGAATCACATCTTGAGTAGGCGAGAGCGGATGGAACCTAGCAGATGCAGGTTCTCCTCTTGCCAAGAATCTGGACAGTACATCCAAGAGAGCAGGAGAAAAAGCAGAACTCACAGACAAATGTACAGATGGGTCAGAAGATGTGGTAGCAGCTTCCAGGCTTTCTCTTCTGACCGTCCATAATAGTGATTGTTACAGCAAAATAACAACAAACGAGTGAAAAACAACTGGAACCAGTCCACGTGTCCCACAGGAATAGTTTTAATGCCAGTGGTCACATTCTTAGGGCAGCAGATTCTCAGGTATTCAATTTATGACACCTTATACATGTTCTGTTCTTTCATATGCATCGCATAACACATGTAATAACTATGCATAAAAGTGATATTCTGGATAGAGAAGTGGAATTGAAGGGTTGTCAACTGTACCCTTTTATTAACCTGTACTATCTCAATTACATATTTCTATATTAACGATTTACCAAGAAAATGTTGATATACTGCTTGCATAATAGTTTTGGACATCTACATTCTCAGGGTAGAGGGGATTATGGGTCACTTTCTTCAATTTTGGCATGCTCTACATTTACACGAGAGCCTAAATATATTCACGATGGAAAAAATAAATTTTAAATAACCATATATAAAATATAAGCACATGAAAAACACTAAAAGAATATGTCATAATTGTTGCATGCAGATGGTAGGGTTGTGTGGGTTTTTTTCTTCTATTTTCTTATAGCACCTTCAATTTGCTAGGGGAGTAGGCTGAGCAATGAGCGTATATTGATTATATAATCAGGAGTAAAATTAAAACAAAACAAAACTCCTAGAGCCTTCTGCTTCTTTCCACCTCTTTTAACATACCCAAAACTGAGTTTTGTTTTTAACTGGATTCTAATCTCTTAATAAATGATCACTTGATTTCTTTGTGATGTCATTGGTTTTGACCCTTCATTCTCAGGTATTACATAATAAATACGTGACCCTGGGTTAAACATATGACTTGAATTTCATTTACAGTTTTGTGATAACTACTTCTGTCTCAGCCTCTTTTGGCTATCAGTAAGTTTCCCACTGTTCCCCTGGAATCAACCTTGAGGCAGCTGGTCAGCATATCAAGAGCTGTCGTTCCACAACCCAGCAGGATGGAAAATGGTCAGGTCTGTTCTCTGTCTAAAAGTGGAGATGCCAAGCATTATGCAACCCTATCAGGGGGGAAGGCCTAAGTGGAGTAGACAAGTCTCCTGTCAGCTCAGCGGCCCCTCTGTATGAGGTCTCCTTAATTCCAGGGACTTCTCTTTCCCAGCCCTGCCCCTGCCTCTGGCCCCTCTCTGAGCACCAGTGCCCCCGTTTCCAGGTGAGAAGGTATGTTCTTTGTTCTCATGCCTTTTGGATGGAATTGTTGTAATGATCAAGAACTGACTCACATTGGGATCAACTCTGCTCTAAAGCCTTCTCTGTCTCATTCTCCCCAAAGTGATTTCCCTGGAGTCTCTATGCTTGGCCTGGCACTGCCTCTGCTTTGCTAACTCCTGAACTTGACCTCAGAGGACAAATGTCAGAGGCCTCTTACTCCCTACACCTCTCCCCTGGGCACTTCCCTAGTCCTGTTAAGCGTTCTGCAAATACCCACCTTCCTCTAGCATCAAGGCTTATTTCTACCCCCTTGGTGCATGGCCGCCTCAACAATGGCTACTATCCACCCATATAGGTCAATCTCTACAAGGGTCAATTCTGGCAAATATCCCTACATTATGAACTGTATTTCTGATAGTACCTACTGAAATTTCTCCTAAAACTTGGCCACACTCATGAAAGCTGGAAAATGTATGACAAACTTTCCACTTAGAATTTTTTTTTTTTTAAGTTTGAGAGAGTGTGCAAGTACGTGAGCAAGGGAGAGGCAGAGAGAGAGAAGGAGAGAATCCCAAGCAGACTCTGCACTGTCAGCGCAGTGGCTGGACTGTGGCTCGATCTCACCAACCATGAGATCATGACCTGAGCCAAAATCAAGAGTCGGATACTTAACTGACTGAGCCACCCTGGTGCCCCTCCACTTAGGATTTCTAAGGAACTTGAAAAACCAAAGTTTCCTCAAGCCAAATGATCTAAAAATCACTGGAATAATGGGGAAAATTAATATTTGTTCAGCAACTACTACCTGCCAAACATTTACCTACACAAGCTATTTAATCCTTGTCACAACTCAATGAATTAAGAATTACCATTAAAGAACCCATAGCACTCGATAGAGCAAGTTTTGAACTCAAGTCTTTCTGATTTCAAGTTAATGCTCTTTTCATCAAACCAACATACTTATGAGCTACCAAAGCATTTGCAAGTTCCTTACCTACCTATGTAAATAATACTCAGATTTATAAACATTTTATATTCGCTAATCAAAAAGCATGCATTTAAAGTTATAAAAACTAAGATAAAGTAATTACAGAGCATTCTGATGCAAGAGTCTTTTGTTTGTCCTGTTCTGTTTTTTATACCACCGACCAAATTTTCTAACAAGGCACCATGTATCATGAGTTTCGACGGCCTTTTTTTCAGTTGCAAGCAACAAACAATCGGGATATCATTATCAGAGTTTGAAAGCCAAATGTGCAAGGTTCAACAAAACTTTTGCTCTAGGGAATACTTTCTGGTCACTCACCAGCCAATGAAAGATAACCCCAAAGTGCAACTGCCCTGCATCTAAAAGTACCTTATTTTTTTAAAAATTCAGTATTATAAAAATTTGGTTTGCACTTTTTTAAGTTTTTATTTATTTTGAGAGAGACCAAGAGAGCAGGTGCAGGGGAGGGGCAGGGGGTGGGTGGGTAGGTGGGGAAGCAGGAGGGAGTATCCCAAGCAGGCTCGGCAGTCAGTGCAGACCCAGACGTGGGGCTTGAACTCACGAACCGTGAGACCATGACCTGAGCTGAAATCAAGAGTCGGACGCTTAACTGACTGAGCTACCCAGGCGTCCCTGGTTTGCACTTTTAGAAAGTTCTGATAATCTTTAAATGTTGCTAGGGACATCCCACCTCCTTGAAAATTATAATATAACTAAAACATCTTGGAAGAGGTTGTTTCCATTTGTCTCCCTCACCTACTGGGATGAGTAATATGTACCTGAGAATGTTCATACCAAAGGGAATAAACAAATATACATCAGTATTAATGATTCCCCTGCTACTGGGAAATATTACCTAAAAACAGAAGTGCATATTTGACTGCGTCCAATACCCTGGCCTCTCAGGAGTTTCAATGACCTGTCATCTTTCTGGCCATCTTCTGTACTGTACCTCGGCCACCTTCTGTACTGCACCTTCTCCTTTAGTGTCCCTCTGACCTTGCCACTCCCAAACCTCTTCTGCCTCTGAAGTCACCAATTCAGAATCCCCAATTCTGAAACCAGTTTCCTATCCCTGGTGCTTACTCATCTCACAACTGTTACCAGACCATACACCTCCCCATGTGTTAGACCCTTCATTCTTCACTGCTGCCTCACCTAGCTGAGTTCTGTGGTCTATCGTGTTTCTTTCCGTTTCATCACATATGCATGGAAACACCTCATTCCTGAATGAATACAACTAGTTACCTTCTCTGTGCCTACATTTGGGCTGATAAGCATGGTTGGGAAAAAAAATTCCCCACAAACATATTGTGCCTCTAAAAATTCCACACTTCCGGAGTCTACAGAACCAACTAAGCCTTCAACACCATCCAGCAATTCTGTTTTCACCAGTCAGCCTACATAACTATTTTACATCTCCTCCATTCTCCACTCCAACATCTCATCTCCACACACACTCTTCTTCACTCTCAGTGTCTCATCTCACCACCTACTTCATCAAGAAAATAGAAGCTAACAGACAGGAATTGCCTCAACTTTCCAAAAACACATTCATTCAATAAATATTTATTAAATGCCACTGGACGGCTGGGCTCTGGAACCAGATCACCGAGGCCCTTATTCTCTCCCTTGTCCTTTGGGTAAGTCAACCTTTTTGTGCTGTTTATTCATTTCTAAATGGGGGATAAGAGTAGCACCAACCTCACAGGACCGCAGGAAAGTCAAATAACATATTTGGAGCATTTAGAATGGTGGGTGGCACAGAGTAAGCATGCCATAAATATCAGCCATTACCACCACCAGGACGACAGCTACAGGGCCAGACATGGGATGTACATGCAAATGTACGTTCGCCTCAGCTTCCTTCCCTTCTGCTAAAACATAGGAAATTGTCTACGTCTCCTTCCATCTCAAGCCAATACCTCCACTCCCCTTCTTTTCACTGGGTTTGGGGCAGGATGAAAACAAAACCACTGCAACAGCCTAATGCGAGAAGCCTCAGAGGCCGAAATACTAGGCCAAGGTCATAAAGCTGTTAAGATGTACAGCTGAACTTAGACATCAAGTCCAGCTCTGTAATGGACTTACATACTTACATACTTAAATACTTCCCATCGCATTTAATCTGACAGAATGTTCTACCGAAATACCTCAACTCCTGCTACAGAAGTGAAGCTCAGATGTGACACACGAGAACTTCCCCCAAAGTGAATGTGGGCTTTGAAAGGCCTGAACCTACAAGTATGCATAAAACACTCTAAATTATGGGAGAGGGAGGACTGGATTCTGAAGGTGGTCAGGGAAGGTTTCCTAGCCCACGGGATGCCAACAGGAATACTGTGAACAGAAGTATGCAGAAAATCCCAGGCCGAGAGTTAACAAGGGGCAGGGAATGCCTTGATGGTGAGAAAAAGTTAGAGCTGCTACCGGCAGGAAATCTCCTGGACATGACAAAATCTGTTTAATAAAAAAGGAGAACATATTAAAAACTATTTGGCATGTGGGCTCGAATCAAACAGTACAGCATGAAAGTCTGGAGATCACCTGAGGACTAAAAGCAGCGTCCCTTCAAGTAGGGAGTTAGAGTTCCAACAGCTGTCAAGGAACCCCGATCCTTCAAATACTATTAAAGAGGCAATATAAAAGAACTTTAAGGAGTAACCGTGGAGGTGGCAGATAAGAGATTTCACAATGTTCAGAACACCTGGAATCACTTAAGAGACATCTGTTATCATCTGGGAATCAGAGACTAGAGCACAGGACCACTGGCTCAGGTCAATTCAGAATAGCATTTCCATTTCTTCACAGCAACTGTTCATAGGAGCAGGGCAATGGGACTTCAGGCTTTTCATCACGGCTTTGCACAAACTCCTTATTATGGCATTTCAAACTACACAGTTTTCCCACAAATCACGGTAAAGACAATGAATACGTTTTAAAATTTAAACTAAAGAGAATGAGAACATGAAAAGGCTGGACCCTCCTAAGCATCACAATCTGCCGATATTTCATATATACATTATATTTAATTCTAGCAACAATGAGAGGGGATTAATTTGTTAATTAATTAATTGGCTTTCTCTCGAAACTGGAGTTTGGAAGTGAAATATCTTGCCCAGGGACACCTAGTTCAGAAAAGATGAGCTGAGGTTTGAGTCTAGACATTACTTTGCCGCTCTTTTTCATACAGGGAGGGGAGGTTAAAAATAAATCGTAAGATGATGTCCCTTTTTAAAGCTAGACCCATGGCTTACAGACAAAAGCTATCCAGAAATTGAAATTTACTTCTGAAATTGCTTAAAAATTAATGTGTATAATTAAAAGCATTCTTGCCTATAGCAGGCACGTTAGAATTGATCAAGTAAGCAAAAGGCAAAGTACGGGCATTATCATATGCTGGAAAACGTACATTTATAGTGGGATCAGCCTGGGCGGCGGTAACCAGTGCCCACCCTCGAATACTCCAAAAAAGTCATTCTGGCAGGCTGGGACTGGTGTCCTCTTGAATTTTCACTGAGCCTGCTTCAGTCACAGACATCAGCCCCAGAGGTGTGGGAGGCTGTGCTGGTGACTTCCTCTGGGCCACCTTGTTTACCAGCAGGCTGGGAGGACAAAACCTCTCAGAGCCAGCCCTTCTTGGAGAGGGAGCCAGGAGTGCTGTGGCAGGAGAAAAGCAGCATGCTTTCACACACTACCACATGCCTGTATGTTACCACAACTATAAAAACGGTGAAAACTGGGCTGGGGTAGGGGGGAGAAGGGGAGGGACAGATAAGTTGAAAATGGATTCCCTTCTAGGCTCTAGCTCCGTAAGAAAAGTCTTCAGGTTGGTTGCCAGGAACAAACATTTCTCCGTAACAGATTTCACTGACTTCTTAAAAATTCTTTTTTTTCACTCACTTCTAAAATATATTTTGTTCACAATTTAACTTTCTGGATCGGCAAGAAAAATGAGAATACAAAATTATTGCAAAAAAGTAACTCTGTGGCTTAGAGACCCTGGGGTGGGGCCATATCACATGAGGTTCCAGAACTCCTATAAAGACTGCCTTGGTCAGACCATCCTTTGAGGGACTGGGAGCTACCTCAAGACAGAAAGTGACTCACCCAAATAATGTCCTTCCCTCCTTCCTTCACATAAATGCCTGAATAAGTAGGTACTTAATACATGCTTGGTTAAGGAGTAGAATTATTTAGCAAATGACCTAGAGCTGGCTTTCAAATCTCTGGATTTAAAGTAAGCTAAATCTTACCCTAAGGTACGAGATTCCAGGGTCATCAACCGTAGGACTGGAGCTCAGGGAAATTAGTGCTGAAGCACTGGATCTTAAAGCCCACAAGAAATGCCCCTGAAGAGCATGACTTGCACTGCCCTGGACCACTCCAGGGAACAGCCTCTTTTAGTATACATGTGCATCTGGCCACTACCTAAAGCACAGCAGAGAAAAGCAAGTGTTCATCTATTCCCTTCACAAAGACACCATAAGCAATTCCAGAGGGTGGTGGAAAGGCCCTGCATAAGAACAAGGAAAATTACTTCTCCTGCGATCATTGTTTTTCCGTTAGCATCCTCCCAGATGGCTACTCCTGGGTCAAATTCAATCTGATCAAGTAGAGAGGGGACCCATGGACAACACTTACCTTCAAAGAGGAAAGAACACTTATGATGCTCATTTGCTTTTACAGGTTCCCATACACTAACGGTATTAAGCTCTCGTTTTCAGCATTAGCTGCAAGACTGTTCAAAGCCTTGGAGGGGGTTGGGTGGGGGGGCCGAGGCGTCACAGCTGCCGTGAGAGCTGGAGGACCGCTGTGGTCACAGCCCATCAGTTTCTTGCCTGCGGTTTCCTTTCATTCTCAGAGTCAATTTAAATTACTAATAATCAGAAAACCTACATGACAAGACATCTATTAAAGACAACTACTAATAAAATCAAAACTAAATATCAAATCGGATCATGGTAGGACTGGCTCCTGGGTTATAATTTAAGCTTGCATGAAGTGCAAACGAATGCAGTGGAGGCACTGCTCCGAAGAACAAAATTAATTGCCTTTGTGAGTTCTCCACACTCGCAAAACTCCTTTGGGGAAGTTACTGCTTTGTTAACAAACAGTAGCCACTTAAAATCCCAGATGCTCTTAGTATCACATGCATTCTTGGCGGGATGGAGGCATGAAGAATACATTTTTATGTTAACTTCTCAATAAACCATGCCAACAACTTTAAGACAGGGCCACCCCACTGTAATCACACGAGCCACAAATGCACCATCTAGTTTTTACGTCTGATAAAACAACTCCGGCTTAGTGAGTGAATGCACGTGGCTGCTTTTCACTTCTTACAAAATTAATCGAGAAGCCGCCAGATTAGTCAGGTGACCCAAATACGACTCTCAGATCTGGTCAAATAATCTGGGCAGGCGACACCTTCTCTGGGACTTACTGGTAAACTGGGGGAAAAAGGGGATCTGACACCAACTGTGGCGGTAAAATTTCCTGAGAAACGCAGAGTGTCTGGCTCACCACGGTAGTCCCAGTACTCGTTTGCTGAAAAAATGTATGGAATACATATCATGGGCCAAGTTCTGACCATAGATGTATATAATTCATTCAACCCCTGCAACAATCCTATGGGGGAAAGGATTACCCCCACTTCATAGATAAGGAAAGGGAGTTCAAAAAGAAAGCAAGCCAGCTGTGTAAAATCACACAGCCACCGGGTAGAGTGGGGATTTGAACCTAGGTTTGTGCAACCAAAACCTAACTTCCTTTCGGTGAGAGAAAAATACTACTTCCTTGAAACTGAATTATTTTATTTTACTTACACCACACATGCCCCAAATCATTTCAGTCCATTCAAGAAAAGAGAATATATCATTTTAAATTCCTAAACCCTATTTTAATTTAGGACTTTTACCCCGTGTTTACATTTACGGAATTGTGAGTAATAGGGGACGGAACACTGCGGGAGCCCTTGACCGTCTCCTAGAGGCTGCCTTTTGGCCACTCCATTTCCTCACAGCTTTTGCTGTGAGTTTATTCTCTACCATGCTAATCCATCGCTGAGATGCCAAGCAGTGTGTCGTTGGAATGGCCCCTATCCCTCCAGCATGCATGGTCCAAATTTTTGTAAAGCAGCTACAAAGGCAATTTTGGAAACATACAACTCTTCACAGCTCTCCCATCTGGTTTTCACACGGGCTCCTTCCTCCATAAGCCCACAGAAGTCACAGTCAGCTCCTGTTTTCTGGGAAACCAGCAGTCTTTTCATCTTGCTGGGTGTATGTTATGTCTGTCTGTCAGCAAATTGGGAAATGGCCTCCATCCTGACAGATACATTTTGTAAAGCCTTAAAAGCACATACACTAATGTGAAGGAAAAAAAGGAAATTTTTCTGGTTTTGGACTCTGGCTATTTGCTCTTTACAGCTTATGTGTCAAGGGAATGGGATTTCCCAGGTAGATGTACTAATGTAAAATGCATTAGTGTTAAGGTGGGGGCTCCCAATCCACCCAGGGCCAAAGGGTTAATACAAAATGACAGAATTTAATGACTGCTATTATGGTTGCCAGGCAACCAAGAGAAGGTGTGCCATAAAGGCCTAATTAATGAATGAGGTAGCAAGAGTTTCTGTTAAGTTGGTAAGCAGTTCACAGTTCACCATTGGTTGGCTTTGCCCAGATGGTAATACTCTTAAGCTTTCTTAGCTCCACTGAGCAGCAGCAAAATAATGTGATTATAGTTGCAGCTCTGGCTAAAGTTCTGACATCCTTTCCATACTCAGTGCAATTTCTCAAGGCAGTTGAAACGAGAGTCTCCTACCAAGATTCATATCGAGGATTATATGTTTGCATTTGATTCCTCGTACATTCCAGGTTCAGAGGAACACTGGAATGATTATTTTCTGGGCGTGCTTCTGTTGCAGCAACGTTGAGAGTAATCAAAATTTGAGGCCAATGTTGAATTTGAATTAGGGGCTTTGTTGGAAAAAAAAAAAAAAAAAATGTTTTCACAGGAGAGTCCAGATGACATTGACAAAGGTCTGCGTTCGGGATGCCCATGACTTGCCGAGGTCTGGACTAGTGCTGGACGTTCACCATCTCAGTTTCCACAGCCCTTTAGGGTAGAAATGGCAGCCCTCGCTGTATAAGCTAAGGCTCTGGGAGGCGAAGTGTGGCTTCGGGTTAGGACACACACCCTGTCCTGACCCCGGGTCCACTCGCTCCACAGGGCACTATGCTGCCACCGCTGTGGATGACAATAATGAGGACAACTGTCCTACAGAGAGTTCTCACTAGGTGTCAAAAACAGAGCTAGTACTCAATATCTACTGTTTTATTTGACCTTCATCCTTTTCAACAACCGAGATTCTGCTGGTGTTATTAATTCCCATTCTAAAGAGAAGGAGAGTGAAGCCAAGTTAAGTATTTGCCCAACGTCACAAATCTGTCAATGAGGAAACCAACACTTGAACTCAAGTCTGTGGAGTCAAAGCCTTCCCCCTTTTCACCATGGCGCACTGCCTCAGTAACTACCGCAGCTCTTAATTAAAGGCAGGCTCTAATTTAATTTCCATCCTGAAAATGGACAATATACTCAATTACTCTATTCCCTCCATGCCATGATCGTCAATTAAATATGTGAACTCTTCTTTAAAGACTGCACCTTCTACATCAAAATGTAACTCAAAATCACCATGTACTCAAACAGGGGAAGGTCCCTGAGAGCAGTGTAATGGATTGGCAAGAGGAAAAAAGGTTTTCTTCACCCCCTCAGCTAAGTCTTAAAGAAGACAGAAAACAAGAGGGGCTGGGGATGGGGGGGGTGGGGTGGGGAGAGAGAAGGGGCAGCTGTCTCAGACGGCCTGAGCTCCAGGGGAAAATGCCCTTATTCTTTAATGGAAGAAGGTCTGCCCATGCTGAGGGACCAAAGAGGGGGGCCCCAAATGAACAAAGGTAAAGAGAAGAGGAAGAAAGATTGGTCTGAGACCAGCTAAAGTGTTCTCATTAATGGGCCTGCAACTTCAAATGTCATCAAAGTGGAGGACTCAGTTCAGCCTAGCAAAAGATCAGAAGAATTGCCCCTCCGATCCTTTCATTCAGCAAAATACGGTCTTTTGACCAGGCCCAGCAAACAGTACAGACACATGCTCACCTTTCTGTTAGGGCGATTCAAAACACATTCAAACTATTTTCTGACTAATCTTAGCAGAATTAACTTTACCATTCCTTCATGGTTTGGTCCACGATAATTTACAACTCACTCTTACTTATCATTGGCAAGTTTCGGAAGCCAAGATTGGCTTCCTGCTGCCACCCAGGATCTGTGTGCGTTATTTCAGTTCTGTGGTTTGTGAGCGTACACCTGGGAAACACAAGATAGGAGAGTTCAAGCAAAATGGAATGAGAAGACTAAATCGGCCACCTTTGCCCAAAAGAAATGGCGTTCATTCTTCCAACAAACATCTCATGGGCATTTAAGAGACAAAACGCTAGGAATTTAGGTATACAAAACAGGACTTTTCAATTATTAGCCTTCAAGGTTTCTAGATCATAAATGATAGTCTTTCCAAGTGTGGAAGTGACGGCCTGTCTCTCACCTTCGACCGCAAGCTTGCTTCCTCGCTCTCCTCTACCCCTCGGCACTAACACAGGTCAGGAAGCGAGGCTTGGGACCCACATCAGCATCTCCACACTGGAGTGAAAAGGATTTTCTCAGACACAAATCCGATTATGTCACTCCCTTACTTAAGATTCTCCAGGTCACTCTTCACTGACTTCAGGTTCAAGTCCAAAAGCCACAACGTGGCATGTGAGGTCCTTGCTCTCAGGCTCCCCCTGCCAGAGGCACTCTGCTGGAGGCACAGTTAATGACTTGCCACTAGGCAGAGGCACCTGGCCGTGCCTAGCCGCCTTGCTGCCTGGCCTCTCTGCTGTGTGATTCAGTCTGCCTCTAATGCTCTTTCTATTCCCCATTCCTACCCCTGCTCCCCAATTCCCTGGGTTAAACATGCTCACTTGCCCTGTCAGTCTCAGTTTACTTCCCACCTCCCCCGGGGCTCTCCTCTTTCACGCACTCACCACGTTGAAACTGTTGGCTTGACCACATTCTCCCACAAGAACACCTCGTCTCCGCACTGCTGCTTCGTGTAGAACACAGTAAATGTTTACTGAACTGACGTTTATTGAATGAAGGAATAGACTGTAACACTAACCATATTCTGGTA